>NW_022145597.1:33324327-33719327 GCF_000002235.5 Strongylocentrotus purpuratus | reverse complement strand
AAATTTATAATTGAATTTCTTTTGTTTGCTAAAGGTTGATGTGACAATGTAATGCTATATTACATTGCAGGGAAAAGCATTGGTATGTAGAGAAATTGGGAAGGTTTCACTCTTGATATAATAAAGAAACATTTCCCAAATTAACAAAGAAACAAGAGCATCTCAAGGTTTAAACCAAAGAATCTTTGCTAGATTAACAAAGAAACAAGAGCATCTCAAGGTTTAAACCAAAGAATCTTTGCTAGATTAACAAAAAAACAAGAGCATCTCAAGGTTTAAACCAAAGAATCTTTGCTAGATTAACAAAGAAACAAGAGCATCTCAAGGTTTAAACCAAAGAATCTTTGCTAGATTAACAAAGAAACAAGAGCATCTCAAGGTTTAAACCAAAGAATCTTTGCTAGATTAACAAAGAAACAAGAGCATCTCAAGGTTTAAACCAAAGAATCTTTGCTAGATTAACAAAGAAACAAGAGCATCTCAAGGTTTAAACCAAAGAATCTTTGCTAGATTAACAAAGAAACAAGAGCATCTCAAGGTTTAAACCAAAGAATCTTTGCTAGATTAACAAAGAAACAAGAGCATCTCAAGGTTTAAACCAAACAATCTTTGCTAGATTAACAAAGAAACAAGAGCATCTCAAGGTTTAAACCAAAGAATCTTTGCTAAATTAACAAAGAAACAAGAGCATCTCAAGGTTTAAACCAAAGAATCTTTGCTAGATTAACAAAGAAACAAGAGCATCTCAAGGTTTAAACCAAAGAATCTTTGCTAGATTAACAAAGAAACAAGAGCATCTCAAGGTTTAAACCAAAGAATCTTTGCTAAATTAACAAAGAAACAAGAGCATCTCAAGGTTTAAACCAAACAATCTTTGCTAGATTAACAAAGAAACAAGAGCATCTCAAGGTTTAAACCAAAGAATCTTTGCTAGATTAACAAAGAAACAAGAGCATCTCAAGGTTTAAACCAAAGAATCTTTGCTAGATTAACAAAGAAACAAGAGCATCTCAAGGTTTAAACCAAAGAATCTTTGCTAGATTAACAAAGAAACAAGAGCATCTCAAGGTTTAAACCAAAGAATCTTTGCTAAATTAACAAAAAAACAAAAGCATCTCAAGGTTTAAACCAAACAATCTTTGCTAAATTAACAAAGAAACAAGAGCATCTCAAGGTTTGAACCAAAGAATCTTTGCTAGATTAACAAAGAAACAAGAGCATCTCAAGGTTTAAACCAAAGAATCTTTGCTAGATTAACAAAGAAACAAGAGCATCTCAAGGTTTAAACCAAAGAATCTTTGCTAGATTAACAAAGAAACAAGAGCATCTCAAGGTTTAAACCAAAGAATCTTTGCTAGATTAACAAAGAAACAAGAGCATCTCAAGGTTTAAACCAAACAATCTTTGCTAGATTAACAAAGAAACAAAAGCATCTCAAGGTTTAAACCAAAGAATCTTTGCTAGATTAACAAAGAAACAACAGCATCTCAAGGTTTAAACCAAAGAATCTTTGCTAGATTAACAAAGAAACAAGAGCATCTCAAGGTTTAAACCAAACAATCTTTGCTAGATTAACAAAGAAACAAGAGCATCTCAAGGTTTAAACCAAACAATCTTTGCTAGATTAACAAAGAAACAAGAGCATCTAAAGGTTTAAACCAAAGAATCTTTGCTAAATTAACAAAGAAACAAGAGCATCTCAAGGTTTAAACCAAACAATCTTTGCTAGATTAACAAAGAAACAAGAGCATCTCAAGGTTTAAACCAAAGAATCTTTGCTAAATTAACAAAGAAACAAGAGCATCTCAAGGTTTAAAGCAAAGAATCTTTGCTAGATTAACAAAGAAACAAGAGCATCTCAAGGTTTAAACCAAAGAATCTTTGCTAGATTAACAAAGAAACAAGAGCATCTCAAGGTTTAAACCAAAGAATCTTTGCTAAATTAACAAAGAAACAAGAGCATCTCAAGGTTTAAACCAAAGAATCTTTGCTAAATTAACAAAGAAACAAGAGCATCTCAAGGTTTAAACCAAAGAATCTTTGCTAGATTAACAAAGAAACAAGAGCATCTCAAGGTTTAAACCAAAGAATCTTTGCTAGATTAACAAAGAAACAAGAGCATCTCAAGGTTTAAACCAAAGAATCTTTGCTAGATCAACAAAGAAACAAGAGCATCTCAAGGTTTAAACCAAAGAATCTTTGCTAGATTAACATCAAAGATCTGGCAAATTGTAAAATGTCCTTTCATATATTATTATCATGACTATTATAGCTTTATTTCCGTGCAAATGATTTATGTCTAAAATCATGATCGGTAAGGCTATACAAAAAGTACATTTCTTGGGACCTTCTACTTACTTGTAAAACTATATTCAAAAGATTGGCAAAGGTGTTTAGGATATGAATTCTATTTCTATTCCATGCCACTCAGCTTTAATCCTTAGATTTATATATTTATACCGAAACTACTTCGATCTTGTTTTCTCCTTCTTCTTCAGCCCCTTCTTTTCCCCTTTCCCTCATCCTCATCCTATTCTCTCTTTTCTCTTTTTAATTCTGTGCACAGACAACATTCTCTTGTATGTTATTCACAAATATGATAGATTTCTAATAAATTCCATATCCAGACCAAAATACCCTCTATAGTCATTTGACAGTGATACATACAATATATCTTACTTTATACTTAATACTTGCTTCATATACATGTATCTGCATATTATCAAGATATTTTTATTGTGATAACAAAAATTATTCTCAAATTGACTAATGTACTATGTTTGCTGTATGTTAATGTAATAATGTGTACAGTTTTCATCATGATCCTTTTTTATTCAATATAAGTACTCTCTGTTCCATTAATAATTTTCTAACTCTTGAAATAACCATATTGACCATTAAATATATGCATGCTAAATAAAGTGTTTTGAAGTGTATGTATGTGTGTTCTATAACATAAGAGACTGATACTTGTACTCTCTTTTGAGAGACAGAAGGGCATACAACTTTAATAGCCTTTTTTTTTCTTGTAAATAAATGTTTGGCTTGCACCCAGTAAATAAAGATTGGGTGCTCGACCTTGTATTTGAAAACAAGTTACAAAACAAGTCAGTAAGATATATTTTCTAGGTGCAAGCCAACAATTTCTTTGTAACAATTGAAACTTCTCCCAGAAAGAATAATATTTAATAGCCTTCTGTCTGTCAGTAGATGATATCAAGTAGTGATGCGTCCGATCATTCTTCATTGCTAATGACATTTAAAGAGTGATATTGAGAGAGAGAGAGAGAGAGAGAGAGAGAGAGAGAAGAAAAAAGCAGTTAAGAGGGGGATAGCAAGAGAGAGAGGGGAAAAGAGACAGAGAGTACGATAATGCAAAATGGGAGTTATATTAAAACGGATTTACCGGTAAGATACTGGTAGATTCTTTCAAAATAACTGGTAGTACAATTTTATTCATATTGTACTTTCAGTTTATTCTTAGAAAAGCTATTCGGAAGTAATTTCCAAGTAAGGTCATGCACTGAAACCTTTTGACCAATAAAAAAGTTTATACAGTACAATAAGAAATGAAGCACAACAATCTAACCTTTCATTTCTAATATGATTTGCTAAATATAAATTCAAACGGCATTTGAAAGATAATACTAATTTAGAACTTCCCTAAAAAGAAGAGGGCTTGAAAATGACTTTAATTAAGTGGGAAAATAACGACTATTAGTTGTCGAATCGACTTAGAAGCTATACAGCCAGTAATCAGACCATTGTACCGAATGGTTGTACGTTTTATGCTGCGCGTAGATTCAATCAGTTTAATTTTGGCCATTACAAGAAGTGGGTTATTGATGTAGACAAATGCTCATGTACCTTTTAAAGCTCATTTTATGTATGTTTATTACCAAAGATGCAAAAAAGCCAGTTAGTCACTCAATAGTGTCTGACAGTGAAGTCTAGCAAGTAAACGGGTTTCCTTGCATAATTTGAATATTAGGACACTGCTAACCTTTAAATTTCACAGATAGGACATACATGACATATTCATAATTCCTGCAAAGTTCTACAGAATTTGATGTTGGCTGCAAAAAGGACATAGTATCTTGAAGAACAGTTTAATTTTTGTGCATTCCGGCTAAAGAGCTTAACATTATAACATACATGCCTTTCAGTTCCTCATTTCTACAAGATTGACGGAAGGACATCATCTTGTTTTTTCCTGTTGAACATATCCATTCTAGTTATCTGATCCCATCATCTAACCGGTCATAGTTGTGGGTTACCAAAAACGGTTTATACACCCAAACTATATTTTTCTTTAAAACACAAAATGTACATTGTTTGGGAAAACAAAGAAAGTCATATAAAGATAATCATATTTTCTAACAATGGAGCACTACTGATTATAACAAATCTGTTATCTGCAAAATTTATTTAAAATTGAATTTCTTTTGTTTGCTAAAGGTTGATTTGACAATGTAATGCTAAATTACATTACAGAGAAAAGCATTGGTATGTAGAGAAATTGGGAAGGTTTCACTCTTGATATAATAAAGAAACATTTCCCAAATTAACAAAGAAACAAGAGCATCTCAAGGTTTAAACCAAAGAATCTTTGCTAGATTTACAAAGAAACAAGAGCATCTCAAGGTTTAAACCAAACAATCTTTGCTAGATTAACAAAGAAACAAGAGCATCTCAAGGTTTAAACCAAAGAATCTTTGCTAGATTAACAAAGAAACAAGAGCATCTCAAGGTTTAAACCAAAGAATCTTTGCTAGATTAACAAAGAAACAAGAGCATCTCAAGGTTTAAACCAAACAATCTTTGCTAGATTAACAAAGAAACAAGAGCATCTCAAGGTTTAAACCAAAGAATCTTTGCTAGATTAACAAAGAAACAAGAGCATCTCAAGGTTTAAACCAAAGAATCTTTGCTAGATTAACAAAGAAACAACAGCATCTCAAGGTTTAAACCAAAGAATCTTTGCTAGATTAACAAAGAAACAAGAGCATCTCAAGGTTTGAACCAAAGAATCTTTGCTAGATTAACAAAGAAACAAGAGCATCTCAAGGTTTAAACCAAACAATCTTTGCTAGATTAACAAAGAAACAAGAGCATCTCAAGGTTTAAATCAAAGAATCTTTGCTAGATTAACAAAGAAACAAGAGCATCTCAAGGTTTAAACCAAAGAATCTTTGCTAGATTAACAAAGAAACAAGAGCATCTCACGGTTTAAACCAAAGAATCTTTGCTAGATTAACAAAGAAACAAGAGCATCTCAAGGTTTAAACCAAAGAATCTTTGCTAGATTAACATCAAAGATCTGGCAAATTGTAAAATGTCCTTTCATATATTATTATCATGACTATTATAGCTTTATTTCCGTGCAAATGATTTATGCCTAAAATCATGATCGGTAAGACTAAAAAGAAAGGACATTTCTTAGAGATTTCTTCTTACTCGTAAAACTATATTCAAAAGATTGGCAAAGGTATTTAGGATATCAATTCTATTTCTATTCCATGCCACTCAGCTTTAATCCTTAGATTTATATATTTATACCGAAACTACTTCGATCTTGTTTTCTCCTTCTTCTTCAGCCCCTTCTTTTCCCCTTTTCCTCATCCTCATCCTATTCTCTCTTTTCTCTTTTTAATTCTGTGCACAGACAGCATTCTCTTGTATGTTATTCACAAATATGATAGATTTCTAATAAACTCCATATCCAGACCAAAATACCCTCTATAGTCATTTGACAGTGATACATACAATATATCTTATTTAATACTTAATACTTGCTTCATATATCTGCATATTATCAAGATATTATTATTGTGATAACAAAAATTATTCTCAAATTTACTAATGTACTATGTTTGCTGTATGTTAATGTAATAATGTGTACAGTTTTCATCATGATCCTTTTTTATTCAATATAAGTACTCTCTGTTCCATTAATAATGTTCTAACTCTTGAAATAACCATATTGACCATTAAATATATGCATGCTAAATAAAGTGTTTTGAAGTGTATGTATGTGTGTTCTATAACATAAGAGACTGATACTTGTACTCTCTTTTGAGAGACAGAAGGGCATACAACTTTAATAGCCTTCCTTTCTTGTAAATAAATGTTTGGCTTGCACCCAGTGAATAAAGATTGGGTGCTCGACCTTGTATTTGAAAACAAGTTAGAAAACAAGTCAGCAAAATATTTTCTAGGTGCAAGCCAACAATTTCTTTATAACAATTGAAACTTCTCCCAGAAAGAATAATATTTAACAGCCTTCTGTCTGTCAGTAGATGATATCAAGTAGTGATACGTCTGATCATTCTTCATTGCTAATGACATTTAAAGAGTGATATTGAGAGAGAGAGAGAGAGAGAGAAAGAGAGAGAGAGAGAGAGAGAGGAAAAAAGCAGTTAAAGGTAAAGACCAGTTATGGTCATGCGATTGCATTGTGAAAGAAACGTTGTGGAATCGATCAGAAAAGGTTGATCATCTAGCATCTAGCATCTGCAAGGTTCTGGAATCATCAAAATGATAAGAAATGTTGCCCATTCTTCGTAAAGTTACAAGCACTATACACAGAAAGATGTATATGGGACTACCCTATATCTCTCACAGACAATGAGAGAAACAAATTTACCAAATATATGAATTAGTAGGCGGTTTCCCGGCAAATTTTTTATCATCATGTATTAGTCAAAACATATTCTTTCACATGATTGGTAATGAGAGCTTCCATTTCATTTTTTGAAATTGGGGCGTTTCCAATACTGGTCTTTACCTTTAAGAGGGGGATAGCAAGAGAGAGAGGGGAAAAGAGACAGAGAGTACAATAATGCAAAATGGGAGTTATATATAGAGTATATTAAAACGGATTTACCGGTAAGATACTGGTAGATTCTTTCAAAATAACTGGTAGTACAATTTTATTCATATTGTACTTTCAGTCTATTCTTAGAAAAGCTATTCTAAAGTAATTTCCAAGTAAGGTCACTGAAACCTTTTGGCCAATAAAATAGTTTATACAGTACAATAAGAAATGAAGCACAACTATCTAACCTTTCATTTCTAATATGATTTGCTAATGTAGCAAGCTTTATTTACATCATGGAAAGTCTTTATAATCAATATACAAGACTACAAGTTATTTATAACTGCAGTAAACTCATAATGCTGTAATTACAGAAACTAAAAAACAGAAGATTAATACCAAACTGATATAGTCATGTAGAAACTGAAACGAAGTACATGTACATTTTTCCTGTAACAATGTGAGGTTTTTACAGGGAAATTCCCTTACTATGAATTGACTTCATTATGAACGATAGGAAGCCTTTCCCCTCAAACTTTTCTTGATTTTATCAGAAAAGAACTCACTTGTAGCATGATGTATGACATGTTACTACATAGATAAGGCATTTAACTACAATATTTCTTGTGTGTCAATATGCACAGGAAAGCGAGTAGATTCTTAGAAATCAAGGAGAAAAAACAGGTGACTTATGGCATTACATCCCATCCTAAGAACCGATGCAAGATATAAACATGATTCTTTATTGCAGGCATTAATATATACATGTAATAGTGTACATGTTGTAGCTCAGATTATTACACCTACCTCATACTAATATTGCATCATTTTGCCACATATCATATGAGAGGAAATGATAGCTTGCTGTTTGAGAGATAATCCCATCTACCCTATACATGCAAATACAAAATAGACCTTTAGCATATACAAAACCACAATTCATTCATTCTAGATTATATCTTAACTGCTAGGCAATGGCCCTTTTTTTCCCAAATAAATCTGGGATTCATTTCTCTGAACTTAAACACAGTAATCAAACATTTATTACTTTCTAGAAAATGTAATAGGGGATTACTAGTAATTGTTACCTGATCTATATCTCAATCTTTTACATTACATTACATCATCCATGACCTAGTCACAGTCTTATATGTACAAGCTTGACCTTGCGACCTTTAACCTCTGACCTTTGGCACTGCATGCCCCACCTACTGCCAACCTACTTGATGCTTTTACTGAGCAGAATCACTGAGCAACCTACTATATCTTAAAATATATCATATTTACATATTTACATATTTGTACCATTCCTATATCACTTGATCATCCTGACATACATGTACATGTATATAAATAAGAGAGAATAATACAATGTATGTGGACCCTATAGATGAGCGGAGTTGGAGACAGGAGAACTTAACATTCTTATATGAACCTTGGTGTACATTGTTAATTCTCGTAGGATGTTTATTGTAAGAAGAAACATCCCTGAAAGTTTTCAGAAAAAAGATTGACGTCTAGCATCGATCAAAGTGAAAAAATGCCATGATTTATTTTCAATTTTATCTTCATACCATGACACCAATTACTTAAAAATCATAGATATCATCCTGCCTATCTATACAAGTAATTTCCAAAAAGTTTCATGGAATTGTCAACATTCATTATATAATTTTGTTTGTTATAACATTTGGACTGACTTTTAAAACTTCAATAGCAACTGTAATGGTACTGGCTTCAATATATTAAGAAGAGGTTTTTTGTTGTTGTTCCAATTAAAGAGCTTAACATTCATGTCCTTTCAGTTCTTTATTTCTACAAGATTGAAAGAAGACTACATCATCATCATGTTTCTTCATGTAGACCATTTCCATTCCTTTTATCTCATCCCATCATCTAAACCGGTCAAAATGGTTTATACACCCAAACTATATTTTCTTTAAATCACAGAATGTACATTGTTTGGGAAAACAAAGAATGTCATATAAAGATAATCATATTTTCTAACAATGGAGCACTAATGATTATAACAAATCTGTTACTTGCCAAATTTATAACTGATTTTCTTTTGTTATTAAAGACTAAAGGTAGATTTTATAAGTAATGCTAAATTACATTGCAGGGAAAAGCATTGGTATGTTGAAAGGTTTCACTCTTGTTATAATTAAGAAACATTTCCCAAATTAAGAAAGAAACAAGAGCATCTCAAGGTTTAAACCAAAGAATCTTTGCTTGATTAACATCAAAGATCTGGCAAGTTTGTAAGATGTCCTTTCATATATATCATGACTATTAGCTCTATTTACATGCAAATGATGTATGCCTAAAATCATGACGATCGGTAAGATTAGATAACAGATTTCTACTAATTCCTAAAACTACATTCAAGAGATTGGCAAAGGTATTTAGGACATGAACTCTATTTCTATTTAAAGAGGCATTAAGTTTTTACCCCATTTCATTCCATTCAGCCCAATCTTTCAAAATGACTGAACAAAGAAAAATCCTCTAAGACATCCTAAAGAAGAAAAAACAAACAGGAAAGTGGTATGTGATTTTGGCATCAAAATATGAAAGAAAAGCTCAGTGTGTGACATGTACATGAATATTGTGTGCCTCATTTCACTAGACTGTAATCTGTTATTAATTCCATGTCACATGTTTTGTGTAGATGGAGATAGTGATGACAGCTTTATTATGAGCGATTCTCACCAGTCCTGTCTTCACAGGTTGTGCAAGCTTGCAAACTGTCTTATCTTCAACCAGCTTCCTTTATCTATGCCTTCTAATCTCTACAAGAATATTTCCAACCAGCTTTTTGGTAAGATAAAGGAGAAGATACTGGAAATACATCCATCCTTTTTCATGAAATAAGCATGGCTAAATTTACAGTAGGGTCAATTATTATACTTTCAATACTGTGCCTCTAAAGTTGACCAGCTATGGACCCTTTCTCCATATTTTGACCCAATGTAATCAATTTCACCAAGAGCACTAAAAAAACACAGTATATTACCTCATAAACAGTACAACTCTACTGCACACCACATTATCTGGTATACATGTAAATAAAATAATGTTATTAAACTATAATATCTTACAATCTTCAGCTTAGACAGCTATGGAAGCAAGGAACCCTCTTCAAAGAAGTGAATAGTATCTACATGTAGGTGTATGTTAACTCATAACTGTTGGTCAAAATTATACTGATGCAAATAAATTAAGGAACACACTGAATGCATAAAACTGTAATGTAAAGTAGGTACATGAAGTATAACAAAATTCTGGGTCAGGCCATTCAGGTTTACAATTATACAAGTATCACCCATTAAATGTTATATGCTTGAAATACATACACTCTCGTTTAATTTCTAATTTTGTCCTTCTCTTGCTTGTACAAATTTAATAGAAGCAGTCTTAAAGGAATAGTACAACTAATATTATAAGAGCTTTATTTAACTTGGTTTATATGACTGAAATAAACTGTTAAAAGTCTGGAAGAGACAAAATAACCATTCAACAGTGTAGTCCAGCCCTGGGGCCCCTCCATCCTATTCCAAAGACCAGGGAGGGAAGGGGGAGGGGGAGGGGGAGGGGTGGATTACTTTCACTCAGCATTAGTGAATACTAAGACCATAGGGATGAACAAGAGGGTGCTCTCATTATATCAACTCCATTCATATTTTTCATTTTCCCCCTATCTAGAACAGTTGTTTCTTTAATTTAAGGTAAAATAAGTTCAAAGCTGGTTGCACATGACATCTTAGAATTGCTTATTTGCAAATAGAGTCCTTCTTCAGCATTAATCAACATTCTCAATAGGTTCATTCATGTCAGGATGTTCATCTTACTCTTCATGTGCATGTAGATTAGTGGTTCGTCATAACTTATTCAAACATTATAAAAGTTAGACCATTACTTTAATATGCATAACATAAAAACAATCTAAGCCTGAAACTTCCTTAACACACAAACCCTGTACAGATTTTTAGACCCCTCTATATGACATTCCTGCATTACATGTAGAATAAAGATAATTAAGAATAATATCAAAGAAATAACATGGTTTAAAATCAACAAACAAAAGACTTGTTTTATATATGAAGCAAGCTGACCAGCAGCTTTTGACTAACTGAACCCAAAACCAAAGGATAAAATCAAATCAATTTCTACTAAACTGCTTTACTAATGTGGTTTCATGTTTTAATAAAGCACTGCAGATACGATTGAATTTTCCAATTGAATTCACTGAATCATGAATTTATGTTTTGCACATGGCACCAAAGATGATAACACAATCCAGTGAAGTTCACCATCATGGCATCATTTTGCACACTGCACTATACAGATGATCTAGCTGCTACATGTAAATACAATGTATATTACACCACAGCTTTAAAAGCTTTGCACACAGCACCAAAGCTGAACCACAGAACTTCACTCAAGATTACTGTTGCTCCACTTTTGCACACGGCACCAATGAATTTCATTTAAGAGCTGGTCTCATATTATGGCCTCGCAACTTGGCACACAACAGCAAAGCAGTGGTGATCACATCACATTTACTTTCACATATATTATAATGTTTGATATTTGCAGTTTTCCATATTTTGACGTCTTTTAACACATCTCCACTGCATGTATGATTGATACTCAAGCTCAAAACATGACATGGTACATAGCTATCTTTATTTTATTTTACAGCGTAATCAACATTTTGTTCTCTTGATTTCTCTGAACTTATCAGATACTTTCATCACTGTACATCCAACAATATAGTTAATAAGAATAAACTACAGAAGAAAAAAAAAATCATATTTACATCTATTCACAGGCTCTTTTTTTTCTCTCACTTTTTTCTTTACTAATAATCATAAATAAATATTAAGGAGTTGCACATCACAATATTAAAAAATACAATCTCTTTATCTCTACCTTTATCTCCCTCTCTCTCTCTCTCTCTATCTCTATTTTCCTCCTTCTCCCTCTCTCTCCCTCTTCCTCTTTTTTCTGCATTACTTCTCTCTCCACAAAACATGCTTCCATAGGAGGTTAAGCAGATTTTCATATAATATCCAGAGCACCAATCTACACTCCATAAACACCATTGTTCATTTCCATATAGATCTAATATGGGTCAGTCAACATTGGTAACTGCAGACCCAGAAAAAATAATTAAAATTAGAACACTAAACCTAACCCAACCCAATCATGTTCGAGCATGATACTGCTTGTTTTTAAGTAAATAATTTGTCTGATTTTTTTTAAAGAACAAGTGTTTAATTATGCAAATCCTTCATGTATCCAGAGATATGCTGTGGATATGTGACTGCAACTGACTGTCTTCCCTTTGTAAGCAAGTTCAAATTGAAGGTTTAGCTAAACGATATTTGTCCATCTCCAGACTTCACCGTGATGATCATATAATGATATCTGCATTTGTTTGTTTGTTTGTTTGCTTTACCTGACTGCTAAGAAAGCATGTATATGCTTGTAAGTAAACAACCAGGGCCAGACCGACGGCTTCAAGTCCTCTCTGATGGACTTGGTAATGAAGATTAATGCCTAACCAAAGGGCCCTGGACCTCTACTACCGAGCCATCGCGCTTCCAATAAAGCTCATTCCATAGACACCCATGACTAGACTTCAACATGAAATCAAGAATCAAGCACCATCATAGCCTTCATATTTGCTCCTTTCAACATTATCCACATAGCATAACATTAATATTGTACGTCCACATAATTGGACTGGTTATCCCATCTTATGTACATGTATATTAAAACTACAAGTAATTAATGATCAAGTCTTGCATCTCACCACGTTTGTTAACAATCTTGATTCTACAGCCTGTATTCACCTCACAAGATAAGCCCAACCACAGATTAAAAATTGAGCCGCAGAATAAACTTTGGTCTATTTTTATTGTGTTGGCCTGTTTGATTTTGGTAACTGCAGAACATACATAAACAACAGCCTAAGATATATTGGGCAATACATGTGTCTTCTATTGTAGACTACAGACCAGGACTTGGCTTTACAAAAAGGTTATGGACCAAGACCAGACTCTTCTACAGAGAGTGGACCAAGAACAGACTCTTCTACAGAGAGTGGACCAAGAACAGACTCTTCTACAGAGAGTGGACCAAGACCAGACTCTTCTACAGAGAGTGGACCAAGACCAGACTCTTCTACAGAGAGTGGACCAAGACCAGACTCTTCTACAGAGAGTGGACCAAGACCAGACTCTTCTACAGAGAGAGGACCAAGACCCTTCTACAGAGAGTGGACTAAGACCAGACTCTTCTAGAGAGAGTGGACCAAGACCAGACTCTTCTAGAGAGAGTGGACCAAGACCAGGCTCTTCTACAGAGAGTGGACCAAGACCAGACTCTTCTACAGAGAGTGGACCAAGACCAGGCTCTTCTACAGAGAGTGGACCAAGACCAGACTCTTTTACAGAGAGAGGACCAAGACCCTTCTACAGAGAGTGGACCAAGACCAGACTTTTACATCTAGAAAATCAATCCTTGACTAACATAAATTTATATGCTTTTTAAACTATCCAAAAGAAGAAAAAAAAATATCTTCCTGGTTAAAATTCATGTTTCATACGTGAGAGTTGGCAGAGAAGGTAAAACAGGCCGAGGAGGAATTTGATACCGTGTCAAAGGTTGTCGTCGTGGGAGGGGCAAAGGTTGTTGTGGGAGCAAACGCATTCGGGAGAAACGTTGATGAATGCGTGGCCAAGATGCGCTGTGGAGGACTTGTCTCGTCTGAACTCATGCTTGACATACTGTGTAGAATATAAATACAAATAGAAACAATAGCATTTACACTACAAAATGGAATAATCTGGCCATAAGCATGCTGTCTAGAATATACAATATATTACAGTTGAGATTGTTCTTCAAATTAGAAAAGTAAAATTCCATCACTTCTTATAATTGTACATTGTCCAATTTGCCAAGACCAAATATTTACTAAGAGTTGGTACTTCTGATGCCTCTTCTTCAATAATTCTCGACTCCAGAAAGCGAATACCTGATATTTTGGCATAATTGACTTATTAATTCATGGATATACATGTAAGCTATTACTAGATTTCAGTCTAGTTTGCAGATTGGAAAAAGGGCTATTTGGGCAACCAGAAATAAAAGAATTATATGAAATAAAGTTGACGAAGATATCTCATTATACAATGGAATTGAAGCACATACCTGAGTGAGCTTGGGTGGCTAGGAGAGCTAAGGAGCTGCCTCTTAGAAGGTGTGCATTCACCATCACTATCATCTGAATATCAAACACAAACATATCCAATTCAATCATGTCAAGGTCATTAAACATCAAGGTCATTTATGGCAAGGTAAATATGTTAAGTTCAAACACAGCATTACAGAGTTTGGGTTGATAAGCAAGCTAAAGCCTCTGTCACAAATGCCATTACGAAGGCCGTACGAACGCCGTACGAACAATTTTCAGACAATGGCAATTCGGGAAGAAAATGGAAAAACAGGGAGATTAGTACGGAATTATCGTTCGTACGAACCTTTGTGACCGTAGCATAAAACACTCTCTTGAAGGGTATACATTCACTTTCACTATCATCTGTATTTTTTTTTAATGGTATTCTTCCAGATTAACATAAAAAAGAATGACACTGCTCACAAGTGATTTCATCTTTCCCTTAAAGGCAGGGTATTACATCATTACCACTGCTGTAATGTATTTTCAATCGCACCATCTATCAGTGCATAGAGCAATTTCAGGTTCCTTTACATCCATCATCATTCACGCGTGATGCAGTTGTGATGCATTGTGGGACATTGTGAGAAGCAGATGGCAGTATACATAAATCTGAAGTACCCTGAGCATTAGGAAGTCTTTACTATTAAACGCATTGACTACCAAATTCCGTCTTTCCCATTGGATTCAATACAGGAAATGTGTGATTCCTGTAGCTAGGCAATGGGTTATGAGATTTGATTGTACTTACATTTGCGTTTGAGTGAGGATGCGAGAGAGCTTGGTCTGAGTACAGGGCTCATGCTACGTTTAGTGAAGGTAGACCTGGTAGGGCTAGGGTTGGGACTGGGTGACATACAGGGACTCCTCATTGATATCTGAGGTGAAAAGCATTGCTGTAAAGAGATAGAGAGAGAGAGACAGAGAGGGAGAGGATAAAAAGTGTTAAATAAAACCAAAGAGTGATGAATATATTATGCCTCCTGAACTGCATGATAAAGAAGGAATCATGATCATATTACAATGCAAAAATCTCCTCCTTACATGTACCTGAATATCATCATATTGAATGTCCGATGATATTTAATCATCATTGTTTCCTATTAGTGTATCTCCATTGTGCCTCACTTATCGTCATCTGCATGATCACCATCATACTACCATCAGTACCACAATAATCTTTATCACTAACATTATCTTATTCATCGTCATCACCACAACTACCACTGCCATCACCATCATCATCACCACCGCTAACACCGTCATCACCATCATTATCACCATCGCTACTACCCGGCCCCCCACTCAGTGTTATAGGGTACGCATATGCATGTTCCCAGCACCCCCACCCCCCCTCCCCTTTTCAGCATAAGTCCGGTGTTGAAAGTCAATGCAAGTACATCTTTTTCTTTGTTACGAGCCGGAGATTCAAGATTCAAGATAATTTATTGACATGTGAAAAAATACATAAAATTTGACTTCGGACATTTAAAGGTGATATACATGTACATTAAAAAAATATATATATAAATACAGACAAAATAATTACATTTCAACATAATATTTAGCAATCATCACAATTTTAAGAAGGTTGCATTAAAAGAATAAGATAATACTGAGGAAAAGGCAGTATAGTTAAAAAGCTTGTTTTGTTTTGTTATTGAGCTCGTCCATCCAGGCACTCCCACACCAGAACACCTCTCCAGCTATCATGCATCAACACACATACACAAATACATGTGACACACCCCTATACACACCTCTTACACACACGCACAATATAACCGGACACGTCCTACACACACACACACATTCTCACATCAGGGCCTTTGTGGGGCACCTGATTGTGGGGTATTTCTGTGCGTTCCAGATATACCTTGTGGTCCCCTACTAGTGGGGTATGTACAACCTGGCGATAACAACCCGGCGGTGTGCTTACGATGTTACCATAAAAAAGTGTGCAAGTTTTAGCACACGCTCACAAAAAGTCATTTATGGAGTACCACTTCTAATGCCCCGCAGGGCATAGGACACCGAATATACAGTCATTTGAAAGACTTTACTCTGTGGGGTCCTGAAAAAATACCCCACAAAGTAAAAATGCCTCACAAGGGGTATGTGAAGCGCACATAAAACCCCACAAGAATGCTGAGGTGAGAGCACGGACACTGTAATCAACATGAGAAGTACTCTGGCGTAGAAATGCCTGGATGGAGATAATTGAGACAATAAATAAAATAGCTATTTGATACGCAACGGCGACTTTGAAAGAAGAGAGATGAGAAAGGAAGGAAGAAAGATTTTGGGAACACGCATGCGGTCCCTCCGTTCCCGGAGTGGGGGGCCTGGGCGCTACTACCATCATCACCATCATCATCGTCACCAGTGATACCACCATCCCTACTACCACTGTCGTCATCATCATCGTCCCCACCAGTACCATCACAAACACCACCACCACCACCATCATCACTACTATCATCATCATCACTACCTTCATCACCACCACTACTACCACCACTACCACCATCATCACCATCACCATCATTCTTACTATCCTCATCATGACATGAACCTACCTTGCCTGCTCTGGTTGGTGAAGGAGATGAAGCTACAAATGGTAGCGTGG
The DNA here is from genome assembly GCF_000002235.5 of Strongylocentrotus purpuratus. NCBI lineage: Eukaryota > Metazoa > Echinodermata > Echinoidea > Camarodonta > Strongylocentrotidae > Strongylocentrotus > Strongylocentrotus purpuratus. The sequence continues at coordinate 33,702,635 of NW_022145597.1, read as the reverse complement.
GTGGTATAATACTCAATGGTTCTGATATACAAGATCTTGGCTCAGACCGAGGCTCAGATCGTAATGCTTTGATGCTTTCATCCTGAAAATAAACAACAATACCACAAAATGAATTAAAGATAAAGGTGAGTTATGGTAATGCGATTGCATTGTGAAAGAAAAGGTGTGGAATGGATCAGAAACAGTTGATCATGTAGCATGTTAGTATTGGTGTGCACTGCAAGGTTCTGGAGTCGACAAAATCATCATAAATTTGGCCGAGTCTTGGTAAAGTAACAAGCACTGTACACAGAAAGCTATATATGGGACAACACACATGGTGTCGGGGCTAGTACTACCTTGATTTCCTTGTCTTTCTAAGCTCATTACTCAGCCATTATACATTTTCTTACAAAATTGTTTGGCACATGTCATTTATTTGTAATCTTTAACATTCAGTGTCAGTTTTGTTTGATTCTGTGAGAATTAATTTTCTTTTTTTTTACAAGAACTGGGCCCGTATTCAATAAACTTCTAAGACATTTTTCTTAAGTCTATGAAAATGTCTAAGAATTTGTCTAGGTTAAGAAAGTTGCCTTAGCCATATTCTAAACACGTAAAGCAGTTTGTCTTAGCTAAGACGAAAGACAAGACAAATTCTTAGACCCGATGACGTCATGTGGGAAAGTTGATGTGGTCGACTCGAGCAAATTAATTGCAACTCGATTTGCCTATGTAATTTGCGTGTTAAAATAAAAATCGCACGGCACGAAAATTATACACTAACATGTATGGGAGAGCGTAAGGGAGGAACGATGCTCACATAATTATTTTGGGATTGACCAACTGACACTAAAACAGTCTAGTCAAGACCACCTGAGGCTAGATCTAACGTCTGTAGGCTTTTTATACTTTTCTGTCAAACAACTCCGAGGAGCCCAACCGGGCTTACTTATTATGTCGCAGCCGCAGGGTCTGTGAGTTTGAAGGGAGCGCCGTCGCTAGCCGGCCGACCAGCGCTAGCATTGGATTTGGAGCTACCCTTTCATTGTTTTACGTCATCGTCTACTGTTATGATGGCCTAAAATTAATCGAATGGCTAGATGTAACCTTTATCAGACTCATACTATAACAAATTTTGTCTCACCTAATATTATGCCGATTGCACATTATTCCCTGTTTCCATACTTTAGCGCCAAAGACTAATAAAGTAAGAGACGGTTTCTTTATATACGACAGACATGTCATGATTTAGTGTTATGTTGTGTACAAACAAACATACATAAGTACAGTGCACAGAGCCTATGGCGCTCCTGCGCGCTGCGCCGTCGACGCTGTATTACGCGAAGCTTACGTTGTTATATAGGTCAACTGATAACCTGCGCTCGCGTTGCATGCATTGTTTTTATTCCATTTGATCGAAACCCGAAGCGGTTGCTTGCAGCATCACTGAGCTGCCGGTGCCAAAGCCCCATTTAAGCATCCTCGTAGTATACTTAAATATAGGGTAGATTTCTTACTTATCTTAGATATCTCGATTGTATTAGAATACGACATGCTACTTAAGTCCTTTTTCTTAGATAAAATCTAAGAATCCTTCTTAATCTTAAGGCAAATTTCTTAAGTCCCCATTGCTGTAATAGAATACGATTTTTGGCTAAGATTTTTTCTTAGCCAAAATTTAAGAAAAAGTACTTAGATTTCAAGCTTAAGAAGTTTATTGAATACGGGCCCTGGAGTTTATCTTTAATCATGTTCTTAAACTTTGCATGCAGTTTTTACAACCAGGTCACTAACATTTTTGAAGCTTCCCCAATGACTATTGATTTACTGAAATCACATCATCAATTTTATTTCAAGGTAAACCTTAATAAAAGGGCAATTTTTTTTGTTAGTGAATCTGCATTTTTAAAATAAATAGGAACAATAGGAACAATCTGTGCTGTTGGTATGTAGATACATGATTCAATCACAGCACACATGAATCCTTTTAGCACAATAATGTCAAGGTACCACGTATTCCCTCATGAAATCTCTGACATCGAGCCCTACAACCCATAAATATCAATTTGCATATTTAATGACATCCTTCAGAGATATGTAAAATGGCATGTGCAAAAAAAGAGGCTCATGTCTCACTACAGTATATTATGTCATATTTAAGAATGATCCTACATTTGCACAGCTACATTAGTTACTTATAGGATGTTTTTCATCAAAGGTACATACATGTAGTTAAGGCTTGTGTTGTGATTACGTTTTACATTTGGTTTGGGCTTAATAATATGTTTTGTTAACTCAAGGTAGCCTCATCAGTATTAATACTGTTCTCCCTAAGGCCCCTGCATTCATATTATCAGGTTAGGTGTCATGGTAATTTTTTTGTTATTTATTTATTTTTTGTTAGTATTTTTTAAAAATAATAGTGTGTCCAGGGTTGAATTTGTAACCCTAACAAATGACTGCAGAGTATTTGTTGCATTGTAGATGTTATAAAATTGATATCATATGATAGAGACTTACCAAGTGTAATTCATCCCAAGACTGACTCATCCTGAATGCAGACCTGACCTCCCTGTAGAGTAAAGAATCAAATCAATTCATAATTACACTACTCTTAACCAATTAATCTATTGAAAACAATTCAGTACTAGTGAACTTCAGCATCACCTATAAAAGTTATTTCGATTTGCCAAGGCCTATGACTGTTCCTCCATACACATTGGATAGGAGTATGCTTGTTTGTGCTTTATATGTATTTATAACTATCCCTCAATACAATTGTCATCATTTCATCCCATTCACTCAGTCTCAAATCTTTTATTTTTTCAAATACCTACGGTACATAATTTCCCTGCTGAACAGTTTTAAGAATATTGACCAATGATAGAAGCTTATATCAGCTCATCTAAACTTTCTTCAAGCAATTATGTGATGTTATTGAATGATTAAAGAATGAAAGGTTTTGGGAATTCTGTTACTCAGATATTCCTTAACGATGCTTCTGATGATTGTTAATCTTAATAAATTACATTATAAAGTGCTTAATACAATGTTTCTAAGGCTGCGTTCATGCTTAAATTTTGAAGGCAGAATGAGCGATCTGAAACGCTCATCGTAAACGCTCATCGTGATCGCAGTTCCACGATGCACTGTTCATGCTTACTTCTCTGGCTCCCCCAGGCAATTCTCAGTGTGTGGCCTTAATTGGTCTTCCAGCTGGATTCGCAAACCTTCACTGTGCATGCTACGTAGACCCACTAGAGGTCAGTGCGTTGACCCCATTTAAACGCGTTTACAAATTGTAAACGCATCTTTTTGTGAGTTTACGATCGGCGATCATGATCGCCGTTTTTCGGTGATTCTACAAAAGTGAGCATGAACGCAAGCGTGTTTTAAACTAAACGCGTAACAGATGCCTGATTCTGGCCGTCAAAATCAAGCATGAATGCGCCCTAAGTGCTACACATGACAAGGAACATCGTAAAATAAACATACAGCAATAATAATACATAATTCTAATAATAACATTACAGATAATTTACTTAAAGGTAATACAAAGTTTTGGTATTGGGTCATGAATTTGGTTCAAATGAACATATTGGAAGCATATACGATCCTACAATATTCAGTGATCGTTGTCGCGGTCGAAATCGACTCTTAAGTTATGAAATTTTAAATAATAAGCACTTTATGTTGAATAGCTCCTTCTCAAGGTCAAGATATTAATTAAGTTATTCACAGGGGCATCTAAATATATCAAAATTGTAAAGAATCACTATTCACCCATTTTTCAAAATTTCCCAAAACTTTGTAATACCTTTAAACAAAACTGCCCTATAAATCACTATTAAACAAAAAATACTTCGAACTTGCCCTAAAAGACACTACAGATGGGGATTGATGAATAATAATTTGGGGGCTACAATAGAAAAAGTATGATGGGTATTGGTTCCGGGACCAGGGGTGTAGTTGACCGTAATGAACATGATCTTACCTCTCATGTTCTGCTTCTTTGCTTCTGATATCCAAGCTTTCTTCCTGTTTGATTTGAGTAACCCTTGAAGGTATCCTCACAGGAACAGACATCTAAACACAAACAGAGTTTGTTCATTACAGATAATCAATCAAAAATTGCTACGGTTAAGAAATTATATAAATGTTATTATTAAACTGCAGATGACAAGTGAAAATTAGTTGACACATAAAATCATACAATTGTTATACAATGATTTCTGTAGACATGAAAACAAAAATGCTATTTTACCATGTAAGGCCTTGTTTTACAGGACACCTGTCTACCAAGGCAAGAGCTCCCAAAGATCATGAAAATAGAACTGAATGGATAAAGCTTGTCAAATCAGTGCGAGTACGCTCGACCTACTAGTAGATTCAGTTAGAATTTTCTACAAATTAAATCAACAAACTCCTAACGTACTGTAGAACCAGGTAGTTGTGTAAATTCCACAAGATTCAGAAAAGATTCCCATTATGCAAAAAAAGGTTTGCACTCACTGGTTTAGCTCCATTGCTTGTTTGAGCGCTCATCCTACGTACCCGAGGCTTTTCTCTGATTGGTTGAAAAACTGGGGAATCATCGCTGTCATCAAGAAAGAATAATAAAAGGATGAATAATACACATCATACAGATGAAGATTAATTTGTGCTATATAAAAACCGAGTATTTTTATTATTATTATTAATATAATTCATCAGTAGGAACAACTTGTACAGCACATAGCAATACCTTGGAAATATACCTTGGAAGTAGGCATTCAAAGTTAAAAACTTATTTGCCTCTCGTTGACATTCGGATGAAGAATCCACAATTTTGACACATGTTTAGTGGCGCTATACAGCAATTGACGAACATGGACAAGCGAAGGACTCCTCTGGGTCAAATTGATCTCTTCTTGACGACCAAAATTTCAACAAATTGGATTTAAAGCTGTTTTAATAGTGACGTGCTCTCCACAACTACAGAGGAGAGGTTGTTCCATTCATTGATACATCTCTGTAAAAATGATCCATGTCTAAGCTTCGAATAGACTTTGCAATGCAGCAAAGGATTATACTGACCCACCACCACACATGAAAGGTACTCAGTAAACATGATGTACTATCTTCACATGAGAACTATGTGTGTAAAATAGTTTCATGTGGTTTCAAAATGCCAATGTCTTAAAGGTAAAGACCAGTTATGGTCATGCGATTGCACTGTGAAAGAAACGTTGTGGAATCGATCAGAAAAGGTTGATCATCTAGCATCTAGCATCTGCAAGGTTCTGGAATCATCAAAATGATAACAAATTTGGCCCAGTCTTCGTAAAGTTACAAGCACTATACACAGAAAGATGTATATGGGACTACCCTATATCTCTCACAGACCATGAGAGAAACAAATTTACCAAATATATGAATTAGTAGGCGGTTTCCCGGCAAATTTTGTATCATCATGTATTAGTCAAAACATATTCTTTCACATGATTGGTAATGAGAGCTTCCATTTCATTTTTTGAAATTGGGGCATTTCCAATACTGGTCTTTACCTTCAACAATTTTCATACAAGAATAGACATGTGAAAATGGAGTAAATCAAAATATGTAAAAATGATCAAATCATCATTAGAAACTCTTATAAATTTTACATTCCAATACTTGATATGCAGTTTGATTATTAATCCAGATTTGAAGAATAGAGAAAGTTTTCACCTTCCATATTTACAGTAATTCCACGAATTATCAATTTCCTCTTAAAAACAATTGATGACTCACGCAATCCGACTCGAGCTCAAATCTGTGTAAAGGCTAATATAAAAACTTTGTTCTTAAGCCTAAACAGCTACATCAATTTTGGAGAATTTGTTTTGTTTTAATGGTATATACTTACGTCATATTAGGTCCATTAAACATGGGTGCACTGTTGGACCTGCGTAGCGTGCCTTCTTCCCTCACGCTGATAGGACTAGGGGTGGCAGGGCGACCCACCTCCATGCGATTCTCTTCCGGAGAATCTGTGTCGCTGTTTGCTTCACTGTGAGCAGCAGCCATCTCTTCATCTGGCCATCCAGCTATAAGACCAAGGTGGACTCCCTCTGACCAATCCAGCTCAAACAATGGATGATATCTCCAACCTTCTCAATAAAACAAGCTGATCTCTATTCCAGTCCAGACATCAATTAATAATCATCCAAACCACCCACAGAATTATACAGAAAAGCCAACTCAGGAGTTTAGGAATGCATTCCCTAAATAAATTCTACTTGCAAATAAAATCACTACGTTTAATTAACAAGTGGTGTTTCAAAACACATCTAGGCTGGTAAATTCCATAAATGTTTCAGGTGACTTTTTCAAGAGTTAACAAAATCCAAAAGATTTTTTGAAAACTTTTGTTGAGTTGCTTTTATCTCCTATTTCACTTCAATTTGATATCATCCCGAGGTCAAAATAATAATCTTCTTCCAATGTATATACAACGCTATTGATGGACTGAAGCGTCCCTGAGATACAGCTTGTGAACATGACCTTCATCAGCGGCAGAAGGTTTAAATATCCTGCAGAAAGAAGTAAATGAAAAAGACATACAGAACAACAGCCTTGATTAATCAAGTGATATTCATTTTTTTTTAAATAAAATTTACTTGAATAGATATTTTATGGGTTAAGCAAAGTAAAATATTATCAAAATCTTTCCCCTGGTGATAAATTTGTAGATCGTTATCTAAAATGAATGCTTGAATAGACATGGTGATGAACTATTGTCAAATTTTACACATGATAAAATGAAAACACAATTTGACACATTTCTTGATATCTAGAAACATGAAATTTCTTGAATCATGAACACCTTAATAAAGGAAACTTCACATAAATCAGATAGTAACTGATTGCAACTGACAATATCCACTCACTTGTTAACGGATATTAACAGCAACAGCAAGATAAGACCAAGTTTTAAACAAATAATGATAAATTTTCAAAAAGACAGTAAGTTCTTGTCCATATGACCAGTAGGGGCGCTGGTCCAAGAATGAGGATCGTCCGCAGAAACGAGGATATCCTTGTAAACGCAGACAAATCGCATCCTAAAAAATAAGGATCATCTGCATTTTTGAGGACATATTTTTCTTTAGTGCTCTGCAGGTGTAGGGTTCCCGATCCGCGCGCTGGCAATGCGGAAAAACAGATTCCGCGTAATAAAATACCCCCAGTTCACCACCAACTTTTATGGGTTGTTTTCCGTCTTCCCGAGGATTTAACGTTCATAACGTGAAAGTCTCTGTGCAAAGTGAATGTAAAATGCATCATGGAGCATCATCGAAGAATCTGTTTTTTCGCCAACGCTCGGATCGGAAATAAGAATCACAGCGAAAACGTGGACGATCCTTATTTTTAGGAGGCATCGTGCATCTGCCGCGATTACGGAGATGATCCTCGTTTATGCGGATGATCCTTATTCTCTGACCAGCGCCCCTACTGATGACATACATGTGTAAACCTTTAATTTTTTTTACATGTAAATTATTGAAAAGATCTCTCAACGAAGATTAGACAAGATTCATTCAGCCAAGGAGTCATCAATGACTGGAACACACTGCCTAATGAGGTAGTAATTACCCACAATTTACACATTGCACACTATTGCACACTAAATGCACACAATAAATATGAGCTATGTCTTCTGTGCTCCCTACCAAAGCCCACACATACATTACATGTAGTTGCATTACTATCCTGGCTGTGTATTACAAAAACTGTTCTATTGATTCTCAACATTTCAAACACCACTGACTGTACAAACTCAATTGATTTCACTCAAAATGGGTACTTTAGCGACAATTGATGAGACCTTAAAGAGCAGTAAAATAAAAAAAAATTCTTAACTTACTGATGTTACAAAGAATACTTTGAAAATTCAAATCGTGAGTCTACTGTCAAACTTGCCGATCAGCCACATCGTATTCATTGTGTGCATTTGTGTGTATTGACTATTCATGTGAGCAATTGCTGCCTCTTTAATAGTACGTAGTTCAGTGCTGGAGGTCAATACGCATTAGCATTGACTCTCCAGATATCTAATCTATGCTTTGCTGGAGTGACCAAAGCCAAGGTAAAGTCACTAAAGATAAGAAATACGCAGATCTATTTGATAAATATCTGATTATGCTAACAATATTCTATTAAATATCAGACAACAATACATCGCATTTATTAAATCAATAATCATGCCTTAAAGAGAGATATCTCCTTCTATTTCGAAGGGAATTCAAAGACATGTATTGCACATTAGCGAGTGTACTAACGCAAGATGCCACATATGGGACTGGCATTCAACTAAACAATAACTTATTTCAACAATAATTTACGATATTTACTCCATGAAAGAAAATAAACACCATCTAATACTAAAAATGATAACATTATATATATAATCACCCTTTAGAGAGAAAATTTCCTGTAAAAAGATTGGTGTTATTCTGAATTCTACCCGGATTTTCGCCTTTCCTCTTCAAAACAGTGATGAGGAGAAGAGTCTCATCTTTATGCAAATGAGCTGTGGCAGCTTATATGCGCATGCTGGCGCTGACGATACCTTGATTTTAAATGAATTGAATTGAATCTAGGTAAAAACAAGTAATCAGCCCAGGAGACTGATTTTCATCAAGTCCGCGAAATAAAATTTAAACAAACATACAGAAAATCTTATCATAGCCTAATTACGGAAAGATACATGAAATATATAGGCAGGATCATTATCAACACATAATATAAGAGAGATATAAATAACATACCGTGAAAAAATGCCATTACTCCTTCATATTTCACAGAATTTTCATTTTTCATTTCTAGGCCTCATGATGTAAAAGATTGTTACCGTTCATGATTTTCAGGATCCCTGCCAAACTAAATGATTGGAGTGCATGTGGATGCATGCATAATTATAGAGATCTATAGATTCTACTCAATCAAACATATTCTGAGTTTCAGGACAACAGAGTGTTGTTTATAATTTTTGTATTTGTTTTTCAGATCATTTGTTGCTAAAGAACAACAACACATAGATTACAAAGAAGGACAGGCTAGTAACTTTAGAGAAATCAAGAAAATTTCAGACGATCGAGAGAAAGGAAAGAGACATGGGAAACGACCGAGGGGGAGATATATAGTGGAAACTTTTCAATTATGCACGCCATGTATTATATTTCCACGAGTTCTAATAGTCTTTTGTAAATTTATAAGTTGATAATCATTGCTGCTGCGATTGCTGTTGTTGATGCCCAGGTCGAAATTCCAATAGGATCCAATCCTATTGGACCATCAGAAACCATTAGAGCTATTGGTGTCTATATATTGGTTTTAATAGGGAAAGTGAAATGATGGACCCACAGAAACCATTAGAAAATATCTATTGGACCAACACCCACCCACAGGAAAAATGCTGATGGACCAACAGAAAGCTTCTATTGGACCAGGGTCTAGTAGGTCCATGATTGGACCAGCATCCACCCACGTCTTCTATGGGTTTCTGTTGGTCCATTAGATATTTTCTTTTATGATGGGTTTCTGTTGGTCCATTAGATATTTTCTATGGGTTCCTGTTGGTCCATTAGAGATCTTTCTATGGGTTTCTAATGGTCCCATATTCTGAATTCCCTATTGAAACCAATAGTCAAATATGGCTTCTATTGGTAAATCAATAATGATAAATAAAAAATCGATTTTAGCAACTGTCCACCAAAAAAGGTATATACTAATCTCAATTGCATTAACTCCATCACAAATATCACTTGGAGTGAATTTAAGAATATCCTTTATTGTAACTGAAGGCTTGTACTATTCTATATCATAAACATACATGAATTGTTTCTTGGTTAGTAATCATTATAATCAATATATCTATTGCTAAAACGTGAATGTAATTGTAACATGATTAAACAAATCATCTATTGGTCATTAGTTGCCGAAAGAAAATAAAAATCACAAAAATGATGTGCATTGTCATAACATCGGACTCCCAACTCTACAAGAGCGACGACTGGAATCACGTCTAGCCATGATGTACAAGATCCTCCACCACCAGATAGCCATCCCTCTTCCAGATTACATCTCACAGAAAGACAGAGCTACAAGGAGTCAACATCACCTTCGTTTCACCAGATTTGGTACATCCTCCGATTCTTACAAATACAGCTTCTTTCCTCGCACCATGAAAGACTGGGATGAGCTTCCTACAAATATCATTGAACTGCCCACATTGAAGCAGTTCAAGGAAGCCATCAGCTGCGAATAGTCACAGCATCATCATTATCATTATTTTTTATGATTTTTATCATTTTTATCATTTTACTTGCACCATAAACATGTATATATTTCGGCACAAATTTACACAAGCCGTCCACCGTCGGCAAAAGATCACCCTTGTCTAGATGCTGAACAGGCTTTGACAAGTAGTAGAATAGAAGTAGAAGTAGAAGTTGCTTACCAAATTATGATAAATGTAATTTTCTGTGAACACGTATAAAGTAATCATGAATATGCATGAGATAGATTTAGCTGTTGCTTTCTATTGATTTCTATTGGTTTCTATTGGACCTATTGGTTTCTATTGGTTTCTATGTTTCTTAATTCTATTGGTCATATTGGTTTCTATTGGTTCCATTGGGTTCTATTGGTCTCATTGGTTTTCAATTGGTCCTATCGGTTCTGTTGGTTTCTATTGGTCTTATTGGTTTCTATTGGTCCTATTAGTTTCTATTGGTCTTATTGGTCTTATTGGTTTCTATTGGTCTTATTGGTTTCTATTGGTCCTATTGGTTTCTATTGGTTTCTATTTATATTGGTTTCTATGGGTGCTATTGGTTTCTATTGGTTTCTGATGGTTTGAATAGTCTATTGGATTCAATTCTATGCGTCCAACAGAAACCAATAGAGTAGACTCCAACAGAAACCATTAGAGACCAATAGAATTGTTCTAATGGTCTCTATTGGTCTCTATGGATTTTCAATCTGGGTGATGATGATATTTTGTGGTTGTGGTGGTGCGACGGTGGTGATGGTGGTGTTTGTTTGTGGTGGTGGTGGTGGTCAGTGGTGCATGGTTTTGTTGTAACTGCCACTGTCATTGATGTTATTTTTTATGTTAATTGTTGTCGTTGTCTTCATCATTATTTTTTTCTGAATTCCGGTGTGATTCAATTTTTGTTTTCAATAAGAAAATAGAAGAGGGGAAAGGAATTATGGAATAAGGCAATTTAAAAGTAATGACCAGCCGTGAAAGAGAGAAAAGAGAGAATGGCTGATAAACAAATATGTACGTCATACCATGCCTGGGGATTCTAAATCTCAATTATAACGGGAGACCATGGGGATCAGGGTACCGCTTAGGCTTTGTTGGCTAGAGGGCGCAAGTAGCGACAAAAAGTGCAGTGGGGCTTTGACAGGTCCCTTCATCTGGGATTCTGCATTCTACTTATTTTCTAGAAATCACCATATTGTTTTAACTAAGCAGTATAATAGAGAATAGGTCTTACAAATTATCGCCAATATTTATGAAAATACTAATATTTCATTTATATAACGCCTTTTAATTAGATACAAAGCTGGGCGGTTTACCCACTTATTATCATCGTAAATTAGTCTTCCATCCAATTGTCTTCTTGATAATTGCTTTTGGCTTAGTACTAAAAGTGTATACAAGATATATTCTGAGCGCTTGGCCATCAGTTGACAAGGGGCCACCATAGCATGATATTATAATTTTGTTTACTACTTAATAAAACAATTGCATTTGACAGGCGCGCCGGAAGCAGTTTGGATTGGGGGGGGGGCAGCAGTGGCGTACCTGGGATACTCCGTCAGGGGGGGCAAGCGACCGAAACAAACAAAAAAGGCGATGCTAATTTTCACTTCTGGCGAGCGAGCGAGCAAAACAAAATCTTTAAGTATCGTTTGGTATATAAACTGGTATTGTTGCAAGTTGGGGGTGGGAACATTCACTTGTTAGCGACGTTAATTTAATTTTTTGGCAAACGAGTGTAGCGAGCAAGAAAAAAAAATCACTTCTTTTTTAAGAATTGCCACTTAAACTTGATTCAATTGTCCCATGCAGGGCGCGGGAACAATATTGTGTTTAGGGTGATTTTATACCCATTTTAGCTAGCGAGCGAAAATACATCTTTCTCTCAATGAATTGCTATATAAAATTTGTTTCATTGTTGCAGGTAGAGGGCGGGCACAATCGTGTTTAAGGCAATGTCAATCCCATTTTGGCGGGCAGGCAACCCCCTACATTTCTCTTTTTAATGATATTGTAGCAGGTTAGTGGTGGGCACATAATTCCACGAGCTAGCGAGCGTAGCGAGCGAAAAAAAAATCACTTCTCTTTTATAGGGAAAATATGGTACATAAAACTTGGGTTCATTGTTCCATGTCAGGGACGTGATTATTAAAAGCGGTGTTATTTCTATTTTGGCGAGCGAGCGTAGCGAGCGAGCGAAAAAAATCACTTCTCTTTTATAGGGAAAATATGGTATATATAAACTTGGGTTCATTGTTCCATGTCAGGGACGTGATTATTAAAAGCGGTGTTATTTCTATTTTGGCGAGCGAGCGTAGCGAGCGAGCAAAATTTTTGTAATGATAATTGGTTCATAAATTTCAGATTTTTTTGTTGCAGGGCAGGGCTTACACAATCATGTCTAAGGTGATGTTAATTCCGTTTTGGCGAGCACGAGCACATCAAAACTTCTTTGAATAACGTTTGGTACATAATTATTAACTGGTTGTTGCAGGTTGGGGCGGGAACGTTAGCGGTGTCAATTCCATTTTGGCGAGCGAGCATAGCGAGCAAGCAAAAAAAATAAATTCTCTTTTAATAAAAATTAATAAATAAACTTGTTTTTATTGGTGCAGGTCAGGATGGACGCAATCGCGTTTAACGCGATTCAATTCCTTTTTGGCGGGAGGGCGAAAAAACTCTCCCACTTTTAATGATATTGTTGCAGGTCAAGGGTGGGCACAATTGTTTCCAAAGCAATGTCTATTCATTTTATTCGCGAGCGAGTGTAGCGAGCGAGAAAAATGAATTAGTCTCTTTTAGTAACATTTGGTACATATATTGTGTGTTATTGTTGCCATGGTTGCAGGTTGGGGCCCGTCGGGGCAGGCACAATTTTATTCTAGGCAATACTAATCCTTTTCTTTTTTCAGGGGGACGAGCAAGTGAAAACATTTAATACAAAATAGGCTAGCAAGCAGTTCGCGCCAGCGAAGAGTTTCGAATTTGTTATATCACTTATATTTTCCTATTTTCATTTGTTTTAATTTTTCAGGGCTGTATGCGGAATATATTTCTGGTGGGGGAGGGGGAAAGATGCGTTAAAAGTTTTCGAAGAATCTCAAAAGCAAAAGGAGTGAAGGGAGTTCGAGCGACCGAACTGGTCATGAGGGTACTTTTGCATTTTCAAAAGTAGAATTGAAGGATTTGGTAATTAAAGGCGTACACTACATTTTCAGGAAAAAAACTGTACGTTTTTTAAAATATCTGGGGTCAACTGCCCCCCCCCCCTTGGTGCGTACGGCCATGGTCTTTTAAAAAAAAAAATTCCCCATTTTTATTCCTTTCCTTTTCTTTTCTTTTCCCTTTTTCTTCCTTTTCTCTTCTTCTTCCTTTTTTCTTTCCTTTTTTTCCTTTTTTCTCTTTCTTTCCTTTTTTCTTCCCTTTTCCTTTTTTTTTTCTTTCCTTTCCTTTCTTTTCTTTTCTTTCCCCTTTTTCTTTTTTTTCCCCTGGAGCCCGTCAGGGGGGGCACTCTGCCCCCCCTGCCCCCCCCCATAGGTACGCCAGTGGGGGGCAGACATTCCAGGAGGCTCACTTTCCAGGGGCAGTGACGTAATGAGAAAAAAAGTTCGGAAGGGGGGGGGAGACGAAAAATCTGCATCACCACCAGTTTTACACGTTACATGCAGGTACTGCGGAACGTTTTTCAAAGTGGAGTATTATCGATCAGGTAGAGCGTAAATTGACGTGGGGTCCAGGGCATGAGCCTCGGCAGGGGGTCAAGGGGCTGAGCCCCCGGAAGCTCAGAGGTTTTAGGTATTTAATTACGGTTAGATGAGCATCCAGGGGCCCTCTGTAAGGCAATTGACGTGTTCCAAAGGGGGGGGGAGCCCCCAGAAGCTCAAAGGTTTTAATATTTAGCTACGGTCAGATGAGCATCCAGGGGCCGTCTTATAGGGCCCTTCGTGTGGTCCAGGGGGCAGAGCCAGGGGCGGATCCACGTAGCGATTATTCCGGCCCGGGCCCCCTGAAAAATTGGACCAAAAAAGTGCCACCTACCCCCCCCCCCCCCGCTTATTATTCACGGGTGGCTGAGTCGTAACTTATATTTTCTCACGGATTGGGCCCCCCCCCCCTTCCCGCCGGCTGGATCCGCCACTGGGCAGAGCCCCCGGAGGCTCAGGGGTTTTAGGTATTTAATTACGGTCAGATGAGCATCCAGGGGCCCGCCTTAGGTCCCTTGGTGGGGTCCGGGGATGGAGCCCCCGTAAGCTCTGGGGTTTGAAGCATTTAATTACCGTCAGATGAGCATTTTTTATACCTTATTTGTGACATTGGCAGGTCACTTATTTTTTTCTCCGTCTGTCTTTCTTTCTCTTTTTAACATACTTTTTAAAAAAGAAGGGGGGGGCTTGAGCCCAGCCACTTTGCACACCATGACATAAAGGCTTCTAAATAAGCGTATTTCGCCTGACTGTAATGTGGGAATTTCTTATTTTCCAACAAACGCATAAAAAGGTATGACTTACAAAAAAAAATGGAGAAAAAATGCCGGAAAATCATGTCACAACATCAACATTTGTAAATCACTTGTTTCGAATAAGAAATACATTACCACCCCCCCCCCCCCCCCCCCCCCCCATCAGTACGCCAGCGTTCAGTGGCTCATGTCTTCTCACCCCTATAACAAAAAAACGGACACGCTTTCCCATCCTCGCCACGATTATGCGCGTATCGCTATTATAGAGACCTCCATTTAAAATACCGTATAGGTGGCACGCGCAATGTTTATGAAATTTAATTCCTGTGAACTTTCCTTTTTCTTTGAATGGAACTGTATATGTGATTTAATTCAGGTTTTTATTATTGTTACGTTCTTTTGGATTAAAAATACAAACCATGTTTACTCCTTTACTGTTTTTTTTTTTTTTTTTGGAGGGGGGCGTTTGGGGGGGGGGGGCAAAATGCGTTCCCCCCCCCCCCATTTTTTTTACTGGGGGGTCAACTGCACCCCCCCCCCCCCCCCTGCCCCCCACTTCTGGCGCCTATGGTATTTGATAATTATGCTGTCGGGCCGCATGCGCTCCGAGAATTTGTCTATATCTTTATACCGATCTGCCGCTCACAACTCACACATAATACGGCACTGCGAACTCACAAAGAGATTTGCGCCCTCTCCCGATAGAAATGCAGCTGTGATGTTTCCGCCTATAAAAAAAATTGTAAAAATCATTTGTTTTCCCTCTTTATTATCGTTGATAATGGTTTGTTTTCACTCAAACTTTCAGATTATCTTTAATTGTACATATAGCATTTAAGTAACTACCTTAGCACCAATTTCTCTCATCTGAACAATGTTACCAAGTCCCTTTAATATGGTACGAAACTACGAGAAAACCTGCACCAAATAAGTGAAATATAATTTCCCAAACAGTCTGGACAGCATATCTTTTGTTCTATTTTATCCTTTTTCCTTTCAAAGAGGTAGGGGGGGGGGGGCTAAAGTATTTACGATCAGGAAGAGCGTATCGTTAATTGGCTTGGGGTCCAGGGGCAGAGCCCCACCCCCCCCCCCCCCAAAGCTTAGGGGGTTTATGCATTTAATTACGGTCAGATTCGCTTATTTTTATACCTTATTTGAGACATTGGCAGGTCACTATATTTTTGTTTAAATTAATGACGAAAATTGTTGTCTGAAGCAATCATTCAAATGAGACAAAAATTAGAAAATGTAACGTTGACCCTTAATTTCTATGAGTACATTGTGTAGGTAAAAAATAATGTTTTGTTTAAAAATTAAGACAAGCGAGTACCGTATCATCTCTTCCTTTCACGTTATTTCTGAAGAATTTAATGCCATAGTCATTTCTGACTTTTTCAAATTTCGTTCTTGCAGTAAATCCCTTTACGCTAAACCTTCTTAACCCAATTTAGCACATCGGTTTCCTACCAAACCACTTTTATGGGCATTTACCATGTTGATATGCGTTCAAAAATAAGTTTTCCGTTTCCAGGATCGCCATTCAGGATCATTTTTACAATTTAACCATTTTACCCTTTCTTACTTTCTTTCTCGAGCCCTCTTCTTCATTGTATGTATTCGTTAGACCATTTGAAACAGTAATACGACAAAAAAATGGAAGAACTAGGTTATTCCTTCTTATCTCGTGTTTTGAAAATTTCTTATGTATTTCATTATATTTTTCAACTTATGTATTTTATTGTTATTGTAATAATGATGAATCTAATAATAACAACATCAAGCTTGCATGACTGATAATGATATACTGATAATAAGTACCGTGAAGAAAAAGACGACGACGTAGAAGAAGAAGAAGAAGAAGAAGAAGAAGAAGAAGAAGAAGAAGGAGAGAAAGAAGAAGAAGAAGAAGAAGAAGAAGGAGAGAAAGAAGAAGAAGACTAAGAAGAAGAAAAAGAAGAAGAAGAAGAAAAAGAAGAAGAAGAAGAAGAAGAAGAAGAAAGAAGAAGAAAAAGAAAAAGAAAAAGAAGAAGAAGAGAAAGAAGAAGAAGAAAAAGAAGACTAAGAAGAAGAAGAAGAAGAAGAAGAAGAAGAAAAAGAAGAAAAAGAAGAAGAAGAAAAAGAAGAAAAAGAAGAAGAAAAAGAACAAGAAGAAGAAAAAAAGAAAGAAGAAGGAAGAAGAAGATCGAAGAAGAAGAAGAAGAAGAAGAAGAAGAAGAAGAAGAAGAAGAAGAAGAAGAAGAAGAAGAAAAAGAAGAAGAAAAAGAAAAAGAAGAAGAAGAGAAAGAAGACTAAGAAGAAGAAGAAGAAGAAAAAGAAGAAGAAAAGGAAGAGGAAGAAGAAGAAGAAGAAGAAGAAGAAGAAGAAGAAGAAGAAGAAGAAGAAGAAGAAGAAGAAAAGAAGAAGAAGAAGAAACAAAGGAAGAAGAAGAAGGAAAAGAATTATTTGACATATATGAACTGAATTTAAACAAACTTGATTAAAAGTCGAGAACGGTACAACGATTCGTCTTCTTTCTCTAATAATTTAATGAAACGTCAAAGCTTCCGCGCTTCGCGGAGAAGGGAGGGGGGGGGGACTTGCCCATCCCTGAAAAAAAATGGAGTCCCTCCCAAAATGCATAAACGTAAGAGATCGGGCAGAAAATTGCTGTAGGATGTAGGAGGTATACTCTCGCATTCATAGAAGAAAGTCCAGGGCCAGAGAAAACCCCGATGAAAAGTAAATGGATGCCAAAAGGGCGGCCTGGAAACGAAATTCAAATGCCTAAAAAACCCAAAGAAGTGAATTGAGATTCATGATCTCTGGCCCTGGCACTGCATTGTGCCTTTTTACAGCAAAATGTCCGGGGAGCGTAGGCGTGTCCACGATAAGCCCCCCCCCCCCCCCCAAAAAAAAAAATCATTTGGTTGTCCTCGATTGCTATTCTGTGGAGTAGGGGCGGGCGGGCGGATTTTTTTATTTTTTTTTGTGTGTGTCTTTTGTGATATTTTTTCCCCATTTTTTTAAATTTTAAATAATTTTTTTTCCATAAAAAGAAAGACAAAATATTGGAATGTCAAGCATTTAAACAAACAAAGTCTATAAAACACTTTAATATGGTAACAGACTAGTTTAATGTACAATGAATATCAAGACCAACACAGAAGGTATTTTTGGCTTTGAAATACAGCACCTTTTAAATCTCCATTGTACTATAGCTACTTGCGCCCTCTATATAGCAAACAATGCCTAATCGGTGACCATGATCCTCTTTATCTTAACTGAAAGCTGATTTGATGAGATATAACCACCTGTCCAGTGACCTTGCAGGGCGGTTTAATCCCTCCTGTAAACTAGTACAGATTGGCTTAAAATGAGTTTAAGAATGCTCAGAACCTGATTTGAATGAACGGCATTTTGGCATATAAAAATAAAAATGGCAAGTAAGTTTAATAAATACAGAATTGCGTACTGAAAAGAACAAACCGGCAAATGCAAATGCAAAATGCATAAAATGGTATGTGTGGCCAAAAAAAAAAAAAAAAAAAAAAAAAAAAATTGAATTATATTGAATTGAAACAACAACAAATTATTTAAAAAAATAAAATACGAGCGGGCTGTCGAGGACAACCATCTTTTTTTTTGGGGGGGGGGGGGGGGGGGGGGGGGGGGGGCTAACTATCACTTCCACTAAACCGGAATAAAAGAGAGGGATCACGCGACGAGAAAAGTTCGTTGATACAATGTCATGCAGAGAGTGAATCATTGGAAAGTTCAATAAACTTTTATGCTGCACGAAAATAGCTTCTTCCTTCATTTAAAATTCAGTTTCCTATTTTGTACCTTTTGCACTAAATCGTTGTAAAATTGCTAATCAGTCCTCAAATCTTTGGACAAATAACCAAACTTTGCTTTTTTTAAAGAAAAAATATCCCTCTTGTGTATAATTTCTACTGTTTTCAGTGATTAAGTCGATAATTTACCAGTAGAATATACTGATTATTTTGCTCTTTCAACGACTATATGAATATTCATAAGCATTTTGCATTGTTGACGTAGAAGATGAGGTGATCGACGCATACGTTTACACGAAATTTGTACATACATGCGTGCACAAAACACCGGCATGTGTGTGAATTTCTGAATCACCGTACCAACACAGTCTACAAAGTACAAGAACATTGAAGAAACTGAAGAAAATATCGTGAGTATAAACAAAAATGTTGAGAGGTGTATGAGTGAGTGAGTGATTTGAATTCGAGCCTTAATTTGCGTGAATTTATTAAAATATTAAGTCAAATAAGATTGGCAGAGATGAACGATGAACTTGAAGAACGGTCGTTGAAGCCATGCACACGGCCACGGCCCATCCTGTTTCATTTGATGGCGACGCGATGTGTCATCATGATGATGTAGCCTCTCAAGCTTAGGCCGAGCCTCGTGTTGATGAATGCATGCACTATTTTCATGAATATTGTTGCATGTATGTTGTCTATTCTGCCGTTAAAGAGTGCAGCAGTGATTAGGCACGTCGAGAACTGGCTTCTTGAACTGATATTCGATAAACAATATTATGGAATGTTATTTACTTTTTTCCAGATGGAGTTTGTCTGAAAATCTTGTTCAGTTGTTGTGTACTTGTAAACCTCCTGTATTCTATCAACATCTAGATCATCGTTATTAAATGATACCTGGTAACCATGCTACACAATACAAAACAATTAAAGAATAAAGGGAGTGTATCACACTATCATGGCAAATACAGGTTAACGCCGTCTACATGTACGTCTTTTGGACAACTGCACGTAAACGAATGGACTTGAGTAACTAGGTCAGTGCGTGCTAGTGTTGGCGAAACTGAACGAAGTTCTCCCCACGCTTCGGTTTCACATACATGTATTATGTTGCATGCATGCTAATGCTGCGGTCGCGTCTTCCGTAGTCATATTATAAGCTAGTTATATAGAATTGAAAGATACAAGTACATGTGGATTCAAATTAGAAAGCAGCTTTGGTTTAAATTGGTCTCTATCAGACTTTGATCCAGATTTAATAGACAAATCTGTCTGGTTGGAGGAGTATCATTATCAACATCTTTTGATTTTGAGGCTCTCTTAGACTACTGGTAAGGCCTTTTTTGATAAATGAAATATAGATTTTGATGGTGTTTAATTAAAAAAAAATCTTAAATATCCCTTCAAAATTGGCAACTCAATGATCCCCTTTTGTGAGCTTTTTTCAAATTGTAATAATTTAATATCCCCCCAAAAGGCCAAATCACTTATTTGTCCAGAATATTTTCAATCACCTCCCTTCACTATCTGCTAAATGTAATCACATCAGAGCTGCCAACATTGGAAAACAGTTTAGAGTGAGATTATATGAGAAGCGTTAGCGCGAGGGAGCGAAGCGAGGGTGTGGGAGGGGGGGCGTACCCCCCTCCCACAGTGTGGAGCTTTTTATTTGAAATTGTGTGATCTGGTGCATACTTTATAGAGTATTTTAACATTATAGCTTAAGGCAATATGGAGAGAGAAAATCATAAAGGCTAACAGAGAGTGATAAAGAAAATTATTAACATGGAATACCTGATTGTTCGCCCACGAACGTGGTCCACTGGCCTAGGTGTAGAGCGGGGTGCTGAGGGCCCCACGCGCTCACTCTCTGAGACAAAGCCGCCGAAGCAAGTTTTCGTTCAATTTAAGTTTTTACACAATCACAAGTCATTTTTCACTCTCAAAACTCCCTTTATATTTTTATAAACCCTCTCATTCTATTCGACTGTATGAAATAATATTAGGCCCTCTTTAAAAACAAAGCAGAACCGTGAAATCTTTGCTGTTCTCGATCAATTGAATTGACAACTGTTACTGATGACGTACTCGAGCTCGCTGCTGGTTCGTCCGATCCATATTCGGGGCAGGGGCAGGCTAGGGCCGACCCGGCTAGCTGCATATGAATATGGGTACGGATGTGCGAGGATATGTACATCATCAGGCTAGCTAGCTTTATAGGCGCCCATTTTACACACGAACGCACGCGAGAAGTGAGATCAAGGTTTTTCTCTTCGATAAAATGGGATAAAAGGCAGGAAAACTTTCTAAATTCTTGATTTTGGTGGCATAAATCATTCAAATTTATATGTTTTTATTATTATTTAGTTATTTAAGATTTGAGCGTGAGGAATTTAATTGTTAGCGTGAGAGTGTGAGAATTGAGTGAAATGTGTGAGTCTCACGCTCAATGCGTGAGTGTTGGCAGCCCTGAATCATATTGTACTGAGTGTTCCAGTACAGCCATTCCTTGGTACTAGTAGTATAACACACATTACATGTTCAAAGTCATCTGAAGGTGATTTGTAATGTACATGTAGGTATGCCTTGTTGTGGTGTTGAGTCACAGTGACTTGTTCAGCCACAACAGCCTCTCTTGTATCCTGTCTGTTTGTAAGAATCCTGTTTGCATCTCCTCAAGGGTTACAAGCTTGTCTCTAATAGTCTCAACTTCTCCTCTCGATAGGCCTGGGTTTTAAAGTGAATGCTGCTTCTTCAAGAGCTGAATTTACGCTTTAACCAAAAATGATTGATTTTTTCTCACATTCAGGTATTTTGCTGGTAGTTTGCCTAGCATAACATAGCAACTACCAGCAAACAACAAAAAATTGAAATAAAAAAATTCACCTTGTAGTGTTTTTTTTTAATGCATGGCAAAGTTTTACTGATTTTTTGCAATTTAATTGCAAACTTTGGTAAAAACTGACACATGCAGGGCACGAACGAGTGGCGCAGGCACATGCACTCACCCCAAAATCGGTTTGTGCAAACTTCAGTGGTTTCTTATGGGTTTTTTCAGTAATGCAATGAATCTAATGATATTCACATTAGGATGAAACTAGAGGTTATGTCATACCTAGTAGATTTGTTTCCACTTAGATAAGATTATGGTTGATTATCGGATAAGCAAACGATGATAACATTGTCATGACCTTCATGTAAGTCTGTCAATGTGATTTTAAAATCTGTGGCTTTCAACCCAGTCCTAGGAATTGCACATACCGGTGTTTATGCTGTCAGATTTGTTTGTTCTGTTATTCTAATCAACGTGAATGATGTCATTGACCAGATTGTCATAGTTGTTTTTTTCATTCACTTTAGCACCGTCACTTGCACTTTTTAAGGAAATTTAATACGAAGGATTACATGGATCTGCCCTGACATACATGTAGACCTGTTTACAAACATACTAACGTTTCATGCGTACTTCATACCTGCCAACCCTTACAAATAATCCAGAATATTCTGATTTTCTGGATTTCTAGGACCTGAAAAATCAGGAATATTCAGATTTTTCAATAATTTTTTTTTTTTGTGTGTGTGTGTGTGTTATTAAAAGCCGAATTAAGCTTGTTTTATCATGTGTGGCGTTTTGAGAGTTCACGCATTGTGTGCATTGAATGGTTGCATGATCGAGCAGCAAATTTGTTTTCGCTTTTTGGTTCAGATTTACCGCGTCTTGCCAGTTACACTGTCGCTGCAAGTGCGATTTCTTATTTTCGAAGGCATACCGTGCTAAAAATTCCCAATTCTTATTTTCAAGTGTTGGCAGGTATGATTTTAAACAAAAGTTAGTCTTGATAACGTAAAACCTTGTCTGAGGCTTGCCCAATGTAGCGACAAGTATGCAGACTGGATTCCGAGTATGGTAGTTCATTAATAAAAGATGAATGGAATAACTCATCACTAGGTTAGTAATAAGGCTGTGAAGGGTAGTCGAATGCTCGAGTACCCGCACGGTTGACAACTACTCGGGTACGATTTCTCGTACCCGAATATTCTTCTTTTTTTTTTAAATGTCCAGGCCGACGCTTACCCGTGCCTGGGTGAGCGGCGGCCGCTGGCATGGTGCCGTCGGTAAAAACGTTTCCCAACTCAAGCACTGTCAAACTCACCACTCAGAAACTGGGACCAAATGTCTGGATTTCTGCTTGGACTTGGAGGAAAATGGATTATTCTACCATCTTTGGTTTTTAAAACAGCATTGTTCACTGTTATTATTATTATTAAATCGGCGCCTTCAACTGCAACTCAAAGTAAAATTGCATGCGTTTTCGGCGACAGAACTGGGATACTGCTCCAGTGGTATGTATGGTGGTGGCAAAACAAAAAAACAAAACAAAATTTTAAAAATTTTTAATTTTTTTTTAAAAAAAATCCAAAAATTAAAAGAAAAAACATGGCGTCCGAATACTCGAGTATTCGCTTGTAAGCATGGGAGTGTACTCGGGTACCTCATTACACTGTTGTGCACAGCCTTAGTTAGTAAAGCAGTCTATGAACTCATTACAGTGGATTGCATAATATTTGATGGTCAATCAATACCAGTTGGGTCAATCATATAGGCCTCCGTGTACTTGTACTTTACATATAGGTCCTACTGTTCACTGAATGTTATTATTCTCTCATCTCTAAAGTACCTCGAAAGGCCTGTTTCCATCAGCTCGAATTTGCCAAATAACCCGCTATTTTCAGACTCAGGCATATTATCCCGAAGCTTGAAATCGCGTCTTCACCAGAGAGATACGCTCATTATAAACTAGTTTGGATGGGCGCAAATTAGCCCGCTATATCCCAAATAGCAGACTATTTTGTTACAAGACAAACATTTCTCAGGATATTTCCTCGACCAAAAATTGCAACTGCAGGCTAATGGAAACGCAAATTAACTGGTTAATTTGTGATCGGGATAGATGAAATAGCGGGTTATTTGGCAAACTTGAGCTGATGTGGACAGGCCTAAATTCACTTTGATAAGACATGAATAACAGGTGAATTGAATTTTCTATGTTACACCTGTCTATGAAGTAATTACAATGGATTGCATAATATTTGATGGTCAATGTTAAACAGTGTGGTCAACCATATAGGCCTCCGTGTACATATGATTGATGCTATTGATCTTCGGGAGGATAGTATTCTCTCCTTAAAGGATGTCTTATCAAAGTGACTTTGAGGTACTCCTGCCCTGAAGGTCATACAGCACTACATGTATACTGTACATGTATGTATAAACTCAAATGACTTTCGATATTTGTTATTGTCATCAGTTAAAGGTACTACATGTACAGTTGTATGTCCCATTTGCAGGTCAAAAAATGAAAACGGCATTTGAAAGACAATTCTTATTTAGAACTTCCCTCAAAACGAAAGGGTTTGAAAAATGGCTTTTTGTGGGAAAATAATGACCATTAGTTGTTGAATCAACATAAGTGATTGCAGTCCGAAGTGAACATACTGTAAATACTTTATTCCATGGAGGTACACAGAGAACCACATCATACAGCTGTAGCTAGTTCTGCGACTCTGGTTTAAAAAACATAAACCAATGTATCCCCAAAGAGGGTAAAAATGGAATTATGTTTACAAACTTCAAACATGTATTTTGGACACCAGGACTCTTCATACTTGTTGTTTGGGAGGGGGGGGGGGGGTGTGGGGGTTGGGTCTGAATGATGAATCTGTCTGAATGTGCTATTATTACTGTACATTTCGCTAATGTTTTACTTTTCCCTAAAATCCTAATGGCCTATACAAACACTGTACTTGAAGCAGAGTAGTAGTGCAGTGGTCAATACAGTATCCTATTATTATTAATTAATTGATCAGTAGTGCATGTGAATGAATATAGTGGACAATGAAAAGTGACCTCTCTGCTGCATGTATCGGTCAATCAATACGGCTTGGACGTGAAGACAAGATCAGCATGCTATTCATTACAGTCAATGATAGGAGGTTAGTTACAATAGCTGGATACCAGAAATTAAATAGGGCACTACAAGGTGACTTTCACATTGACCTAAGGTCAAGCAAAATAGATTCTAAGTTTCTCATCCAGATTTTGAAAACTGGAGAGAGGGTTCAATGTTATTTAATAGTTGAAATTTTTCCTCGCAAATGCAATCAAAGAGTTGTTATTAGGCGTAATACATGTAACTCCTTGATGCTTTGGGGTCAATAGATAGATTGATCATATTCAAATTGTATGCTTACTTTTTAATCAAATGTTTTTCTTGACAACGTGAAAGCTAGCCCGAGACTTTCCCAGCATAACAACATGTAAATGATTGCAGACTCACTGGATCCAAGTATTGTAATTCATTCATTAATTACAGGTTAATGAAACTCCTCACTAGGTTCCTAGAAAAGAAGCATCCATTAATTAATTTGAATATGTTAGTACAACAGCCTTTTCAGCCACTTCAGCATTTGACATAATACTCTACATGTACAGAGGCTCAAAATAAGGTGGCAGTACATGTACTCCATTTAACAGATTCTTGTTTTTGTGTCTTCGTGTTCTATATTTCTCCTGAAATAAACGCTCTCTATTACACATTATCATGTGAGACTTAGAAGGGCCTACATCATCGCTTTTAATGTCCTAGGCAAAGTCCCCTTGACATTGACATGAAGTCATTGACACCTGAAAGAGACTCTTTGTTGACATTAGTGTCTGCCTGAACATGGTACTGGAGCATGGGTATATTATCATTCACAACCAAATCAGTTATGTTGTAATACAAACATGAGTGGTACTTGACTTTGAGGCTCCCTTGGTTTGTTTTGTAGTATTGTTTACATTTGCTTTAATTGTTTTAACATGGAATTCAGTCATGTACAATACTAATGATAAGTTTCGCAAGGTTTAATCTTCTAGACTAAATAAATATACACGTAATGATTAAAACAATTGAAATAAAAATCCTTGAAAGTTCATTTCTTCAGTTCTATAAGTGAAGAAGTGAACTCTCAAGAATTGTTTTTTCAGTTTTAATCATTATTTGAATATTACCATGACAGAGGATTATCCAAATTGAATTATTTGTTCTATTAAATGTGTTATAGCTATTTGATTGATGCTGCATATTGCTTGAATGTATAAATCATGTCCAAGTTTTCCCCAAAACAATCACACATTTATTTGATCATTGGAACATGTTCTCTGGGCTGGGAAGCTCACAGAAAGCTCCATATTGCATAATTCTTTCAAGAGAAACAAAGTAAAATAATCTCCTCATTCACCGATTTCAAATTCTCACCCAAAGCCGGGTGTTATATGAACTGATGAGGCTACCCTGGTTAAACAAGACATATTATTATTATGTATCCCTACAACATATGAAAAAGGAAAAGACAAACTTAGGAACTTGCATGCATGTATGATGTAATATATTTTCTGCTAAAATGCTCCTGGGCCCCGTTCCTAGAAACCGTCATAAGTCTAACTTCTTGACTATCCCATTGAAACGTGTGTTATAGAATTAACACGCGTTTCAATGGGATAGTCAAGAAGTTAGACTTATGATGGTTTCTAGGAACGGGCCCCAGATCTATTAGTTGGTGGGCTAAAGGCCTTTAAAAATAAATAACCTTGTTTCATCCAGAAGCATCTTTTAAAAGTAATATTTTGCACAAACCTTTTCAAAGTGCCTTGAAGTTATGCTAGTTCTCAGACACTGGCTCTGCAAGAGAAATGCATCACATTGAATCAGGAAGGCTCCTTCATCATCCCATACATACTGTGCATACCGGTACTCAGACAAGCCGGTTAGATCTATTTTGAGGTACACAAATCAATATTCATTCTGATGATGATTCTCTACCCTGCAGTACGTAGCATAATTTGACCTACATACTGTACATGTATATCGTACTGTATTGTCCATCAGGAGCCAGAAGGGAAGTCACTCATATTATTTTATAGTAGAATAAACATCCTTCTGGCACCAATAACAGCTAATGATTTTATTCTCTTCGGATTGATAGGATTTTTTTTTTTTTTTTGGGGGGGGGGGGGGGGGAGGGGGGTGGTTTCTGATTTAATGTTTTAAGAATAAACATTAGATCTATTGTACAGTTACAGTGGAGTACTTAATTATACTATGATTTGTATTAACTCTGTGAATACTATAGCTTAAATGTTAAACCAAAGATAGCTCAGACTTGAGTTACATGCGTCTGTGGAAAATGCATTTTTATAGGCCAAAATCAAATTGTTTTCTTAGGATAAATGTAATTGAATACCGGTACATGTACTGTATGTTAATAATAATAATAATAATAATAATAATAATAAATTCATATAGTGCAGTTTTTATACAAAATATACATTACACAGTACCATGAATTACTAATGGAAATGAGACTATTTTATATTCAAAGAATGATTCCACACCTGGTAATATACATGTTCTGTAGGTATGCGCTTATTAGATTATGAACAGTTTACTTGAGAGCATGGTGATGACATGATGTATTAGTCTGTTGATATATTAAGAAATCTTATGATGGAGTCCCATCTATTGAAGATGGTGTTGGCGCACTTAATGGGGCTATGATTGATGGGCTTGAGACTTACGACTTCAATGCTATATTTCATTATAAATAAACCCCAGGTTGAACATTTAGGGTCCATTGTCCATACATGTACATGATACAAGAATGTTCGTGAAATATTTCTGCAATCATAAAATGTATTGAAAATCCCAGGTAGTACACTTTGCTTGTTTTGTTTCATATTTAAAATAATGCATATTTTCAATCTTAATAGTACATGTACATGTTAATACTGCTTAACAAACTTAACAAACGTAGGGTGTTAATTAAGCCACAAAATGTGGAATTAGTAGTGATTTGTATAAATGGGAAAATTACATTCATGTAAGCCTTAATTCAGACCACATTTATGCCTTTAAAGTTCATGTGACACCCCAGCTAATGATATGTACAGTACATGTAGATGGCTACCAAGGAGATTAAATTAGTAACCTTAGATACAATTTTAAAAAAAAATTTAAACCCAATTTTATCCCCATTTTCCTGAATTTTCTCTATTCTTCCCTATTTCCCCAATTTTCTTCCTCAAAAGTGTTGAGGGGGGGGGGGGGGGTGGAATGTACATGTAGTTAGATGCCATTTCCTCCCCCCCCCCCCCCCAATCTTCTTTTTTTGTCTTCATTCAAGGGGGGCGTGGTTAAGGGGAATTTATTTTTATTTCTTTAGTGCTCACTATCACCCCTGAAGTGTGTATGAAGCGATGTGTGCAGTACTTTGTAAATTGTAATGTCTAGATTTCATTGTATGAGGCAGGATTGTATGTGGAAAGGAAGGTGCGATTCTCATCCATGCATGATAGTGGGTGAAGTCAGGCATGTGCATTCTGCATGCTCATGTAGATATATGCATCAACTGTGATGTCACGATTTATATCTCATTGAAGTACTACATGTAGCAGGATATGCGCACATGTACCAAGTGGTGAAGACAAACAACTTTCCTAAATATTAGTAAAACCTCTCTTTCTGCAAAACAAAATAGAAATTCCTCAAGATTACCAACCTAATAAAAAGCCTAATAAACTGTTTCATCTCTTAATTTTATCATTGCTTTGATTTCAGTTGATACTAAAATCCCCAAGGTATTTGATGTAATAGTTACCTTGCAACTTCATATCTACCGCTGATCATCAGTAAAGTACATGTACCTTATGTATAAATTTGTCAATCTTTTTTTACCAGCAGTATTAAGGTTTGATTATAACTTGGCTGTTGTAAAATGTTTTCAGTCATCAAGTCTTTTCAAAGCACTGAAAAAGCAGCAATTATATCGGTTTAAAGTGTGCAAGTGAGAATCTGTACATGTACAAGTTGTACATGAACTTGTACCTGGCCCATCAGAGTAAACACCATGTATAGATGGCCCTTCGATCATTTCACTATCAGTATGATGCCTTCTCAGACTTCTCACTTCTAACACTTCTCATGAACATATATTTAGAGTGATAGTGATATGTACAAGTAGCTTGTAAATTATTTTTTATGGGAATACCTTAATCATGGGAGAACATTCGTGCCGTGAACACCTCTATAATGACAAGTTGTACAACACAGGCTACGAATGTGTGAAGATTATGCAGCCTTGCAAGCGCCTGCGTCAATAACACATTGCCTTACGTGTACAAAGTGTTAGATGATCAGGGCATGATCAGCTGTACATGTATGTCTGTCTGGAGCCCCTAAATGCATTGTGAAGTACATATGAGATGGTGGGTACTCTCTACCACAGTATTAATGCATGCAGCTTCCTAAATTGAAAACATGGTTTTAAAAGACTCGATAGATTGAATTGAATTGAATTTATTCACCACTTTCATAAAAACATATAAAGGCAAAGAATACAATAATTTCTTGCAAACATAGATAAAACAATAACATGGAAAATACACTAAAGGAAATGACAAAGTGGTTGGATCATCATCAGATTGTTTTATACAAGTCAACAAACTTTGAAAATGTATTTGTTTCCTCCAAATTTTAAGTGCGTCATCTTGTTTTGAAAGGCAGGAAGTGAAGGATAAGAATGACATGTTTTCATCCTGCTCATTTCCTCTTTCTTCAGAATAATAGGGTAGTTAGTGCACACAGTAAAAATCAATCTTTGAACTGGTGTAATAAGAATCTCATTATACAGTAGGCTTGCGGATCTCATTGTAATATATCAGGTGTGAATGAAAAAAAACATCAATTACAGAAATTTGTATTAATTCATTAAATTACTATTAGTAGTGTTGTGGTTGAGTGGATACGTCACTGGACTGTTGATCATAAGGTCAACGGTTCGAGTCCCACTGCAGCACTAATGTACTTTGGCAAGACATTGATCTACATTGTACATTTGCCACACTCAACCCAGGTGATGTAAATGGGTACCTGGCAGGAATTAATTCCTTGAAATGCTAGAGCGCCGTGCCAAAGCCAGGGTAATAATCAGGAGCGCCAAGAGTGTCAAGTCTGACAGATATGAGTGTTTAATATACAAAGACTCAATATTATAATTGTTATTATTAATAGCGAATATTTCTGTGAATAAACTTGTTATGTGCTCTACTGCTCTGTGTCACACAATAATTGAAAAATACACGGGGGCTCAGGGCGAAATAGCCCCCGAAATGCCCAAAAGAGCCCCCGAAAATCAGAAAAGAACCCCTTCAATTTGCACAGAGTTCGATGCAAAAGAAATTTTAGAATGTTATTTTCATGCAGGCAAGTTTGAAAAGTAGCCCCCGAAAAATAAATATTAATTTTTTCCCTGCAGACAATGAAGGTCAGGAGAGAACTTTGTGTTACTATGCTTTTAATAGTGAAAATGAAATGAACCTCATTGAAATTAGTTGTGTGAACAAGTACCAAAAATTTGTGTGTGAATGTATCAAGCATGTGATAGATAAAAAGATATGGTGATGGAAAGAGGAAGAGCTTGATAAATGTTGGTGCTTGTCACTTCTATTGTCTCAATTATCCATCACGGACTCTCGTTGTTAATGCATTATGATGCAAGGTACAATTCATGGGTATGCTGAGGGCAACATGTACATGTACATGTAGGCTAGCTACGTTGTCTGGCATGTTGTACTCATACACGGTAGAATGCAATTTCCGTGGCAGAGCCTAGTTAGAACATGAATGATTGTATTAGATGGCCGTACATGTATGTATATTTGTACATGTACCACTGATCATTTGTTGTACAGTGTTTTATGTTTGATATTCCTCTTCTCCTGTTAACATGGAAATGTACATTGTATCTCAATGTATCTGTTAGATAAGAAAGAAAACAAAAAATAACAAATAAGGAGCTATGCACGGGCATTTAGAGGCAATTTTAGAATATTGAGGAGCAAAAATCATCCAGATCCTGCATGCATTTAAAGCATTTAAATCTGACCCTCTTCATCTTGCAATAACCTTGTAACAGGTGGGAGTGACAATACTCTAATACAAATACTCCACTCCAGTCCAAGGGACCTCTTATTTGCTTCAGTCTTTGACCTACCAGATCTTAGCCCACAAGATCACCACTAGGCGCGTCTTCATCATCTCGAGATCGTCAAATAGCCTGCTATTTCTGATTTGGGAAATAATCCCTAAGTTACAAATCGCGTCTTCATCAGCTCTAGATTCGACCTCGAAACTTGAAACTCGACCTTGAGAAATTAACTCGAGATATTTTGCTCAGGGTTGGCGCATAGTGCGAGTCTTCGGTCTGGTGATGACGCACCAGACAAATAGCTGGATATTTTGCAAACTATCCCAAGATATCTTGGGATGACAATCCTGACCAAATATCCCGCTAATTGCTACTTTGGTCTAATGAAGATGCAAATTAGCTGGAGTTTGCGATCGGGATAGTTCAAATAGCTGGATATTTGGCAATCTCGAGATAGTGAAGACAGGCCTATTGTCACAAAAACAGTGTCATATAAAACGTGAACTTTGCCCAACAAACTTATCTATCTAAGCAGGTTCTTTTCTTCCTCCCCCTGTTTTGCAACTCAACAATTTAATAGTCCTCAAAGTCATGTATTGACAGATCACCTTCAGTAGTAATCGGATGATGCGAAATTTCTAGTCAGACTTTAGGTCATGAAGAAGGCATTAGTCTGCCGTGTAATGATGTGTGACAACAGTCTGTATCTTACATGTAGCTAGCTTCATATTGGAGACTGAGATAATTGTTCAATTGTTCAATCGGGAAACTGGCTGTAAATGTCTTGCTTGGTGGTAAGTTTGTGTGCAGAGAAGGATCAGAACATGTATCCAGAATAATGAATTAAATATTCTGTAATTGTAGCAAATTGTAATACTCAGGTACAATGTATGGAAAGAAATTGCCTATGTAAAGAGTTATTTGAAACAAAATTACAAGAGACATTTATATACTTAACATGCTTTTTAATATTTTTTTTTTTTAAACAGACAAATGAGAAGCTGAGCACAAGTGAAAGACAACGCTAAGGAAGCAACCCTCAACGGGCGAACCAAGATTCTCAACCCAGGCAGGCAGGCGAGCATCACAACTTCAAGATGCCTGATAATAAAGAAGCGGAGCCATTCCATGTCTCTATGGTGGTACATGCCATCCATTTCTTCTCATGGTTCTATGACATGGCTACCTACATCCCTTGGCAGCTAGCGACATACAGCTCCTGGACGTACCAGAACCGTCTCAAGGCTGAACCTATAATGGGTGACACCCAGAACCCTTGGAGGATGGTAGGTAGCCAGCAGCTCAAGCTCAGAAAACGACAGGATTGCAAGACTCTGGATGAAGACTTTGAGAGGAGCTGTCAGGAATATGGATCTCTAGAAGCCCTAGGAACCAGGGAGATCTTATCCGAGGAAGATGAAGTGCAATCTAATGGCAAAGTCTTTAAGAAGGTTAGCATCTAGTTTGACTTTTTAAGTTTTATTTTGAATTATTTTGAAATGGATACCACAGGGCTATTTGCCCTTTTTCTACGGGGGTCTAATACAAATTATTTACCGTCCACGTACATCAGACCACTCTTTCCATTTTAACCTCTTTTTTTTCGGGGGGGGGGGGGGGGGGGGGGGGGGTGGGAAAGGGGTGGCGTCCAGAACCATTTTTTTTTCTTTAGTTAGTTTTGAGCTGTAGCTACTATACTGTAGTAAATCTATCCAGAACGATATATATTTTTTTCTTTAGTTAGTTTTGAGCTGTAGCTACTATGGTAAACCTAACAGTCTGGATAGATGCACTCTAAGATATTTTCTGAATTAGATTGAGGTAGTCTGCATCCCACATTGATAGATGGGGTAGCAGAAGGATGGGGGGGGGGGGGCAGGGAGTACTCATTCTCTGTTGGGGTCAGGCTACTTATGACACAAGTTTGAAGCACTGGTTGATTTCCAAGATACCCCCAATTTTACCTGTTCAGTTCCTATAATTTCATATACACTACTGCCTAAAGGTTTTGGCAGCGGGCTGACCCGATGCCCGAAGCGCGTAGCTGAAGAAACGATGTTCGGGTCGCGCCCGATGTTCGAGTCGCGCCCGAAATCTGCCCGAAATCAGCCCGAAATCAGCCCGAAATCTGCCCGAAATCTGCCCGGTACTACATTCGCCTTGAAATGATGCGCGTGCTGAAGTCGTGCGTTTTTAAGACTCGCACGCGACAAGACCCGATGACGTCACGTTGAAAAGTCAAATTGGTCGAGAAGAGCGATTCAACTGCAGATCAATTTGCCTATACAATTTGCGTGTTAAAATATGAATCGCACCGCACGAAAATTATACACAAATACACGTAGAGTGTATGGGAGAGTCGAGTGTTTGTTAGGAAAGACGCTCACTAATTTGTTTTCGTGTTCACCAACTCTCACAGCAATATGAGTAAGGCAGCCTAAAGTCTAGTCTAGACCCCCTGATTTAGATCTAAGAGTGGATGACCACCGTAGGCTTTAGATATTTTTCTGCCAAACATCTTCGAGGAGCTAGGCCCAGGGTCCATGAAGTTAGCAGTCGCTAGCCGGACGGCAACGGGGACGGCAAACGCTAGCATAGATCTACCGTACCACATCGTCATGCCTAGCCTAGGCTCTAGCCTAAACTTAATAAAATGGTTCAATTGAGCATTCATCAGACTAATGATATGAACAATTTGGTCTCACCTTACATTATGCCAATGACACATCAGTCCCTGTTTCCATATTTTAATTCCAAGGATTAAGAGATACTTTCTTTGCAACAGCTAAGTCATAATTAATACTAATAGTGCTACATTGTGTAGCCTGTAGGCATAGCCTATGCTAATAACACTATGCATGCTGGATCTAGATTTTGGACGCACGTGGTACGCGAAGCTTACGTAGATATCTAGGTCAACTTAGGACCTATGCTCGCGCTGCTTGCATCACGTTCGTGACCTTAAAAAAAAAAAAGGAAGGCGAGGAAAAAGAAGAAAGGAAATATGTAGAAGGAGGGGAGGGGGAATAAAAGGAAGGAGAAGAAAAGAAGAAGAGTAGATGAAAAGCAGAGGGGGCGGGGGAGAAGAAAATGAAGAAGAGTAGATGAAGAAGCAGAGGAGATTGGGGAAGGAAAAAAGGCCCAAGGAGAGGAAAAAACAGGGGATATAAAGAAGCAGAAGGGGGGGGGGGAGAAGAGTTGATAAAGAAGCAAAGGAGTGGGGGTGAAGAAAAAGATGGAAGAGTACACCTGTAGATGAAGAAGCAGAGGGGATTGGGGAAGAAAACAAAGGAAGGAGAGGAAAAAGAAGAAGGGGGAGAAGAAAAGGAAGGAGAAGAAAAAGAAAAAGGGGGAGAAGAAAAGGAAGGAGAAGAAAAAGAAGAAGGGGAGATGAAGAAGCAAGGGGAGAAAACGAAGGAGAAGAAAAAGATGAAGAGTAGATGAAAAGCAGAGGGGGCGGGGAGAAGAAAATGAAGAAGCAGAGCAGATTGGGGAAGAAAAAAAAGGAAGGGGATATAAAGAAGCAGAGGGGGGGGGGGGAGAAGAATAGATGAAGAAGCAAAGGGGTGAGGGTAAAGAAAAAAAACTAAGAGTACATGAAGAAGCAGAGGGGATTGGGGAAGAAAACAAAGGAGGGAGAGGAAAAAGAAGAAGGGAAGATAAACAAGCAGGGGGGGAGAAGAGTAGGTGAAGAAGCAGAGGGGTGGGACCGGGGGGTGGAAGAAAAAGAAGAAGTGGATATGAAGAAGCAGAGGGGTGGGGGAAGAAAAAAAGGAAGGAGAGGAATATGAAGAAGGGGGAGAGGTATAAGAAGAAGGGGAAGAAGAAAAGGAAGGAGAAGAAAAAGAAGAAGACAATCTAACTAAAAATAAGAACAAACATAGACACACGAAACAAGCAGAGAACTTATTAATCAATTCCAAATTTAATTTGTTCACCAATGAATTGAATGTTTGAATGAGGAGAGCTAGCGTAGCGTATATTTCGTATTATGTTAAAAGTGTTTCTAAACAAAGGGTACTTTGGAGACAAGGTGTCTGGCAACATGCGTTTATCTCAGAAGTTATTTATAAACAGATCATGTTTGCGCGGTAAGATCACGTGATCTTAGTAGTGATGATTGAACCTCCGAGAGAGAGAGAGAGAGAGAGAGAGCAGTTCTGCCCTGAAAACTAGCGTATGCATTTGTTCGAATCTTTCTCATCTTTTCTGTTTTTGCAATTCTTTGTTCCACCCTCTCTCCCTCTCTCTCTCTATGCTTGTATATTCCCTTCTCTTGTTCATTATGGTTCTAGTTCTAGGAGAATTACCCTTGGGCAATCACCCCGGCCAATTACTCCCCCCCCCCCCCCCCCGTGGACATTTACATTTCCCTGGAAATTACCCCATTCCACAATCACCCCCCTTGTTTAATTCCATGTTTTTCTTTCTATCAATCATGTATTTTCGATTATCATTTTTTCTTTCCATACGTATGTAGATCTTTATGAAGCAATTATTAATCATTCTTCTGGTTTCCTTCGTAAATGTGTTCACTTTATATATTTCTTAGATTTTTTCAATCATTTTCTATTTTTTCCTCAATCCTCAAGTATTTCTTTGTTATTTCCTTATGTATTACTCGTTTTTCGAATTTTTATTTCCATCAATGACGTATTTTCATTGTTTATCGCCATGCTATCTTGTGTGTGTATTTTTGTGAAGTGGGGGGGGGGGGGGGGAGGGGGGCTGGAATCTCTCTACATCATCATTTTAATAATCGCCATCAATACATACAGCCAGCATTTTCATCATCGTCCATCAATATCATCACCATCATCATCACTACGGTCACCATCGATAAATCGGTATCATCAGAACAACTCAACATCTCTTCAGTGACTGGGCAATAACTTTCCTTTTCCACACAAAGCGGTTCCCTTTAGAAATTTGATTTGTTTACTAAAGCTTTGTTTCGTGAAGTTGCCCTCTCACTTCAGACATGCATGCCGCTGCGGTTTGTAGAAAGAACAGAAAAGGCGTAAACATTGCGTAACATGCACTTTCTCTGTCATCATGATGGTTCGTAGTAGGTCCATGCTGAAGGCTGGTGGAATTTGACAGGGGCCACGCGAGCGGCCACAGAATATTCATAAAACAATAATTTAAATGTAAATAACTATGCATCATGAGCCACTCGTGTTTTCTTAAGAACCCCTTTAAAAATTGTGTTGCTCTTTACTCGAATATCGCAACCCTGAATCGCATTTGATTCCACATTTGGCGTCCATTATGCGAGCACGAGCATACAGCCAGTAGTTAACTAGCCTAGACTCGTGGTTGCTGCTTTCCCTAACGTCCGCAATTAAGGCACAGCTTTTTTCCGTCAGCAAAATATCGAAAGTCGGGAGTGCGCCTTAAATAGTCAGGAACAGGATATTTGAGTCCTCAAATGCTACTTTTTAGTGGTTTTCAAAAATCTCTGTGTCTCAACATGAATTACATAATGCAAATAAAGAATAGGATCTACTATTTGAAGTTAAACTACGTTCCTAATTTGAAAGGAAGAGAGGGTTTTTTCAGTTTTTTTTCAGTCTCGATAAATTATGCCCTGTCACAAGGCACTTTGCCGGCCGAAGCTCTACCGTGTCTTCAGCTCACTCACCTGTATGATGCAGCTCACACAAGGGATAACGAATCACCACACGAAAACTAGCCTGTCCACATTTCTGTTTGGACTCGGAGGAAAATTCTGTCATCTTTAGTTTTAAAAACAACATTGTTACTGGGTCTAACTCAGTTCACAAGCACTTCAACCGTGCCTCGTAATAAAATGAAAGTATTTTTTAACACTGTCACTGAAATAAGAGCCGATCTGATGTTAACAAAAAGACCAATGTTGGCTTTTTTTGGTGGCTTTTTGTTAACCAGATCAGATTGCGTCTTATTTCAGTGTTCGAAAAATACTTTCACTTTTCATTATACGAGGCACAGTTGAAGTGCTTGTGAACTAAGTTAGACCTAGGTCTAGTAACAACTAACAATGTTATTTTTTCAACTAAAGATGACAGAATTTTTTTTTCCAGATTTTTTTTTTTATTTATTTATTTTTTTTTTTTTTTTTTTTGGGGGGGGGGGGGGATCTTCGAAATGGGGGTGCGCCTTATAGTTTTGTGATTTGCTTTCTAGTATTGCGATGATGTATAGTTGTACGCTTTAAATTAAGACATGTTCATCATTGAAAATGGTCATGGAAATTTACATTATCCTGCTCTGGAAAGTCATGAAAAGTCATGGAATTTTTAAAATGTGTAAGTGTACGAACCCTGAAGTAAGTCTTTATAATTATTTGGATGTTTTGATATTTTCGGTTGATTCCAGATGAACAAAAGCAAAGGTAAACTGTTCGCCAGATTCCGGTAAAAATCGCCAGTCAATCCCTCTTTGAGTGTGAAGCAAGGGTTACCGGATGCGTGTGGGTCACCTCCCTGGTTTTATCAAAGCATTTATCCTCGTACCAGACGGTTAATTTCGTCTATTTTGTAATTAGCCGCCTGGAGAAGAAAAAAATCTGCGGTAGTCCGCAGTTGACAAAAAAGTTAGGCGACAACTGTACCAAAATAAATACTTCAACACTAAATACTTAAATTGTAAATTGATTTAATTTTTAGCTATGTCCTTCCATCGTGTTTATTTTAACTTGGACAAAATGACATGAGTTCGAGAACGCCGACTCGGCAGACGTTCACCGCATGTTAATTAAATCTGTTTAATGGTTGTTTTCTTGACAAAAACATCGAGTTAGAGTGGCTATTGTGACGTTTGGAGATAACCATTATGACATCACAAAGCCGCGTAGCACTAGCATTCCACGCAGATGCGCATTTTTTCACAGACCTTGCGCGCAAAGCAACGGCGCATAGCAACAAAGTAAACAAAGCAGCTCGAAGTTCGGGAACTTCCCGAAGTTCGGGCGCTCCCCCAAATTCCGCGCGTGCGTTCAATTCAGCTGCCCGAAACCTGCCCGAAATCTGCCCGAAATCTGCCCGAAATCTGCCCGAAATCTGCCCGAACTTGCTCACATTTTTGGCAATTGACACTCAAAAAAAATACGCGACCCGCGAGTAGCTTGCCCGCGCCCGCAGCCCGCTGCCAAAACCTTTAGGCAGTAGTGTACATGATACCTTTACATGGTATGGTACTATTGGCCAGTATAGCTTGCTCTGTTATCAAATAACAAAGTCCAAACTGAAATTGAACTTCACAGACATGTACGTACCGCATGGTTTATATCAACTTAAAAAAAAGTGAGTTTGTTTTGTCTGTTGATCATGACATAGAGAGAAGATGTTATGTAAATATGTTTTTCAAAGATAACAATGACAAATAAAGAAAGAGCACATACCGGTATGTGCTTTCATGGTTTGTACAGTACATGATGTATACTGTAGATCTCCTTTCAATTGTTTATCTACTCTGATTGTAGATGAAACATGAGGAAAATTCATTTACATGATCATGAGACCTTTCTGCATGACCCAACACTTAACAGGTGCCCATGCAAGCCCAACCCCCAATTTTGAAGTTTTTAGCTTTACTAGGGCTCATGCATACAAACTCTAAAAAGTTCAATCCGAACCCCTTCCAAATACCGTAAATCTCTGTGTATAAAAACGCACCCTTATTTTTAAGACCAAATTTATTTTTATTTTATGCTTTTTGCTTTTTACCAGACACCATAGTACGTTAAAAAACCCAAGCGACTTTCATTTTGATTTTTTTTAAATTTTTCAGTCAAGAATTGTGAAACGGGTCCCTGCTGTTACATGTACAGTGTGTATGTAGGCTTTGCTACATGTACATGTATGAACGTGGTATAGGACATATTTAGAGATCAATTAACAGAGATTTACTAGACGGTCTAGACCTCTGTTTATATGAAAGCCAGGAATTTCTTTTCCATTATGAAGGCACGAATCTAGTATTCCTATGAGACATTCAAAGTTGATCTTGAATAAACATGGGGCAGCTTACAAAAGGGTTCTAGATACAAAACCTTCCCATATTAGCCTTCATCTTCTGTCTTTACAAAGGGCTTGCCTTCTCTTTTTTTCTCTTAACTTAATGTGGATGCTGTGATAATGATGTAGAGTTGGTAAATTTCCCTTTTATTTCCCTTTAATTAATAACTTATGGGCCACTAGCTATCCTTCTCTCCAGGACATATCCAAAAAGAGAAAACAAATCATATGTTTCAAAGTCAACTACAATGACTGAGCACTGAAACTTTTGTTGACTATGTAGATGAACAGTGAGCTACAGATGTATTAATTGTATCCTTGTGCTAATATTCAGCTGAAGTCCATGGGGTCTTTGTATCAAGTCGTACTAGAAATGTTTGTTTTGTGATATTGACCAGCTTCTTAAGTTATTTGTTGTTTATTCAAGCCATGAGGTGATCTAGAATGAATATACAAACAAGGATCTTATCAGATTGATTAAACAAACCTTACATCAAATAAAACTAAGTAGCGGTAATCTGAAAATTCAACATCTATGGTGTGTACATGTATGCAATACCTTCTTCTATCTTTAATACACATGTATGCATTTCAAGATTTTGATGAAATAGAATAAAAAGAAAGAAAAGATCTGTGAAGATGTTGGTGATTTTTTTTTTTTTTTTTTTTTTGGGGGGGGGGGGGGGGGGGGGGGCTCGTAACATGCTCTTGTAAATAAGTCCCTGAAATAGGATTGTCATTTTGTCTTCAGTGATAGTGTACCTCTGACTACATTATACATGTACATGGAGGTTATAATCTTTCCTTTCTTTTCTAAATATATCGTGTTCAATTTTTAATTTACAAGCTTAGCTTTTTCCAAGATCCCCCCATATTTCACTTCATATATATTTTCTAATTTCAGTTTAGATATCTTGCAATTGTAATTAAGTTATATCTCTGTATGTTATGTAGACTGTATTATTACTTTCATGGCCTGATATTATTGGATGGATTATTTTCATTCTTAATGTTAATAGTTTATGATTTATGTTAATGCATGTGAAATATGAAATAAACTGAAACTAAAACTGAAACCTTTCCACAGAAAACTTTAAGTAAAATGGCTGTTATAGCGCTGCAAGACTTCGGTGGTAAGCGCTTTATAAGCACCATTTTTATTGTTATTATTATTATTGTTATATATTTACATATTTGATGAAGAAATTAATTCTTCTTTTGATATTTCTTACACCTTACAGCTGATCATGGGAGATTACAAGTGGAGAACATACACAGAGTTTTTGCAAGATGTTGACAACTTTGGGAAAGGTCTTGTTAGTCTTGGTCTCCAGCCTAAACAGAATATACTTATATTTGCCGAAACAAGAGCAGAATTTCAGATTGGACTCCAAGCCTGCTTCAGATATAATTTTCCAGGTAAAAGAAGAAAAGAAAGTGGTTCAATGAATTACCTCCAAAAATCCTTTCTTTTTAAATTTAAAAAAGAATTAATGCATGCATGAATAGCATTTTCACGGGCAGTTATAGTAGATGAGTTTTTTCAGTGAATTGCAAAGCAGGAAACTCAGATTAACAAGCTTCCTTTTATTGTTTTGTTAAGAAACTCACAATCAATGCAAAAATCATTATGATCCAACTATTGTATGGCTATATCTGGACCACAAAATGTAGAAGTCCCTTATACCTAAAAGTTTAAGGTTCAAGAACCTGAATAATTTGTACTATATAAGTGTTCATTAATTATTATTTTTTTTTTTTTTTTCCCCTTCCACAGGGTTCTTTATTTTTCAAAACAAATTTCATCATATACAGAACATCCATATATCATATACAAATAATTAAAGAAATAATTTCCATACATAATGGCTTGACACAGATAATAATCATCACGGCCAAAAAAGATAAAAACAAACATTTATGACAAAATTAGTACTTTAAATATATAATTTTTAAAAAATACCAAACATAAATACATGATCATGTTTATGTTAGCACATTTCCAACACTCCCAAAATATTTTCTAAAGTGAAACCATTTCTTTTTAGTTTATTCTCTCTGAGATTTGTTTGGTATATATATTTTTCCATTTCATAATAACGTTTTACAGCTGATAAAATTATATCAAATGATGGTAGTTGATTTCGTAATTTAGCTGAAAATATTTCTTGTCTTACAACCATCAGAACACAGTTGAGTGCATTATTATTGCTACCGCAAAATCCAAACAATTTATTTTGATTTGTAAATTTGATCCTTTCCCCCGTATTACGAAATATCCAGAACTCTAACTTCGACCATACTTCATTAGAATAGTTACAAAAGCAAAAAACATGTATAATAGTTTCATCGTTGTTACTACAAAAAGTAGTTCATTAATGATATAATATCTTCTAAATCCTAATGAAGTACATGTACATTGTACTTGTATGGCCCTTGCACTTTGAAATTTCCCGTATTTGATTAGCTATCTAAATGCCAATTACTTATGATATCATATCTTTTATTTGCATACTTGTTTATAATTTGTGATAATCTGTGAACTCTAGTATTTGTAGGGAATTTTGGCTGCCTTATCTTTCTAAAATATGCTGCCTAATGTACATTTCAGAGAGATAAAATTCATTCATGATAATTATAGTTCAGTAGCCTTTTGGTACACCATGATCACTCAATGTATAGCTTTCCTTTTGTAAATCATAAAAATATGTGTAATCAGCTTTATAAAACTGATTTAGTGTACTACTTACACAATATTTGAAGTTAATTAAAGACAATTTGCACAATAAGCTTCCCTCAAGGCATTCTTTTTTCTCTCCATTATTTCTAAAATGTATTTTTATGAATATAATTTGCAGAATTGTTAGTAATTGTCAAATTTACCGGGTAACTGTTAATTTTAATGAGATTAATGATGGGGTCTTATTCTCAGAAACATTTGAGGTGTGAACAAAATGTTCCTGTAATTCATCTCTCTGAAGACACGATCTTGAGGGGGGCCATCACACACCACCCCCTCCCCACCCCCCCCCCCCCCCCCCCCCCCCCCTCCCCATCCCCCTCCCCATCCCCTTCCTCTCCCACCACAAACCTTCAAACCTTCTCCTGCTCTTATTAAGTCTTTTCTAATGTTACTTCTCTCTCTCTCTCTCTCTCTGTGCCTGTTTTGACTGTATCAGCGGTGACACTGTATGCAACGTTAGGAGAAGCAGCTATCGCTTATGGAATCAATCAGACAGGAATCAAATATGTCATTACAACAACAACACTCCTTACAAAACTAAAGGTATGTATGTATGCAAGCTAAGGGTCTAAACCTGAAAAATACTTGCTAATGATAAACAAATTTACAAAGACCAGTATATTTTAGACTTTGTTATTATTAAATTTCTGTAATTAAGTCGTGAAGTGATTTATTTCTTTATGAGATGATTTTTGTTCATTCATTTAGTTACAGAATTGTAATTTTTGTGAAGTGAAGAGGTGGACACTTGATGGTTGTAACCTGATGCACTTCATCGGGGTTAAACCTTGACTGAATCTAGCGTGTTGCTACGAGTAGATATTTAGCTTTTATCTTCATGTACCTTTAGTGTCCAATAGTTATGTTCTTGATATCATTTATTTTATATTTTGCAGTCAATTCAGAAGGATATTCCAACTGTGACTCATATAATTTGTATGGAGGATCCCGTCGCCAAGCTAGATGAGAAGAAGCTTAGTAACGGTATCAAAGTCACATCATTCCAGGCAGTCATCAATAGAGGAGCTGCTTCTAAGAGTGAGTTCAATGATGGTGGTGGTGGTGGTGAGGGGGAGGAGGAGGAGGAGAAGAATGATGGGGATGGTCACCACCATCATCATCCTCATTATAATTCCTGTGACTTTGATTTCTTTCTCTGTACCTCATTCTCAATCTCTTTGTCTCCTATCTAGTTTTCCCTTCTTCAGTCTGTTTCTCTCTCTCTCTCTCTCTCTCTCTCTCTCCCTCTCTCCCTTTCTCTCTCTCCCTCTCTCTCTCCCTTTCTCTCTCTCTCTCTCTCTCTCTATCTCTATCTTTGTCTCGTTTTCCTAATGGTCTCTGTTCTATTGTACTTGTACATGTATATATGTGTACATTGGAGAATCTAATGTAGTTCTAGTCAGCTGCGCATACTCTCAAGTGTTAACATCCTGTCTATTATGGCTATTTACTATTCATACATGATGATAAATGTTTGCTAATTGTAAATAATCTGCCATTAACTATTATTATAGGTTAATGATTAATACCAAGCACTTTATATGTTTATAATAAAGATATAAAGAATATTGTTACTCACAGATGCTTATCTCACTAAATTAGGTTAAATTGGTGATTATCTTTGTCATATGAGCATTACAGTGATAACTACACACCTGCTTTTTATAATATCTATTTATAGTTTATACACATTGTATTAGCAGATTCAGTCATTAAGTCTTTCCTTATTAGAACAAATTTTGCATGTCTGTTTGAGAATGGTCTCAATATTGAGTTTTTTGCCTTTGAGGCTTTTCATGAATTCATTAAGGTGACTGTTGAAATTACTCTGATATTGAAACGTACAATGTTTGGCATTCAATGTTCTAATGTGCACTATATTCCTAAAGATATTTCATTTATTTTATTTTTCTTTATATTCAGCAAAAATTGCTAAGATGGAGAGCGATTTAAGTCAGGAAAGTTCATAGCACTCATAGTGGTCAAGAACAAGTAATGAAACCCAAATCTGCATAACATAAAGTGTCACTCAACCTGGTGTCATTGTATCTCCAGAAAATCTCAAAACATGGAAGTAACTTTGACACTTGATTTGTTTTATCCATAGATGTGGAGCGTTTGAGACCGACCGCCGAAGACCTTGCCATCATCATGTATACCAGCGGATCAACTGGGAATCCTAAGGGAGTCATGATCTCCCATAGAAACGTCTTAGCTGCTGTGTGTGGAGCAGTGGATCGCATCAATGATGTAGAGTAAGTATATCACCATGGAAACAACAATCGGGATGTTCTCCATTAATGACTTCTATCTGAAATACTGAAGAATGAACCAGGTTATTGTGACTCTTACAGCCGTTATTCCACTCCACTTTTTTTTTTTCTTCTCTTTTTTCTGAAAAAATAAAAGTGATAGAATACTTGTGTTCTAAAATACAGGGAATGCAAATTTCTAGAATAGATAATTTGTGGTGGTGGTGTTTATTTTACCTGACTGCTAAGAAAGCATAAATACTTGTTAGTAAACGACCAGACGGCCGACGGCTTTAGGTCCTCTCCAAAGGGACCTGGTAATGAGGATTAATGTCTTACCAAAGGTCACTAGCGCATCGACTTGGTTTCGAACCAGGGTCGCCGGATAACGAGACCACTGTTCCACTGACTGTTCCACTGACTGAGCTATCGCGCCTCAGATAATATAGTAATAATAAAAATGAGAATATGTCTTGTTTACCCAGATTTGCCTCGTCAGTATTAATACTGTTCACCCAGAGGACCTGTAATCATTAATAGTGCATACTGTACGTACACAAAGGTGAGGTAAGAGTAATGCCTACTTTCGTGGCAACAGATCTTAAAAAGGAGGTGCGATAGCTCAGTCGGTAGAGCAGTGGTCTCGTAATCTGGTGACCCGGGTTCGAAACCAAGGCGATGCGCTAGTGCCCTTTGGTAAGGCATTAATCCTCA
The DNA here is from genome assembly GCF_000002235.5 of Strongylocentrotus purpuratus. Taxonomy (NCBI): domain Eukaryota; kingdom Metazoa; phylum Echinodermata; class Echinoidea; order Camarodonta; family Strongylocentrotidae; genus Strongylocentrotus; species Strongylocentrotus purpuratus. The sequence goes on along the minus strand of NW_022145597.1, from coordinate 33,658,385 downwards.
TTACCAGGTCCCTCAGAGAGGACCTAAAGCCGCCGGCCGTCTGGTTGCTTACTTACAAGCAATTTTGCTTTCTTAGCAGTCAGGTAAAATAACCACCACCATTCATTCAAAGAGAGAGAGAGAGAGAAAGTAAAAATAAAACTACACTTGTTCTTAATATTTCAAATACAACATTTATACATCCTTACAAACAATATTAATTTTACTTGTTGCAGGGTTGGTGAAACTGCAGCTGTGTACTTGCCCTTAGCCCACATCTTGGAGTGTGTGGTAGAACTATCTCTCATCACACTAGGATGTCGTCTAGGTTACTCATCACCTCAGACTCTAACAGATACAGGAACTAAGATCAAGAAGGGTTGCCCTGGTGATGTCAGAATACTCAAACCAAACCTTATCATCTTTGTTCCTGTAAGTAATCCTCTTTATAAAATGGACAATTAAAATTGAATCTAACCTGCCCTTACACAGGGCTAAAATTATGTAAAGCTGATTAGTTCAAAGAGCTTTAAGCTAATCAGCTTTACGTACGATATCATTCGTACACAGATTCAATGCTATAAGCGGCGGGTGTTTACTATCAAACAGATTGGCGCAGGCTAATTGGCACCCGGTCTTAGCTCCGCCCAGTTAAGGATGTATAACCGTTCGCTCTGACCGGTATTTAGATCGCAGGTTTTAGATCCGAACATTGTATATTTTTGATGTTCACACAGGGAAAATTTACTTTAAAGCTTTTTAGTTAAAGAGCTTTAAACTCTGCTTTAAATACGATGAATTTTACCACTGTGTGAAAAGGCCGCTAGTTTCTTGTCTTGATTTTTTTTAGGGTTCCATCTTCTTTGATGGAAACTGGATTTCAATTTTCCTTGGTCTAAGCAGTTTTCATAGCCCAATTTAAGAAGATTTTATTGAATTTTTAAAAAATTCATTTGCAGATCATGCAGCCAAACTAAAAAAAAATGGAAATTACAGAAAAATTCTTCCTCAAACAAATCTCTTGCTTGAAACTCTCTAACTTGAAAATTGGTTTTAGCACCCCCAAAACCAATTTTGATAAGGTTTTTTTCTTTTTGAATTCAAAATAAACAAAAACAGGCATTATCTAAGCTGCTGGTATTTTTTTTCTTGCTCGATTGGTCTATTAGGAAATTGAGTTATCTAATTTTAGATCCATGCCCTTTTTAAGATAAGTAAACACTGATGTTGTGCATTCTTACACTGCATTTTAAACCATGCTCCTGTGTAAAGTGACGTACAAATGATGAATACATTCTTTGGTATTTCTTATTATCTGATTCAGATGATCTTGGAGCGTATTTACAAGGGAATAACAGAGAAAGTAAAGGGAGGTAGCGCCCTTCAGAGAGCTATCTTCAACTTTGCTGTAGACTACAAGTGCAAACACCTTGACCAAGGATTCAACACACCTATCCTCAACAGGTAGGTATACAAAGGTTTAGCTATGTCATTACAATGTTGACATCCTATGTGTACATTTCTAGCTGGTGTGCAAAAGATTGCTAATCTGGCATTGGACTCCCATCTCGGCCCTGTTTCAGAAAAATTGTTATCAAAAACAAGTTGCAATGACTGTTATAAGCTACTGAATTGTAGCATTTGATTGGCTGAGAGCAAATCTGTCATGAAATGTTAGAGTTTGTTATTAATCACAAATTTAAAGAAACAAGGCCCTAGAGCTGTTATAGCCGCAGCGGCAACTACGTGGGTTACTCCCCCCGTGGTCTACTATGACTGCAGATCTACTAGATATGTTATGTACAGTGTATGTGTAAAGCGTCCAAGAAACAAGTTAAACTGTCCAGTTGTTTGCTGTTTTTGTATAGAAGATCAAAGTAGCTCAGATTGAAAAGATGATTATTACTTACTGTACCCCCATGGAAGGCAACCGTATCACTTCAAACCTCTGTAAAACCTCAGCTGGAAGGGATAACAGACTTCCAACAATCTAAACAATCTACTTTGAGAGATTTTGTTAACTTTGCTGTCAGTTTCGATTCATAGCTCAGTACAACTTAATAGCACTTGGACACTCTTTCATGATGAATAATTTAGATAAAATTTCTGACAATTCTCTTAATGAAATTACTTTAAACATGACCTGTAAATTGAAACTTCCATAAATCTTACTTTGTTCAACTACTTTGCAGATTAATCTTCTCCAAACTGACCCGTCAGCTTGGTGGTCAGGTGCGTCTGATGATCTGTGGAGGCGCCCCATTAGCCAGTGACCTACAGCGCTTCATTCAATCTTGCTTCAACAGCTCTCTTATACAGGGATATGGTCTAACAGAGACGTGTGGGGTAGCCTGTGTCTCAGAATGTGAGTTTCTCTTATACAGGGGTATGGTCTGTTAGAGACTTGTGAGGTAGCCTGTGTCTCAGAATGTGAGTTTCTCTTATACAGGGCTATGGTCTGTTAGAGACGTGTGGGGTAGCCTGTGTCTCAGAATGTGAGTTTCTCTTATACAGGGGTATGGTCTGACAGAGACGTGTGGGGTAGCCTGTGTCTCAGAATGTGAGTTTCTCTTATACAGGGGTATGGTCTGACAGAGACGTGTGGGGTAGCCTGTGTCTCAGAATGTGAGCTTCTCTTATACAGGGATATGGTCTGACAGAGACGTGTGGGGTAGCCTGTGTCTCAGAATGTGAGTTTGAAAAAATAGTTCCTTTACCTCAGAGATCCTTGTCTTACAAATGTTGTGATTAATTCAAATCTACAGTCGCACCTTTGTACATGAGGGATAGGCAACTGTCATTTCGTAATTGATGGAGGGAAGATTGGGTCCTTAATGTTATTAATTCATTTCATGTCATTTTGCACAAAGTATAGCTCATTTTTGTTAGTTTGTTCACAAGTTTTCAATACCTCTTTTAGATTTTTTCAAAGAGCTAAAGTTGCTCACTTTCTGTGTGTATTTCTTTCTTTCTTTGATGTACAGCGCGAGACATGAGAATTGGTCATGTGGGACCACCCGTTACAACAACCCAGGTCAAGCTTGTAGACTGGCCCGAGGGTGGGTATACCAACAAGGACAAACCTAACCCTAGAGGAGAGGTCATTGTCGGAGGTCAGAACATCGCCATGGGTTACTATCAGATGGACCAACTGACCAAAGAGGTCTTCATCCAGGACAATGGCATCAGATACTTCTGTACTGGGGATATCGGAGAGTTCCTTCCAGATGGCAGTCTCAAGATCATTGGTGAGTAGCCTCTACCTTCTACCTACCTACATACCTACCTACCTGGCTGCCACCGTCAGTTGCTGGCGATTGGCGACCACATCTGCACATCTTCTTGTTGTCTTTTTCTATTTGTTTCTATCCTGTGCTAATCTTTTGACTTCTGAATATGTGAGACCTGTCCATTCTTTGATGTTATCAAACCACTGCTTTCTCTGTCTGCCTCTTTTTCTTTTTCCTTTTCCTTCTACTTGGCTTCTATTATTTGTGCTGCTAAGGGGCTCCCACTGCCATGCAGAATGTGTCCAAAGTAACCCATCTTGAGGGGGGTAACCTTTTATGTCAACAGATGATTGGTATTACAAAAAACAATGAAAAGCAGTGAATAGAGATACAGTCGAACCTGCTTTAGTGACCACCTGTATAAAAAGACCACCTGTCTACAAAGGCCACTTTTCTTGTCTCCCTTGGGTGGTCTTTATAGACAGGTTTCAATGTATATTAAATCTTTTCGGCGTACACTCTGAGTAAACCAAGAGAATGAACAGAAAGCCAAAATGTAAATGGAAACTAAAAGAACATTAATATTTTTCTTTTTCAGCTACAAGTTCATTCGCACAGAAATTACACTGGACTCTGTTTACATTTTGAGATATTAAGGGTCTGTAGTGATAGTCGAGGGATCATACATACTGTGTCAAGACCTTGCTGCTCAAATGCAGAATATCACTGTTATCATTATTCTATTTGGTTATAACAATATTAGCCATATAAATGTAATGCTTCCTGGGAGAAATTTCAATTATTTAAACATATTTGTTATAGTTCATCATGACTGTGCCATGGACCAGTGATGGCCTGGTGGTAGAGTCGCTGCCCGGCAAGCAGTAGATGCAGGTTCAAGTCCCGCTGGTTCCAAGATTTTTTTCTGACTTGTTTTTCAATACAGATCGATCAATCGATCTTATTTACTGGGTGTAAGCCACAAATATGTTTAAATAATATTAGCCATCTTTGTTTTCTTGGGTATCTTCCTATTATACTTCTTATTTGTTCACGAATGTTCACGGCAGGGATGCCAGTTTTCAGGCAATAGCCTGAATTCAGGCCCTGGCAAGTTATTTTCAGACCATAGTTCAGGCTGTTTTGTGTACAAAATAACTCATTCTAGTCGATTTTCAGGCCCTTTGATCAATTATAACTAGCATCCCTGGATCACAGTTGCTTTTATTTCCTCATTAAACTATTTCCCTTTCAGATCGTAAGAAGGATCTTGTGAAGCTTCAAACAGGAGAATACATCTCCTTGGCAACGATAGAGAACTTCTTGAAGAAGAGTCCATTCATTGATAACATCTGTGTATATGCTGATCCTCTGTATGACTACTGCTTAGCACTGATTGTACCATACAAGAAAGCTGTACAGGTAATCAACGTCTATCTATTAGGCCATTTAAAAATATATACATGTTTAGCGTCCCCGCCCGCTTCCTTTTTGGGGGCTGCCTCCTATTTTTATTTATTTTTTATTTTTTAATTAAAAAAAAAGAAAGAAACAAAACATGAAAACACTGCTAAAATGGATCTATTTCTGATTTTAAGAAAATATTAAAAAAATATCGGTGGCCATCTTGAAAAATAGCCTGACTGTCAGGGAAAATGTACCGAGCGGCCATTTTGAGCGGCCATTTTGAAAAAGAAGAGGAAAAAAAAAGGGCCTCCTTTCTATTTAAAAAAAAAGCAGGATGCTAAACATGTTTTTTTTTTTTTTATTTGGCCTTATCTAGCTTCAATGTCAGCCTGTACACAAAGAGTAGTTCTTTCAGAGGTTTATGGTTGACATTGAAATTAACAGCCAATGTTTACCCTCAGACCCAATTATGATAAGACCCATGGTATGACTGTACTGATTTGTAGCCGAGAAGGCCTTCTCTCCTGTTCAAGGGCTTTAAAGGTACTGTGTCCCATTTGCAGGCCAAAAAAATGAAAAGGTTAAATTCTAACGGCATTTGGAAGACAATACTAATTTAGAACTTCCCTCAAACGAAAGGGCTTGAAAATAGCTTTTAATGGGAAAATAACGACCGTTGGTTGTCAAATCGACTTCAGTGATTGCAATCACCTACGTAATAGTCTGATTTTCAGACTCTTTTACCGAATGGTCGTATATTTTGTGCTGCACAAAGATTCAATCAGTTTAATTTGGGCCATTACAGGTACTGGGTCATTGATGTAGAAAAATGCTCATGTACCTGTTACAGCTCATTTTATGTATGTTATTACCAAAGAAGAAAGAAGCCAGTCAGTCACTCAATAGTGTCTGACAGTGAAGTCTAGAAGGTAACCAGGTTTCCTTGCATAATTGTTAATGTTTAAATTTCACAGATAGGACATACATGACATATTCAAAATTCCTGCAAAGTTCTACAGAACCTGATGTTGGCTGCAAAAGGGACATGGTATCTTTAAGTACATTGTAGTTTCTATCATTCTGGTCATATGGCAATTCAGGAATTCAAGATAGAAGAATTAATTTACACATTTTGAATTCTATAATGCAATATAATAATCCTATTGCAATTTCTGTCAGAACGTAGTCAATGTGACCTTAAAATAAACATCATCTTGTTAATTGCATTTTAAAAAATTTTAAACAAAATTGTACCTCAGTGAAATATCTGTCCTTCCTTTCAATCAATCAAACCCAAGGGATGTCTCATGTCAACACACTTGATAATGTAAATGTTACTTACACACAGAAATGAAAGACTTATGAATTTATCTCCATTGTCATGGTTACAGGAGGCAGCAAACAACAACAACCTGGCAGGTAAATCTTTTGAGGAGCTTTGTGGCAGGTCAGAAATACTCAAAGAAGTCCTGGCTTCATTAGCAGCAACAGGCAAAGAAGGTAAGGTTTGCTCTCGTGTGTCTGTATCACAGAGGTGGAATTATTTTGATTATTTTGAACGTGCTGTATACTGACAAGTGTTCTATCTTTCACTTCAGCAAAATATATCTATAAATTGTACAAATATCAGGCCTGATAAAAAACCAGATTTTTTTTTTTCTTCCTGATTTTCTTGATTTTTCCCAGATTTTCTCTAATCTTCCCTATTTTATTCTATTATTTCCCAATTTTTCTTACTCAAAAGGGGGGGGGGGGGAATGTTGTTAGATGCCATTTTACCCCCCGAATCATCTTCTTCTTTTTTTACTCAAGGGGGGCGTGGTTGAGGGAAGAAAAAAAAATTTAGTGCTCCCTATCACCTCTGAAATAAGTTATTGGTTGATGTGTGTGCTCAGGTGGCTGTATACACAGATAATGTGTTTTGATAAAAGCTATGTCATTTAAAAGACTTTTTACTAAGATAAAGATAAAGTTAAGTTCTGGTCAGGCGACTGCATTGTGAAACAAACGTTGTGAAATCGATCAGAAAAGTTGATCACGTAACATATAGGTGTGTACTGCAAGGTTCTGGAATCATCAAAATGATAAGAAATTTGGCCCAGTCTTGGTAAAGTTACAAGCACTGTGCACAGAAAGATGTAAATAGAACTACACAAACATGTGACATAAAAATCAGGCCTCATTTTTTGTTACTTGTCATATTTAGAATATGGAGGCATTTGAAGAGCTATGCTTTTCAGGGAACATTTTTTCTCTGATTATTTCCAGACTTGCATAATGTAGCTCACAAATTATTTTTCTCTCCTCTCCCCAGAACTCAACCTTCTCTTTAAATCCCAACTGTACTACTTATAGCTACTTGTGCCCTCTATATACCAAACAATGCCTTATCGGTGCCTGTTGGTCCCCCATGATCCCTTATTCTCATGTTAATTGAGAGCTGATTTGATGAGATAACCACCTTTCAGTTACCTTGCAGGGAGGGCTAATCCCCCCTGGCCAAACTAGTGCAGACAGGCTTTAACCCTATTTAGCCCGGGGGGGGGGGGGGGGGGGGGCTTTAGAAGCCCCCCCCCTTGACATTTTTCGCGATAATTTTTTAACACAAGAAAATTTTGTGACTTTTTCCTTTCGAGTCTTGTGCATCTTTTCAAAGAAATTTTTCGAAAATCGGACCTACCATTACAAAGTCACGTGTCCTTTTGTCTTAGCATGTCAGCCCGAAAATCACTCATTTTTGTGATTTGTGTACAAAACGTATGGAAATCTCATTTTTCAAATAAAGAGATAAAACATTGGTTATTTGGTCTTGTTTATAGTTTAGGTGTTATTTTGGGATCAAAATAGTTGAATTATAGTTGGAAATGAAATAAAACAACAAAAACAATTTAAAAAAAAGTTAAAAAAACAAAGAAATACATAAGAAATTATTAAAACAATAGATAACATAAGAAATAACCCTGGTTTTCAAAAATGTGAATTTGATGACCTTATTTGCATAAATTACCATAAATATGCAAATGAGTGAATTTTTCAAAAAATTGAAATTACCATAGTATTCTATACACTTCACTTGACATGTATGCAAATTTTCGCGCCCCCCCCCCCCCCCACCCCCCTGGGCTATGCAGTTTCAAAATAGCCCGGGTTAAATAGGGTTAAGGGTGGACACATCGTATGATCTAAAATCCACAGTTAATTTACTTCTGCTTTATTTATTTCTTATTTCCAGCCAAGCTCCAGAAATGGGAAATTCCCCGCAAAGTCCATCTCTGTGAAGAAGCATGGACCCCTGAAAACGGACTGGTGACAGATGCTTTCAAGCTCAAACGCAAACCCATCGCAAATCAATACAGTGCTGAAATCAATAGGATGTATGGAAAGCACCGATGATGAAAGGATCACCACTCAGCACTTTCACTCAAGAAACTTGTATATTCAAAATGGACTCTGAAGTTGAGGAAGCATCCAGAAAAACTGATCATCAGAATTAATTTAAAGTGTTATTGCATCATTACAGATGATGGTTCAAAATAAATGTTCATCATTCACTTTGCATGCTTTTATTGCACATTACACAATTTGTTTATACAGAAAGAACATTGATAGAATGAATCTTATTTTGTTTCTTCTTCAATAAAAAGAAACGTAGTTTAATATGTAGATCATGCCAACAAGATAAATCCTGTAAATAATATAATTTGATTGTTTTGGTGGCAGATACCTAATAAATATCTTAGCCGTGCATTATAATCGGTTCTGAGCTTTAAAGGTAATTGTAGAAGCATTTAATTTTCAGAATCAATTCTTGTTTCATATATTAATTCAAGATGTGTTAATAAAAATAACTAATTGGAGATGAAAGAATAATACAAATTGATATTATTGAAATGTGTTTTCAAACTGTAATAATAATAATAGTAATAACAACATTTATAATGCGCACATATCCACCCCAAGGGATGCTCAAAGCGCCGAACAAGGTAAATACATTAAACATAAGAAAGTACATGAGAAGTTATAGAGAACGAAAATAATTAAATATAATTAAACAATGTTAATTACATCAGATTGTGAAATACACTATGTCATAACTAAGGAATTCAGACATTAGATACCGGTAGGTTTTCAAGTTTTTTTTAACAAATTTTGATTGAATGGGGTAGGGAGTTCCATAACTGTAGATGTGAATTGGCATTCATTACATGCTTGCTACATAGACTTTATGCCTTGTGATTTAAAAGCTGGCTGTACAATGTTGTGCATGTTCCATTCATGAGCTCATTGAGCCCACACATTACAAATTGACCAGTTCACAGGTGATACTCCCTTCCCCTCAAGTTTGGCAACATATAATGTATCCATGCTACATATTGATTCTTAAAGTACTAGCAACAGAGAAATTTGTCACGCTATTATTTATGATTAGGTAATACATCCATCCATGCAAATAAATACATATGTGAACTGACCTATTGATTAGAGATAAGACTGAGTTATTTGAAGATATTGAACACTGCCTTGCTTTTAGCAATTTTGAATATAGGACCATGCAGCTGCTGAAATGTTAGGAAATGCTTCCAGTAAAGAGGCGTTTTTCATGTTTTATGTGATAGGCTCTAACTATATACAAGGATGCCATTTTTCAGGCAATAGCCTGAATTCAGGCCCTGGCGAGTTATTTTCAGACCAAAGTTAAGGCTTTTTGTGTACAAAATAGCTCATTCTAGGTGATTTTCAGGCATTCTGATCACTTCTTACTGGCATCCCTGTATATAGCACAATAAGTTGTATTGTATTTCAAGCTTTAGTTGTTAGTACAGTGTATGTTTCTATGCAGTCATGAAAAGGTTAGAAAACTAGGTAACTTTTCAGTGATGGGCTGCCTATAAGCTAAGGTTAGTGCTAGATAGGTATGGTTAGTATAAGAAAAAAACAAGAATGGAGGAAGGTCAAAAGGTCATATTTTGCTCAGAATTGTAGATGGAGTCTACATGTACTGTAATAGCGAGAAGCTTTTACAAGCTTAGAACTTTGAGGGATTTTGAGTGGTCATAATTCTCCTCAGGTTTCCTACATTGAATGCATTGGTCATTAACAATGTGGAAAAGCTGATGGTTTAACAGTACTCTCATGCTCAGAGTAACAACGTTTTGTTATTGTGACCTTGTTTTTTGTTTGTGCTTATGAAAGCGTGACAACCTTCTCTATTTGTATTGCTTTTTATTGATACCTGTAGTAATGAATATCATTAAACATGTTTCTTAGCGCTGTTGAGTTTGTGTCTGAATAAACATGGGTTATGAATTTCCATGTGGGGAAAGGGGATTGAGATAGGAATATTTAGTGGAAGTGTTTTGCAATGTTTGTAAATAGTAGATAGACCAAGGATACACTCCTTGGATGAACTTTTGATTTGAAGCACTATAAGACTTCTCAGAGAAAGAATGTTGATGTATTCAACTTTTGTTATTGTCTAAAAAGATATTTAAAAAACGAGTATGTAAATATACTTTAAGAGGACCCATTTCTGTAAATTTGTGTTTGAGGATAAAATGATATTGCAATGTCTGTCTGTGATCATGATATAAAGCTTGCTTTTTGATTGAGATTAGAAAGAAATCTTGAATTGATCTGAAAGAAAATGTTTCATTGACTTCTTAGGACAAAGCAAGTTTTAAAAAAAAAACTAGATGTATCTTCCTCCTATATTCTAGTAGCTCTTTAGCAACATGTATATTTGCACGTAAATGCACTGCTTTTTGATAACAGAATGCATCTGGCCATGCATCATTTATCTTTCCTTTCATCAGAATATTCTAGGTGAGGCAGAAAAGTGCTCTAGTTAAAATGACTGCTTCTAATACATGTCTACTCCAGCTAGCTAGATTTGACATACATTTGTAGATAATGACAATTTTGTTAATCACATGCCATTACATTTTGTACAGCTCGACATACATGTAATTACATGTTAATCACTCTGTAAGCATCAGTTTGACATTTTTTTAAATTTCATTCGTACATTTTCAGTGCCAAATATAGCTTATGAAGAATGGTATTATTTGCAAACAAGATGATGATAAACATAGTGATGAACAATCAGAAAGGCTATGGCTTTATGCACATCAAGTCATGAAAATGAAGATTGAAGAAAGAAGAAATTGATTATATTTGATGAAAGGCCTCCATAAATGTTCATCTGACTTCAAGAGAACTTTCATTGTTTGAATCTATCATACGCCAGCCCATCGGTATATCTTAATGTTCTACCAATAGAGCAAATTTCATGTGGAATTCTGCTCTGGGGGGCATCTTTTGGAAGTGTATCTTTGTAGTGATGTTGTAGGCATATTTATATTCTGAAGGCTTGAAAATAATACTATAGTTTCCTCTCTCATCCCCTAACGCAATGCTTTCATTTCATTTCTGTCTTTATACAAACAGCTGTGTTGTATACATCAATGTGCATGTGTACATTGTGTATTCTGTATTTGAACATTGAGTTTCTTTTAGGTTAAGAGCACAAGATTTTGTTACTGTTTTGGTTTGCAATTTTTTCTCCTGTTTTGTTGAAGTGACGGAAGTGTGAGTGCTAAGACAAGATTTTTTTTTTTGTAATCTCGGTATATGTTATGAAGCCTGTTTATTAATGCAGACCTTCGTTTTCTTCTACTTGAGCAATAGCATGACATAAATTGGAAGATAAAATATCAATTGTGTTGAATTATTTGAAATTACATGTTGATTGTTTTGGTGTTGTTGATTAAAGCACTCTTTAATATATTCCAGACAAAAGATTGATTGTATTTATTTTTACCTACAACATGTGTGCTCAATTTCTTAGCAAGCAAGGCAAAGTAAGAAGGAAAATCAAACACGACATTCTAGGAAACAAAAGGCACACATAATTGTTCAACAACAATTTGAAGATATATATATATCTTCTTTTTTTTCTTTGCTCCTCTATCACTCTCACTGAAACAAGCAAGACAACCCCCTCCTCCACTCCCCTCAAAAGAAAAGAATAGAACTCATTGATACATTCCATTTCATTTATTTCTAATTTCTTTAATGATGCATTGATTGTAATTCTTCATGTACATGTATACATGATCTGTCACCATCATGCGGTCCAATCATAATACAAAGTTGTGTACAAACACACTCAAAAATATATTTCCTATCATCTCATTTGCCACATACAACATTACAGCTACAATTCTTTTTAAATACTAGGGATAACATTTGGTTATGCACATCTTTACAAGTGTCCTGTGATCAATTATTGGATTCAACTCTATTGGGTTCATATATACATGTACTTACATATCACAAGTTATTATACTTGAATAGTGAGAATGCATGTTGCAGACAAAATATGTTGCTATGTCAGGAACCTTTCTGGCAATCGCTAGGATCGACAATAGCAGCCATTGTAAAGGCACGCATAAAAATTGAAGACATACTTAGGGTGTTGAAGTCATTAGAACTGAACACATACTTTAAGTCTGAGTAAGGTGCCTGCAATACATGTACATGAATTGATCATCCTTAAGAAACATTTGACACAGATTTACCACACATAAATGATACCATAATGAAACAAAGGAAATTGTGTCTGATGATGCAAATCGGCCCCTTGCATGGAATGAAAGCCTATCAAAATTATCTGTCGAGACCAAGAAAAGGATGTTAAAAGGGATCCGGTAACTTTGTCACAGATTCTGAAACAAAATCCTGGATTTAGCTCATGCTGTAATGATAATTATACACCTTTAGGTCAGTCAGGAACCCCATGACTTTTATAAGCCGATCGCCTGTCTGATTATCAAGATATTTATGATTGGAATTACAAATTTTGAAAACCATTTGCTTAACGGTTTTCATAACACTACAGTCTATTGTGGAAAACGAGTGGTATGGTAAAACTGGTCACTAAAAGATTTTTACTTTTTTGAGGCACTTCTTGATCATTTTGAAGCGCAATTTTTTTTGGACTTCAAGATTATACCATATCACAGACACTGATAACACGTTAGGCCGTTTATCTCAGATTTAACATTGTTAAACGATCCCTTTAATAATAACTCAAACTCTTACACAGAGTTGACATTCTTCTTTCTCTCTGCAGTTACTTTTGTTTTTTTAACATCACATTATTCACCAAACTTGCACAACAAAGGAGACGTCCAAGTAAAATACTTGATCATTTATTATTTTCATATCATTTTTAAAAAGCTTGACAAATTATTTGCCTGGATATTGATGTTTTGTTATCTGCATGTGGAGAGGGTAATGAGATGTCAGCAGTACATGGAGCCAGTAAATGCCTAGCATGAAAATACAACAACAACAAATAATTTGTTTATGAAAATAAAGTTTCTGTAATGCTTGAAAATAAAGACCAGTTATGGTCATGCGATTGCATTGTGAAAGAAACGTTGTGGAATCGATCAGAAAAGGTTGATCATCTAGCATATAAGTATTGGTGTGTACTGGAAGGTTCTGGAATTATCAAAATGATAAGAAATTTGGCCCAGTCTACACAGAAAGATGTATATGGGACTACCCCCCGCACGTGCATGACACGTGCGTTATATCTATCAGGTCCAAATAGATATGATTTTTTACCAAATATATCAATTAGTAGGCAGTTTCTTGACAAAATTTGTATCATCACGTCAAAACATATTCTTTCACATGATTGGTAATCAGATTTTGTTTGAGCTCGGTGTAATAACACATTTCATTATTCTAAACAAAGACAAGTCTGTGGTATGAAGTTTGTTATGCATTGAACATTAAAAGAAACTAATCCAATCCCGGCTGAACACTCATGAAATTATCATTCCACTTAACAGACAAATCTCAGCAACAAAGACTGCCTGAATTACCAATTACTAACGCATGGGAATTGCAAGAGTTCTGCCTATTTTCATCCTTTACCTTGTTTTCACAAGGGTTTTGTTGGTTGCATGGAATTTAAAAAGTTCCTCTTGATATTTTAGATATGTTATATACATGTAGGTTGCAGAAAGTAGACAAATTATACCGATACCAGAAATATATATTGACACTAAAATAATATAAAATGGTAGCTTGAATTCAAGTTCTTCTTGTTAGATTTGGATTTTGAAATGTATAATGAGAAATTATTTAGAGTGAAGTGACCTTGAGGTTATTACATCATCCATGTATATGCATCATGCATACCCTTTAATAATAATAATAGCTAGTTCTTATATAGCGCTTTTCAGGACCGAAGGCCCTCTCAAAGCGCTTTACAGATATAAATATCTGCATAGACCGTCACCATTGCTGTATCAACCAGTGCACAATTAAACAAAGTTGTCAAATGGTGTCAAATTACCTACAAAATATACTAGCTTCATCCATTTCATGTTTAACATAAAAATTAATGCAACGAAGATCAAAGAAAATTGACTTTAAAATTACAAACAGAGAAATTGAAAATAAGCGGATAATTTCAGATCATCTATAAATTGACTAATGAATTAAGTATCATGAAGAATTATCATTTTCTATTTCCTAACAAATCATGTAGAAAGCTAGTGGTGCCTCTGATAATATCTTTACACATTTATAACAAAAAAATAGAAAAGACAATACGTTGTAGCTGATATACATGTACAGTGTACTTCATACATTATTTCATTTCTAGATTGTCTGCACATAATTCAAATTCGATTATTACAGGAATTCATTCAGAGATGAAAAACATTCTTTGAATCTCAGGACATTCTTTTGAAAAATGACCTTTGAACTTTCATATGTAGCGTCTGCATTGGAACAAATAGTACCAGAAAAATTACATAGGCAAGAGCATTTAATAGTTCAGTGCACTTACAAGGTTATCTTGGAAATGTGTCATTTCTACCTTTCACAAACTACTCTCTAGTATTTAACAAACAAATTGTTCTGAGATGAAATATTTTTTGATGTATTTATGAGATGTTTCTCTTTTCGAGTCAATATCAGCACAGGAATTCATTCTTTTCTTATCTAAATAAATATTCAACTTAGACATTTCATTTTCCCTAGTTGAATTAATTTGGTTTGTTTGTACTAATGAAAGATACATTCAATAAGAGAAAGACAAAAGAATTAAGCAGACATATTTATAAGCTTTAAGACAATTTGAAGAGCAATGACTATGGTACCTTTAAGAGCATTACATGTAATGACTAACACATTTGATACTTTGTTGGAAGGGGGAATAGAAATTTTGGAGTAGGACTTTAAAACAGAAGTATAGTTAAGTTGTAGTCATGGCATTCAGATAATGATAATAAAAATGTATGTGATTGCTGTGGTTCTAGAAAGATGGCAAGTTTTTGTGAGTTTGTTTTTATTTTACTAGTTCAAACATCCAATCTACTGCAGGATAAATAATCCAGAATGAATTGTAGCCATGTTCTTAACATACGATTCCCATACCAGAGCTCAAGATTAGCTTTAAGTTAAAAAAATTAAACATATTTGGTCTCACAACAAAAGGTTCAAAATCTTTAAATTCCTCACATCATTCTTTGTTAGCAAAAGGTTCACACAACTTTTGATTTTTGTGTTTAATACTAAAATCCAAACAATGCAAATAAGACTCATTTCCAGGTAATCTGCCAAAAGCAATAACACTCTAAAAAAAAAAAAGCTTTCTGATACTGATTTGCGTCTTGAAAAATTAACAAAAGCTTCCTGTGCACCTCACTATTTCTTTTCCCATATATTCAAATAAACTTCAGGAAATTGTCCACATTATTTACATTATCAAACTGTATACTCTTGTAAGCACATGTGCATATATCAACCACTATGTATGTACAATCATATTGTACAAGTCGTCATGAGATTATCCTTCATTGACCAGCAGAGGGCGCTGTTGATATAAACATCTCTGATCCTTCACTGTAATATGAATTCTCAGAATATAATCGATGAAATGTCCCATAGCTAAAAAAAAAAACAGAAACAGAAAAGATGACACAATTTATAATCGTAATTTAATGTCGAATAAATAAATTCTAAAGCTTATAAAAACTATGACTCTGGAATTTATAAGTTGTGACATATAACTTGATCTTTTAAAAAGATCACAAACAAGATATATGATAACAGTAGAGAACAGCCATCAATTCAACATTCTGGGTAATGCATTTTTATGTTTAGTCTATTGTCTGTATTGTGTCATTGGAACAAGGGTGGTAAGAGACTTCCACAGCTAACTAAAATGACTGTGGCATAGTGAGCTTCATTTCTATTTCTGTTATGACACCACATATCACTAAGCATACATTAGAATCATTGTTACACACACCTAGTTTCTCAAAACCCCTATTTATATTTTGCTGCAGCATTCATTCATTTTGAGGCAGTTCTCTGCATCATGTATCAACAAGGTTTCACTTTCAGTATAAAAAATGGCAAAATAACCATGTAGCCATTAATATGATGCTTACCTTAATTACTTTATCTGTTCCGCAGGTCACCATCTGACCTTTAACAACGTCAATGTGCATAGAAATGATGTTATGTTTGGCGTCATGAAACGTTGCCATAGGGACTCGGCTAATGATCAAATAAGAGAATATAGACATTATGTATACATTCGAGTCAGGGACAATTCTGAACCAAATATAACAATTAAAGTTCTACTCACAAGGTACTACTTTCTTAAAGTAAATACAGTCAAACCTGTCTAAAGCGACCACCCAAGGGAAACACAACTAGTGGTTGTTGTAGACAGGTAGGCTTTGGCAGCCATTTTGATTTGGAATAATTGATAGACAGCGCGCCGCCCACTCACCAGGCCTCTCGCAGACCCGCCAGTGCATGAACCATTCTCTGTGGCTTTATATGGGCTCAGTCGAGCGAAAAGGCGGTAGAGAGCCGATCGAAAAATCGAACAACGGAAGTTTGGGGGTTTAAAAAAAAATAAAAATAAAGAATGATTGGTATAGTTTTTAGTCAAAATAAAATTGGAAATGATTTAACATACTTTTATTTCTTTGAAATTGTCCTGCATTTTTGTTTAAATGCATATCTTAAATAATTTAAAAGAAATAAAAATGATTGAGCCGGCCTGAATAATTGATTGATAGACATCGCCCCTTCCCTTCACCAGGCCTCTCGCAGGCATCGATCGTTGTGTCGCTGATAGCCTAGCTTTGTACGGAATTGCCTAAGTGCTGTGCAGTTGCTGGTCGCTACACTTCTGCTGTTGGTCGGTACATGGCTGGCGCTGGTGGTTGTTGTGTGGGCATTTTCGGTCGCCAGCGGAAGCAAAATGAGTGGCCGTTGGTTGCGTTAGGCAGGTGGTCGTTGTGCACGGGTTCTTAACTACATGAAATCTCACGGGGGATTTTAAGTGGTCATTATGGACAGGTGGTCGTTACGGACAGGTGGTCGTTACAGACAGGTTTGACTGTATACCATTCACCATCAAAAGTACTGATTGGTCAAGGAAAGTGAATAGTCAAACAGTGCCTAATAATAATGCAATGATTTTGATTTCTAATCATACCTATCATCTTTTATCAAGAAGCCATTCACAATGTGCAAGATCAAGAGCAAAACTCAAAAGGATTTAAAATGTCAACAAAAAAGTATTTAAGCTCTTTAATATTAAACACCTGTCTCTAGGCGTGTCCTCATTAGCTTGAGATTGCCAAATAGCTCGCTATTTCTGATTTGGGAAATAATCTCGAAGTTACAAATCGCGTCTTCCTCAGCTCAAGATTCAACCTCGAAACTTGAAACTCGACCTTGAGCAATTAGCTTAAGATATTTTGCTCAGCGTTTGCGCATAGTGCTAGTCTTCCATACCTGCCAACCTGAGACAAGAGAAATTAGGAGTAAATTTTTCTGGATGGACTACGAGGTCGCGAACCACCGAAGGATTGGGGTAGTAGCCCGTAGATTGGGGGGGGGGGGGGAGGGGGGGGGGGGGGAGGGGGGGGGGGTACACAGGACTTTAGGGTCTATTTTTTTTTCTCTCCATTTTAATGGTGCAAATGGGCCTTTTCCTTCAACCTTTTCGCCCCACACATAAACAATTTTTGAAATGTGAACACTCACAAAACTACATGTTTCACTACCCACCTCAGTTAGGAGCCCTATTTTGCAAAGGTATATAGTAGTAGTAATCCAAAATAAATCTGAGGAAGTCCGGTAAATAACAAGCTTCCACGATCGCAGTCATCGCACAAGCATGAAGAAAACACGCCAATGTATACAGTGTTTATGCACGGCGTATCAACTGCACATGTAATATAAATACACGTGGGCTATACGCAGGTATGAATAAACATCCCCAAATTGCTGATGTGAGATGCTTGTAGGATACTTTACAGGACAGAATGGACATTTTGCCATTGAAAATGGCGGACGCACACACAAAATATTAATTTTAAAAAAATTATTAAAAAAAAAAAATAAAAAAAAAAAAAAAAAAATTAAATTTAAAAAAAATCGGAGTTTTGAGGCATGCACTCGGAATTCGGAGTTGGTATGAAAAATGCGGAGAAACTCCGCCTAAATCGGGGTGGTTGGCAGGTATGGTCTTCGGGCTGGTGAAGACGCACCAGACAAATAGCGGGATATTTTGCACACTATCCCAAGATATCTTGGGATGATTATCCCGACCAAATATCCCGCTAATTGCACCTTTGGGCTAATGAAAACGCAAACTAACTGGATAGTTTGCGATCGGTATAGTTGAAATAGCGGGATATTTAGCAATCTCAAGCTGATGAAGACAGGCCTGATGATACTTACTCGTCATCTGTGATATCTTCGAGGCACGCATCACAAATCCTGACTTCAAACTCAAAGCCTAGAGTAGGAAGCCTCGTTCTTTTGGAGCAGCATTCATCACACAACGCTTTACCACACTTCCTACAGTGATGCTAGTTACAAATAACAAATTGAAAAAGAAATCATAAGTTACAGATCTAATAATACATTGTATAATGTATACAAACACAAGAAATGAACATACAAGTCTAGTAAATCGAAGAAAATCACAGACATGTATGTAATCATAAAAAACATTATGCCATCCTCATACCTGTAAGATTTAGGTCTTGTCCAATGATTTCAGTGCTAACATCAAATTTTAATTGAAGTAAGTTTGAAGCATTTATCTTTACATTTCCTTGTTTATGATAGGCACTCAGTATTACCAGAACTTACGATAATCTTTAAAAGAAATGTATACCTATAAACTCAGAACACCTAATACATTTCAAAAGAATGTAATGGTTTCTTACCTGTCTCACACCAATGGTTTTCTTTTCCCACATTTCCTTGAAATTCCAGAAGAAAGGATCACCACACTTTTGACAGACATCACTCTCTTGCCAATCTGGGGTCTGTGGGAAATACACAAATGAAAACAAGAGTCATAAATGAATATCACCAAAAATATTCCTCTTTCCTTCTCCTTCTCCATCTCCTTCAATAAATAATTAATTTAGAGGTGTCGTAGTCGAGTGGATATGTCACTGGACTGTGGATCACAAGCTCCGCGTCCTTTGGCAAGACATTGATCTACATTTGTCACACTCAACCCAGGTGATGTAAATGGATACCTGGCAGGATTTAATTCCTTGAAATGCTAAAGGGCCGTAATGGAAGCCATGCTGAAGCCAGAGCATTAATTGGGAGCACCAGAAGTGTCAAGTCTGACAGATATGAGCGCTATACAAGAACCAATATTCTTAATTTTATCTTTCAGTATTCCTTTGTGTGTTTGCTATTTCTAAGCCACTCCAAATTTCAGAAGCTCACAAAATATTTCATTCAGATATAACTTTCCTAATTAATTTGGACTTAAATTACTCATGGCAAGTGACTTACATTATCTTGACCAGAACTTTATTTCATATTAATATGATGACAACATAATCACAGTCAATTTATTTTCCATCACTTTCAGTTCCATTTTTTCTGTTTGACTATGTACCTTCCATCTGGCAGTTAGTCCTTATTTCCCTTTTCTTCACTTGTGAAGCGTGATCTTACAGGGGATTTTGTGAATTTCTTCGCTTTCAAAAGTATGTTCACCTCTAGATGGCATAGGGAAATTAAAAGCAAGTAAGATTTTTTTTTTTTTTTTTTTTTTTGGGGGGGGGGGGGGGGGGGGGGGTTTTTTTTTCGTTGTACATAAACGAGCTGCCACAAAAAGAACACAAATGTTCCAATTGGTACAAAACCAGAACCTTACCTCTATCCTGCGATCATCCATATCCCAGACGACAACCCTGCCATCATCCCCACCTGAGAAGAGATGTTTGCTGCGTCCACAGTAGCTCACTGCATCCACCTTGCCTCTGTGCAATATAAACATCATACAAGCAATTATTAGAGATGCTTACTGTATGGCTAGACATGTCAATAATATAACATGCTGATTTTATTTTAAAACTAGATGCTTTTGCCATATAACATGCTGATTTTATTTTAAAACTAGATGCTTTTGCCATTTTTCAACAAGAATGTATCCAGAATCACTAATATTTATTCATGTGATTCAATGTATTTTGTGTCAAGAAACTATCAAAAATCAAAACCACTCATGAAATTCATAAAAGATATTGTAATCACGTGTATCACTAATCAGCAAGAATAGACTGAGTAAGCTGATGAAATGTTTAAAGCTCCATAATTATGCATATTCAATATTCAGAAAATAGTATCAATTCTTCAAAGTTCATGAAAGATTTTGTGAAATGTCATGCACGCAATATAATCCAAATCATGTAACCTGGACAAAGGCATGTATGGGGAAATCAAGTTTTGGGGGATAAAAAGGGCAAACAATGGATACAAATATAACAATTGATATTTAATGAGGCAATGACGCCACATACTGATCACCAAATGGCAATTTGTGTAGTGATTTCCATTGTCCCATGGTTCTTCATACTTTATATCAGCAGAACCAATGTCAGGTGATAACAAGTATCAGGTGATCAATGTCATGTGATGGAATGAGGTCATACTGACTTCCACACACAATGTAATCTGCAAATACAGAAACACTCTTAAACATGTAGGTAGTCTTGTGTTCTACTAGTAAAACTGAATTGTGAAGAAAGTGTAAGAAAGTTCTGAATTGTTGACCAGACACATACATGTACATGTAGCTAAACGTAACACTCAATAATAATTCCCACATGTGTTCTAGAAACTATCAAGAATACCTAAACAATCCCCATTGTAACCCATGCACACTACAACGGGCCAACATAGATTACACACATACACATATGGGATTGCCAATCAAATATCCTTGAGTTGTCATTTCCCTATTAGAACATCCAGCATCCAGCATGCATGTCTGATTACATACACCATGCAACTTTAGTAGTTCACTGTCTTCAATCAGTCTTTAGGTGCCTCAGACATAGCTCAAAACAATATGCTGTTTTCTTGCCAGCTTTTTACATCAAGCACATGCCAGCAATTTTTAGCCAAAAAGGATGACATTTTTTTTCTTCTTCAGTTGTCACGGTCGGCAGAGGTTGTTTAAAGAAGTTTAGTTTTTGTTTCTCTCATATCTGTATGTATTCTCCTATTATTCTGTCATTGTTTATATCTTCATGTAAATCATTATGTCAGTTTTAATAATGTGTTCCCCTCTTATTCTTGTTCATTATTTATATCTACATGTACATACGTTATATGGACCTCTGCTTTTGCACCTGAGTCTGGAATAAAGTCTTGAAATGAATTGAATTGAATTGAATTTCCCAATACTTACAGATGTCCCTGTAGTTCATATGCGGTTCCTTTACGTCCTCCAATGTCCCATGCTATGATAGACTGATCAAAGCTCCCTGAAAACAAAAGCTTCCTCCCTCCATCCCAATGCAGGCATCTGATGCTTCCTGTTTGTGTGTGTGTGGGGGGGGGGGGGGGGACAAAAAACAAAAACAAAAACGTCTTATTGCAATATCGTTCCTAAAAACTTCATAAAGCATTATTTCCATACCTGCCAACATTTGAAAATAAGAATTATGGTAGGAATTTTTAGCACGTTATGCCTTCAAAAATAAGAAATCGCACTTGCAGCGTAACTGGCAATACGCGGTAAATCTGTATCAAAAAGCGAACACAAATTCACTGCTCGATCATGCAGCCATTCAACGCACGCAATACATGAACTCTCAATCGCGGCACATGATAAAACAACTTAATTTGGTTTAAGCACAAAAAAACAAAAAACAACAACAACAAAAAATCAGAATTTCCAGATTATTTGTAAGGGTTGGCAGGTATGCATTTCTATTAATCAATGTCAGGTTAATAATATCTTTAACAAAATTATCTTTAATAACAAAAAATATTTATAAATCAATACCAGTTGATCAAAAACTGTAACAAAATTATCTTTGAACAAAAATAGACTGCAAACCTAGGCTTTCCATTTATTCTGTCTACAAAATAATTTGGTATCCAATACAGATTATTACGGTATACAACACATGCACAGATTCAGAGGTGTTAAATAATAATACATGCATGCCTCATAGAACTTTCAACTGAGATTTTTTTTAATAATTTTCATTGCTCATAAAAAGAAACAATTCAAGCTTGTATTGCCATATTCACATTGTAAAGAAAGTAACAAGTCTCATTTATCATTCAATATAATTGTTTTACAAAAGAAATTCCAGAACACTTGGTATCATTCCATTGAATTATACAACCTTGGTTAATTTCTAAAACTACGTCTACACTCATAAAGAAGGAAATAATACAGGATCATATAATATACACAAATAGTATTGAAATTATGGAAACAAAAACCTTGCTTGAGGAAAAGATAAGAAAAAAATTATATACAAACATTTATAAAATGATGGACATGTGCTTTCAATTTTGATTGATGCTTATGATTTAGATGTGTACATGTATATATTCATATAAACATCTATATCCAAGAAAATAAGAGTATCTTAGTGACCACAATTTGCAGTTAAAGGTAAAGACCAGTTTTGGAAATGCCCCCCACTCAAAAAATGAAATGGAAGCTCTTATTATCAATCATGTGAAAGAATATGTTTTGACTAATACGTGTATTACGTGATGATAAAAATTTTGCCAGGAAACCTGTATATCTATATACAGCTATATTTGGACTGGATAGATATAGGGTACTGGATAGATATAGGGTAGTTCCATATACATCTTTTTGTGTACAGTGCTTGTAACTTTACCAACACTGGGCCACATTTCTTATCATTTTGATGATTCCAGAACCTTGCAGTAAACACCAATACCTTTATGCTAGATGGTCAACCTTTTCTGATTGATTTCACGTTTCTTTCACAAAGCAATCGCATGACCAAAACTGGTCTATACGTTTAACACTGAGCTGAATCTAGACAATCCACATTCCATTCCTAGTTTGAGCGATATCTTTATACCATCCCCTTGTGTACACTCATAATGGTGAAGAGCCCTTTACAAACCAGGAAATGATACTGATAAGCCTAATACATCATCATCTACATGTACAATGGATGTAATCCGATATAGTTCATACTTATGGAATGTAATGCTATGGTCACAAAGGTTCGTACAACTACGAACGATAACTGTGTACAAATCTCCGTTTTTCCATTGTCTTTCCAAATTTCCATTGTCTAAAAATCGTTCGTACGGCATTTGTAGCAGTTCGTAATGGCATTTGTGACCGAGGCTTTATACATGTGCATTGTCATAATTGATGTGTATTGAACCATGACAAAATACTACAGTACGATTCCCAACATATTTGAGCATGCCCATAGGAAAGAAATGAGCCTGCCGCATACTGCTGCGGCAGACTTGCGGCAGATCTGCAGCAGACCTGCCGCAGACAGTCATCTTTTTCACATGCAAATTAGTTTTGCCGCAGACTTGCCGCAGACTTGCCGCATACTCTTTCAGTATGATGCCGCATACTCTATCAGTATGATGAAGAGTCTGCGGCAGGTCTGCAGCAAGTCTGCGGCAGACCTGCCGCAGACTCTTCGCCATGAA
The DNA here is from genome assembly GCF_000002235.5 of Strongylocentrotus purpuratus. Lineage (NCBI taxonomy): Eukaryota > Metazoa > Echinodermata > Echinoidea > Camarodonta > Strongylocentrotidae > Strongylocentrotus > Strongylocentrotus purpuratus. Next base: position 33,634,716 of record NW_022145597.1, on the reverse strand, counting down.
TATTCATATCTCATATAGACCTGCTGCAGACCTGCCGCATACTCTTTCATATCCAGTACGTGGCAATAAAGTATGCATGTAGAAGAACCAGTGATAAACTGATTGATACTTCATAATCGATATTGGCAATATCGATATTACCAATTAGGTAATACCAATATATATCGATATTACCAATTAGGTATATTCTATTCTCAATTGTATTACCTTCATCACATTGATCATTTGAAGTGTATTCAAGAGTAACATTTAAAGTGACACAGGCTCGTACACATATATATACTAAATATGTATATTGTTTCTTGGTTAGTAATCATAATTTCTTGGTTAGTAATCAATATATCTATTGCTTAAATGAATGTAATTGTAACATGATCAGACAAAATAATCTATTGGTTAATAATGGCAAAAGGAAAATAGAAATCACAAAAATGATGTGCATTGTCTTAATTTGCTTAACAAATCATGATAAATGTATTTTTCTGTCACACGTGTAAAGTAATAATGAATATGCATGAGATGATTGGTTTCAATTGGCCCTATTAGACTTTAATGGGATTTCCTGTGGCAGACCTGCCGCAGACTGTTCCTGTGGCGTACTGGTATGCGGCAAGTCTGGAGCAAAGTTTCGCCCTGCCGCAGATCTGCCGCAGACTGTTCCTGTGGCATACTAGTATGCGGCAAGTCTGCAGCAAAATTTCATCCTGCCGCAGATCTGCCGCAGACTGTTCCTGTGGCATACTAGTATGTGGCAAGTCTGCAGCAAAATTTCATCCTGCCGCAGATCTGCCGCAGACTGTTCCTGTGGCATACTAGTATGCGGCAAGTCTGGAGCAAAGTTTCATCCTGCCGCAGATCTGCCGCAGACTGTTCCTGTGGCATACTAGTATGCGGCAAGTCTGCAGCAAAATTTCATCCTGCCGCAGATCTGCCGCAGACTGTTCCTGTGGCATACTGGTATGCGGCAAGTCTGCAGCAAAATTTCTTTCTGCCGCATACTTCGGCATACTCTTTGCCGCAGACTAAAAGTCTGCGGCAGGTCTGCGGCAGGTCTGCGGCATACTTTTCACTTTCCTATGGGTGTTTACCCCTATCAATACCTCATACAGGAAGCTCATACTAAATTCTTAACTGTCATAATCTAGACTAAAGACTACCGGTAATTACTAGTTTATAATGATATTAAAAACATGCTATTTCCTGTTAATTTAATGTCATGTATGAAACTATATCCTATGTGCTTGTAAATTATTACCCTTCCATTAACTTTGGCGAATGTTATCAGCCACAATACGTATTAATTACAAGGATTCGGTTCTATTATAAAGCTATCTTATACACCACCATCAAGACAGACAGTATACATAAAATGCTTCAATCAATCTGTACATGCATTTATAGACAAAAGTTTAACTTAAAGGTACCGGTAATACAAATTTTTGGGAAATTTTGAAAATTGGGTGTACGATGATTCTTTACAATTTTGATATATTTGGATGCCCTTATGGATGTATTATTAGCACTAATAAATTTAGCCCCTAAAACACTTCTGCTTTCGAGAAAAATTGAATATAAAAATTTACCGGTGCTCCCGGTAAATTTTGATAAATTTCAAATACCGCATACGGCTGTACAATGGTAGCTGCGACCATGAAAATCTCAGAATATGTAGTTGTGATATAATTTCCAAATGGAAATAGCCAATTGGTTGATTTTAGTCAAGAAACATTGTTCTATAGCTTGATTAATATCTTGAACTTGAGAGGGAGCTTTACAACATAAAGAGTTTATTATTTACAATTTCATAACTTTAGACTCGATTTCAACCGCGACAACGATCACTAAATATTGTAGGATTGCATATGCTTCCAAAATGTTTGTTTGAAACAAATTCATGACCCCATACCAAAACTTTGTATTACCTTTAAGCTATTAACTAAGAGTATCCATATCATAGAGAGGTGAAGCAAATATAACTAGTTTATGTTTCTTAAGCCTTGAAGCTCTCCTATGTCTCATTACCCTTACATCTTTAATTGAGCAGGGTCCCGTTTTATAAAGAGTTGATTTAAATTAAACTTATTTGTGATTGATATCAATCGCAACTACATGTACATAAGAGATCAGGGACTGCCAACTTGCGATTGATTGGAGGACTTGCGATTGATTTGGAATTGTGGATCAAGTGCAAGTCTTCATAAGACTGGGCCCTGGTAACACCTCAAACGAATCCTAACACTAACCCTAAATCTCATCCTTGTGAGAGCCAGGGACTGAAGTGAAGGTTGAGTTCTGGGAAGAGGTGAACAATTATTTGTGAGTGTCATCATTGTTAAATGCAAGGGTGGAAGAACATCAGATAAAACATGTTCCCTGAAAAGCATGACTCTTCAAATGCCTTCATATTCTAAATATGGCATGTAATATCGTAAAAATCGGGACAGATTTTTACGCCACATGTTCGTGTAGTCCCATATACTGTACATCCTTTTGTGTACAGTGCTTGTAACTTTACCAAGACTTGGTCAAATTTCATTTGATGATTCCAGAACCTTGCAATTCACACAAATACTTTAATATATGCTAGATGATACACCTTTTCTGATCGATTCCACACCGTTTCTTTCACGATGCAATCGCATGACCAGAACTCAACTTTATCTTGAAGTGACTGTAAACTGAACCACGAGCCCAATGGAGATGCCACGACTAAAATGATGTAGGACAAACACACACTTTATGATACATGCTCCAGGAACAATAGCTCTGGATTGATTTCTAACACAAATGGAATTTCTTGCGTTCTTCAACTACGGGAAAACAATACACCTTCATCTAAACCTAACCCTAAATCTAAACCTAACCTAAAAACTAAACCTGGCCCTAACCCTAAACCTAACCTAAAACCTTATCATGGACCAATTGAGTCCCAAGGAAATGTAGGATCACCCCTATGGTAAATACACATGTTGAACTATGTGTATGGAGTTGCCCTCAACAGACTGTACAGTCCCATATGTCTAAACTTATGTAGTCTTACCTGAATGTCCCCTTAACGTTGTGATGACCTGATGATCGTTATCATCGACCTTTAACACCGTGATTTGACCAGAATAGTCTGCAATGAAGGCATGTTTGGATTCCTCGTCAAATCTGAGTTGAGTGATTGATGTAAGGAAATGGTCATGCCGATACTCAAAAAAACAAGCTCCTTACTTTAACTCATTACTGACTTTATAATGTATTTACCCATCAACTTCTAAATTTTCTTATTCCAACAGGTTTAATAATTAATACTGGAGCCATCTAGTTCCAACAGGTTTAATACTGGAGCCATCTAGTTCCAACAGGTTTAATACTGGAGCCATCTAGTTCCAACAGGTTTAATACTGGAGCTATCTGGTTCCAACAGGTTTAATACTGGAGCCATCTGGTTCCAACAGGTTTAATACTAACTGGAGCCATCTGGTTCGAACAGGTTTAATACTGGAGCCATCTGGTTTCTGCAGGCAACGGATTTGAAACCATCATTCATAATAAAGATGGCCTGGGCCCTGTTTCATGAAACAATGTTATCGATAACAAGTGCAATAACAAATTTCTATGACAAATTTTCGCTCAACCAATCAAATGCCACAACTTCAGTAGCTTATTACAGTCATTGTTATTGATTACAATTTTTATGAAACAAGACCCTGCACAGAAGCAGTGAAAATCAAGAAATGGAAACTTGAGATTCGACAAAGAATAAGGAAGCTACATCCACCCTTTGACAGTTGAAAGCAAAATTAGTTGGAAACATGCCAATGGCAGTCACATATAAGTCATCATATGTCATGTCATAAATGCACTACCTTTTCCCAAATATTAATTTTTTGTTGTAAACAAAGATAAATCAGAACTAGAATATAGTGGACTCTACATCATCATGCAATCTATAGCAAGTTGAATTATGTCTTTCCAATCTCATTGTCGATACATTTTAATTGGTATGTCTCATGAAATTGGATATGATTGAGACTCAAATCTGTTTCTTTGAGAAGGGATAGGATAAACTTTGTGAGCTGATAGTCTGGAGAGTAATAGGATTTTCTGCTATTAAACTTGGATGATTCCTTATTTTTGTCTAAAATTAAATTTTCTAAAAAAATTAATATCTAAAAAATTAATGAAGGATACTGCACAGCTGTTCCCCACGCATCGAGTCTGAAACCACCTAGTCTCCTTCCAGACTCACTGCAATGCCACTGGAAATATTTATCTCTTCCCACGCTGAGTACAAACTCTGCTATGACGGAGAATATGATGCCTGCTACAAGACTGGAATGAGCTGCAAACACATGACAAGAAAGAAAGAAGACAATGTGTTTAAAAAGATTTGTTCAAAGTAATAACTAATCCTTTAGTGTACAGCACATAGCACATTGAACCAACAGTGCTATAATGGCCTTTCAGATATTACAGTGAAACCTCTATATAAAGAGAAAGACCGGTCAATAGTTTTTTAAAAGATGCCTGTTGCCCTGGGTAACGGGCCACATAAATAACTTTTGCTGAGATCCCCATCGGTTTACGTGTAAAAGGTTTCTTTGTGCGAGCACGGCAACCATACAGTGCTTTTTGTCTGCGATTTCCAAATGATCAAAACATTCAGGTAACTTTACCGCGAAGATTTACAGACAGTGTCTCAGATTTTCTGTGATGTTTTAACCAGTCTTTACTCAAGAAAAGGATAAGGTAAGAATTCTTTGTAGATTTGTTTATGAATTCGGTATATAAAACATATATAGACTGAATTAATATTCGAAGCACAGCTGTTTCTATACTGGCTCTCAGGGACGTTACAGGATGCCTCTCCTAGCAGTCAATATATTTATATTATAAGACGGGGGCCCTGATCAACATGAAAAAAGTGAAATTAATATTTGTTACATCTACAGATTAGTAAAATGATTAAGTAGGATTACCTGAATAGTCTCGTCTAAAGAGAAGTCTGTTGTAATCTTCAGAGAGGGAGAATTCTGAAATGACACCACTCTCTAATCCAATGAAGATGCGTCTTGTCTCGCTACTGAATTCCATGCATGTTGCAGGACCTGAAATAAAAACATCACAAAGTTATACTGTTAAGTGTTAACATCTTCAGTATAAGGTCCACTGGTCTTGTTTCGCTACTGAATTCCATGCAGGTTGCAGGGCCTGAAATAAAAACATCACAAAGTTATACTGTTAACACCTTCAGTATAAGGTCCACTGGTCTTGTTTCGCTACTGAATTCCATGCAAGTTGCAGGGCCTGAAATAAAAACATCACAAAGTTATACTGTTAACAGGACAGGGCCCCTGGAAGTTCTAGAATTGTTGACAATTTAGAAAATTAAAAATGGCCGTCACAGGTAATACAAATTTCGATTTCCTCCTTGAAAGTAACATAGCCCCCAATTTTTTTTTTAGAAATCCCCTCTCTTTCTCTCTTAAAAACAATTTTATAAAACTGTTTTTTCCTTCTTCATACTGTAATACTTTTGCACGCAGTCTACGTAGGAACGTGTCGAGCCTACCCATCGGAGATGTAATCTTTGTGGAAATGTAAGTTTCATGTTCTTCCTCGTCTTTTCTTTCTTTCTCTCTCTCTCTCTCTCTCTCTCTCTCTCTCTGTCCAGCTTTTCTCTTTTACATTCTTTTCTGGATTCTAAGTCCAGATGCGGACCTCGGTCTGGACTTTAAGATGCCCTGCATTATACAGGCCTATGGTGGAGAATATATAATGGGGGAAAACTGAATGATATTGTAGAAGATATAAAATGATCCCCCCACCCCTCCGCTTTCCTCCCTCAAAATGAATCTTGAATTGTAACCTTTACTTTGGACTTACTTGGAAGTGAGTGGCAGATGCTGGGCCAGTACATTCCTGAATCCCTCTTAAGCCATACCCGCACCGTCCTGTAACAAGAAATCAAATTCATCACAACAAACTTTCTTCTATTTTTTGGGGAGGGGGGGGGGGGGGGGGGCTCAAATTATTCTATTTCCATTGGATAAATAAGAACCACAAAAACAATTTAAGTCTTCGAGTCTAAAAGTAAAATTTCAGTTCAAATTTCTCAATGGAACTGGGTGGGTTTGGCCCTATTTCAGATGTGCATCGATCCACACTAGCTACATCGTATGGAACTGGAGTCAATAAAAAACAGACACGTCTGCACAACCAATTCAAATCTCCTCATATTTATACAAAAAACACTGTCCAGAGACTCCAGATTCATCACTATAAAAACGTTATTTCTTAATTTTGATGAAGACATTTAACCTGCAACTGACAAAAAAATCCTCAAAGAACAGTACATATATCAATCATCTATTGAAAACATGAATTAGACAGCTGTCAATCTTTTTAAAGGAAACCACTCATTCATGTGCAAAGACACAGCGTGTAGTGCTGGAGGAGTAAAAAAGATATCAAGACATTCTAATCCTATTTCACAATAATGCCAATTAGATCCTCTGTCTATCATGATAACAATCACAATCAACGTTTGTCATGTTTGTCCTAAAACTTCTGGTTCATTTATCATTACTGTGAATGTTTTCTCATCCCTAAATCTAAAAAACAACTAGACTATAATTAGAGAAAAAATCACAAGGTGACCACAAGATTACTTAACCATACTCTTCATAGAACTGGAACACATTGAAACAGCTAGGTAAAATGTTCCGACTCTATAAAATTCCGACTTCATCTTCAGTCCAGAGAGCTAGAGTACGTCACATCAAACAAACATGGTACAGACACAGATGTGATGACGATCGATATAGTGCTTAGAGCATTTTTAAAATTATTTTGAATTTAATTATCATTTCCTTTTGCAATCTTACCATCCTCTGATTTTTTGCAATGGAGTTTGATAACTTGTATTTCTTACCTATCTTCGCTCACACTAATAACACCATCTTCTTTGGGAATAATCACAGCACTGTTCACCTTCCCTCCGCAGCCCTCCAATTTATTCATCAAAACTGGTTTCCTGTTCTTTAGTCTACTAGTACTTGGTCGTTCTTCAGCTGCCATCATGCTTATTATAGTTATACAACTTCAGAATAAATTGTCTACACTCTGACCATAACACCTATCTTTTGTATAATGTCTGTACTTGAAGCAGCCAGGCGGATCCAACGAAATGGTTATCAACAAGGCCAGTACGTGTACGATGCATGTATGTATCATATAGTACACAAAGCAAATGGAGCTAGCTAGCTCATGACGATGACGTCATTTGAAAACAAAAAGTTCAAAGGTTGAACTACATTATGACGAAAGGGTACGACTACGAGATGTCGTTGTATTTCGAAAAGATAATTCAGGCTCTCTTGATGTAAGAAATCCATACGATATTTTTCAAACGGGAAATCAATTGATGAAAAGGAATTTATTGACAATTCTGCTCACTGCATAGCTATAAACAAAGCAGGTATAAAATGTTGCGTAGACCGAACTCATTATTGTGTTATATCAGTATACTCCATCTTCACACTATACTCAACTGACCGGCTAGCTATATGTTTTGCTATGATGAGATCAGACTTTTTCTTGTTATGTCATTACAATGACAATTGATAATTGTACAATTACAGTATATCATGGTATATCTTAATTCTTGAGATTTATTTTAATATTAATTCAATTTATTCAAACGCTTTTAGAGGCTATAACCAGCATTATATTATACCCCCACTCAGTGGCGTATACGCAGGATTTTTTCAAGGGGGGGGGGGGGGGCATGCGTACGCGCCTGCCCCCACTGTCGCCTACACGCCCTCTCTTACCGTACAAGCTTCATTGATGACAAACCCCTTCAATTTTTCTGTTTATGGATTTGCCAACTGCACTCGGGATTGAATACTACCTATAACTTGAGAGGAAACGAACAATTTATGAAAACGCGATTGTGTTTAAAAGATATAATCCGACTGTCCTCATATACATTGGGTATCGTATTGGCCAAAGCCACATGTATGTTATATGCACCCATAACAGTATATAGAATTATACTTGTGTAACCCATTAAAGATAAACTTTAGTACTGGTAATGCGATTGCATTGTGAAAGAAAAGGTGTGGAAAGGATCAGAAACAGCTGATCATGTAGCATGTAAGTATTGGTGTGCACTGCAAGGTTCTGGAGTCATCAAAATCATAATAAATTTGACCGAGTCTTGGTAAAGTAACAAGCACTGTACACAGAAAGTTATATATGGGACAACACACATGGTGTCGGGGCTAGTACTGCCTTGATTTCCTTGTCTTTCTATGCTCATTACTCAGCCAGTATGCATTTTCTTCCAAAATTGTTTGGCACATGTCATTTATTTGTAATCTTGAACATTCAGTGTAAGTTTCGTTTGATTCTGTGAGAATTAATTTTCTTTTTTAACCAGAGCTGGAGTTTATCTTTAACCAAACGACCCGATTGTACAGAACTGATCGATGAGTGTGTCTATAAATTCGAGGGGCGTTGAGTAGAAGGCAGCGAAAAGGGGGGGTCAAAGGCTGAGCGCATATTAATGTTTAATTTATAATATTGAGAAGCCTATACAGTCATGTCGACTTATAATAATGTTTCATGAACGTCAACATTGGTTCCCGGTGCAAGGTAACATTAATTTTAAATCTTCAAGGCCAATCAATTAAGAAAGGGGCATTAGCATCCCAATAAATTTAGCGTAGCATGGGCCCAGCGAGCGGGGGCACTGCATGGTCTAATATACTAGAAAGTAATGTGGATTAAACATCAACATCAAAATCAACAGTATACGGAAGAAAAGGTAGTCCTGCTGGTCTTCCGGTCGCTACTTCTTTATGCATGGTTCTGATTAACAAGTTTGAGGGCACACTAGATAGATGGATCACGCGCAATATACTGGAATTTAGACCAATAATTACGACCGCAGACTGAAGATTGTTCCAGTCGGTGATAACTCTTTGGCTGAAGAAGTGCCCTCTGAGATTGAGTCTGAATTGTTGCTTGAAAATAATACAACAGCTAGGTTAGGAGGGGGAGTGGGGGGTTCCCCTAATATTTGTTTTAACCTGACCCCTTCTCGCTCGCTCTCTCTCTCTCTCTCTCTCTCTCTCTCTCTCTCTATCTCTTTGTCTCTTTCTCTCTCTCTCTCTCACTTTTCTATCTCACTAATTTTCTTATTCCTGTCCATCGTTTCATGGATATAATTCCTCCCTTGGCCCCATTTGCTACTTATAAATGTTCAATAATTAATGTATACTAACATCCACCCAACCACCAAAGGAGAAGGGGGCACCAGAAGTCCGATGCATATATCAACTAGTGTTCAAGCCCGGGATCTTATTATTTGAGATGACTGAAGCCTATGGCATGGATAATGATTGTATGAAGTCAATGCCTTTAACAACAGAACCTATGGACAAGATAGAATCTGATAGCCTAAAAGTCAGATCTGTTTTACATGCGTCATGGTTGACTAGAGCTCATGCCTGCAGACTGGAATCCCCTTATAGCTGGCTCAAAGTTTAATTTCTCCTGTCATTTTGGAAATGAAAGTTGTGGAGTGGGAGGGAGACGGGAAATGTTTTAAGGGTGTCGAGGGATATCCAATCAACTTCTAACAGGTGGGGTTGTGGGGAACACTAACTTGACCAACCTCTCCCATATGAGGGGGGGGGGGCAAGTGAATGTACCGACATAATAAAAAAAAAGGGGGGGGGGGCCTCTTGTGAACATTAATATTTTGCACAGAAAAATTATAAAATATTCCGGGGAAAATCTTAGAATAGGGAGGCAACTTCCTATCCCATATTTTGGCAATGCGTACGTAAGAATATGAGATGGGATTAGAGATGTGATGGTGGAGAGAAAGAGATGAGAAGGGGTGAGCTGAGAGAAGGGGAATAATGTGAGGAGCTGAGGGGGTGCTTGAATAGGAGGCAGGAGGGTGAGAGAGGAGGGGTGGGATGAGGAAGAGAGATAATAATGGAGATGATTGTGGCAACGAAAATGGGGGAGAGATAGTTTGGGTTAATAGAAAGGAAGAAGAAATGAGAGTGAGAGTGAGAGTAACAATGACAAAGAGGGAGAAGAAGAATAATGGAGATGGAAATAATAGCAAAAGGACCACAAAATATTAATTCATAATGTCAAGCAAGTCGAGAACAAGAAAAAAACGTTTCCCCCCCCCCCCCCTCTCTGTCCCTCTCTCATCCTCCCCTCTCCCTCCCTCTCTCATCCTCCCCTCTCTCACCCTCTCTCTTCCTCCCTCTCTCCCTCTTTTCGCTTGCCCCCTCTCTCTCTCTCTCTCTCTCTCTCCCTCACCACACAACTCTTCTTCCATTTCTTCGCGCAGGAAGAGAAACTTCAAATGAAAATATGAACAGCACTCTCAGCACACCAGTCCCACAAGGACGTATGAGAAACCCCGCGCGGAAAAAAGAGAGGAATAATGATGTCAACTCTTTCCTTCCTCTCACTCACCCATCTCAAAAGACGACTGCTCCTGCTAAGCCACAAGGATTACAAGCTTCACTCTCTCGGCATTCTCTTCTGGCAGACAGAAGAAAACATCTGATGCAAAGATCTTCCTCATCTTCTTCAAACTTGAGTGTATCAGCTGTTGGTATTTATCTGTTTCATTTTTTGATAGAATTGTTTCAGATGATGGCCAGACTAACAGGAAGACTTGAAGCTGTGACAAGAGCTCTTTGCTGTCCTATTCGACAAATTCTTTCATAAAGAATCTTTACTTTATAATAGCAAAGGATTAAGTGGAGACTGGACCTCACTACATCAATCATCTTATTTTCTTCTAATCCATACCTTGACACGATTAAACTACTCTTAGATATGTACTTGTCATGTTTGTGTGGGATTTGCTTGCTTGTACCCCCTTCGACGATGAATATGATTCCAAGCTTGGTGACATAATGTGGCAACAGAAACTTGGATTCTTCTAGCTATTGCTTAGGGACTGCTATGTTCTGATTTTATGTCATTGATTTAGCAAGGGAAAGACAGGAGCAATTATTTCTTTAAATGATTTGAAGATTCTTGATCATTCTTGAAATGATTTGAAGTCGAAAAGCGAAGTAGATCGGTACTACCTCTCGTGAAGTCGTAGAAATGAAATTGCACATCGCTCTCTAAACGCTGAATATTTAACATCTTTGGTGGTTTGAATGATCTGTAGATGTGAGGCTCAGTGAAACAATTCAACGTAAAGTAATCTTGATTTCATCTCTTCGACGAGAAACCGTGACTCAGTGAAAATAAAACAGGAAAAGGGAATGAGATACAAGTCTTAAACAATTTTTAAAAACTTGTCTTCTGTTTGTAATAAGCAAACATGTATTCAGCAATAAGAACTTTCATGGAGAGCACATTCAGTGGTTCTACGAGACATTTTCAGCCTCAGTCATATAAACGCTCCAGTGTTACCATGACAACACATCTTCTCTTCATCCTTACTCTCATCATCCTCACCTTGGTCTCGACGTCGACTTCGTACACGCCATCGTCCATACTCACGACATCGTCGAACGAACATCCGAAATGCGTGAGGTATTATCATACAGAGAGGATATCACATCCAAGAAAACCTTGCCAGTCGAAGGTAAATACTCAAATATCAATAAGCAAAGTATTAACCTTCCCGATACACCTTGCCAGTCGAAGGTAAATACTCAAATATCAATAAGCAACGTATTAACCTTCCGGATACAATCATATTCGACTTTATATATTATTTTACAAACAATTACATCGTGCGATAACCAAAAGAGAACCTTAAGAGAAATTAAGGGCGCTCTTATTCGTTTGAAAAATCCTGAAAACTCTGCCTACAAATTTACACAAAGAAGATTTTAAGCAAAAATTTGGTTTAAAAAAACAGTTACATTATATTCCTTAATATCTCATTGATAATGTTAGATAGTTGACCAGCATTGTAATTTTATCATTAAAAGGAAGGAAAAGTAAACAAAGTCATGTTTAAACGAACAATCATGACAATTACTGACAATAACGATTCATGTATTGGGGGAGGGTTTATAAAATGATACTATGAAGTAAATATATATTTATTATGAAAAGTTCAGGTAGCGAGAGAGAGAGAGGAGGGATTGTCGTTTATGTGATATAAAACTGTCTGACACCATATGTGTTACGAGAATGCATTTGATTACTTTGATGCTGTAAGTGATAATTTTACTCCTTTTTCTTTGGGTATTTTGAAATCCCAAAGTTTGGAGGAATATTTTTGTCTAAGTCAAACTCACATCAGGCGCCTAGCTTGGATTGCTTGGATGTCTTTCACAATGGTTTATTTTTCTAGAAAATAAAGAAATAAACTTATACTTTAGACAAATAAAGAGAGATACGTTACTCAAAGTTTGTTTGAAAGATACGTGGATCCCACCTTTCAATGATGTGCTGCTTGTTCAAAATTTCCTTCAAATTCTTGTCTTAGTTGGCTCTTTCCTCCAAAACAAATACATCACTCAGCACACCTCACTATAGCCCAGCCTTACCATAACAAAGTCATGTATCATCAAGGTGATATGTTTGGGGTTTCATCAAGCCCACTGGTGGCTTGTTATGTTACACACACTCTCCCCTATTCATCGTTTAAATCATTTTTTTGATTTTTTGTTGTTGTTGTTGTTGTTTGTTGTTGATTTGATTTGATTTATTTTCCACTCAAATATCCACAAATTAAATGACATAAACCGTACAGTAATACAATATAGATCAAATGAATTATACAAGTAACGTAATACTGACAAGTATGTTCGTATTCAAATAAGTTTACAGAGTACATTCAAGTTCGAGAACAAGACAAAATATTGTATATTGCTTGATTTAACTGAGAGGGGAAAAAAGGGAACCTCAGAAAAGCTATATATATAGGCTTGTTGAGCGAGATTCCCAGTATAAATTAAATAATGGACCATCAACAACGTGCATCAAATCCTGCACATGTCCGATCCCAGAGAGACCATAAAGTGGCATCCTCGATCAGTACTAAAGATGGAGCAGGTAAAATAACGGAATATCAATATTTGGTTGAAATACATTCTGCATACAGATAGACTGATGGAATGATATAAAAATGTTTCCAAAGAGTTAACATATTAGTTTAAAATCTGCATATTACAGGCCGAAAGCAATGTCAACAAAGTTAAATGACTCTGGTATATAAATCAATTAATAATTTATATCTTCTCCAGGTAAAAACTGTGCTGTCTTTTTTTGCACAAATGATATCTTTATTTAGTTTTTGCGTACGGTATCAACTCCTTCTTCCAATGAAGTACAGTCCTCAATGGTGTATTGTCGGACTTAACACCATCCTATCGTAAGCTCTTGAAGTTGCATCGTCTTTCATTATTTTTGTTAGAACATCGTAAAATGATCTGTATTATACAGAATGTAGTGGTAAAATTTAAATTTGGTAGCGAAGATGATACTCAAAACAAAATTCAGATTACGAAAAGTGAGACCCCATTCCCTCCTCTCACAACAGTGTACTGGAGTATCATTGAAACAAGGCTGTGCTCTTACACCAGATAGTAGGAGGGATGATCCATAAGTTGATTTTAGCGATGAGTAGTTGGTTTGTTCTGAAGTAGCACGACTTCCCCCTGTCGCCATTGTATGTTTCTGATTCCTAAATATGAAGAGACTCTGTAACAATTGACTTGCGATATAATTAGAAGAATACTGAAGAGAGTCAGTGTTAAAAAGTGAATTTGTAGGAATGTTATCGTTCCCCAGTGCCGTCGTTCAATTGTTAGAGGAGGAGGGGGGGGGGGGCGGGGTTGAGGCGAATGCATTAGTCGTATTTAAATACTCATGAGGGGAAACCCGTGCAAAGATCAACGCCACTTTTCTTTTCACAAATCTTGTTTCCATGCCATTTGCATGAGAATTATCATTGGTCATATTTTGTCGGTATATTCTGTATACTTCAACACCGAATGAAACAACAAAGGAAAGTACCACTTCAAGTACTTGATAAGACAGAATGGGGGAAATAGGAGCAAAATAGTTCAAAGTTTGTTCATGTCTAATGCTTCGATGTGAAGAAGGAAAAATGTTGGATGAAGCTGCTGTTTCAGCATGTTTCTACATGAAGGACCGGTGTCACAGGCAAGAATCCAAAAAAAAATACAACGGCGTTTTGAATCAAGGAGAAATAAAATAGATTCGTTGTACACAAAATAATGTCCATACAACATTGCAGGAAAAAAAGGATTTATGAAACATTGAATATTGGATATTCTCTGGGGAAATATTCAGAGTTTTGTAATCATAAGGGTAGTAGGTGAACAATGTTTAGGATCGGAAGGCCGCCCACATTACAGTTTTCATGGGTGATGATTTCTCCCCATCGCTCGTTAATTTGTTAATAAAACATAATGGGCTTTTACCAGATTTGAGGAGTCTCACCCCCCCCCCCCCTCTCTCTCTGTCTGTCTCTTCCTCTCTCTCTCTCTCTCTCTCTCTCTCTCGCTCTCTCTCTCTCTCTCTCTCTCTCTCTGTCTCTCTCTGTCTCTCTCTGTCACTCTCTTTCTCTCTCTCTCTCTCTCTCTCATATTGTGTTCTCTCTGCTCGATGCATGGAGAAATTAATTTTTGTTAAGGGCCCCTTTTTCTTCGATGCGCCCATGCCTATAGCCTAATGTTGCCCCTTTACAATTTCGGCCTTCTTCACTCTCTGCCCCTAATTGCTTAATAGTTTCCCATCCCCCCCCCCTCCCTTCCCTATCTCTCTCCCCTCTCCTCCCCTTCCTTCCCCTTCCTTCCCCTCTCCCCCTCCCTACCCTCCCCATCCCCTGCCTTCCCCTCTCCCTTCCCTTCCCACTCTCTCTCTATATATCTGTTATATCTCTCTGTGAAGTGATTTTGATTTACTTTGATGATCTTAATATAATGACTTATTATCAATCACAGCAATAAAGAAATAACTTATCAACACCCCCTTTCAATTTTTGTTTCAATTAAATTTAATTTCAACAAAGCTAAAGAATATAACCTACATGCATAGAACAATACATAAAGAGAATAAAATACATGTATATACATTGTTACAACAATATAGTTGGATGGCAGGTACCAGCCAGAAAGGAAGTGACCCTTTGCATAAGATATGCAAATCTTATAGATGGCCGATCTAAAGATATTTAATTAAAAGATATATATAAGTACCAGATTAATAATAATAATAATAATAATAGTGGGTTCTTGTATAGCGCTCATGTCAGTCAGATTTGACTCTCCTGGCGCTCCCGGCTATTACCCTAGCTTTTAGCACGGCTGCCATACGGCGCTCTAGCATTTCAAGGAATAAATTCCTACCAGGACATGACAAAGTAAAAGAAATCGCAGCTTTACTCGTGATCATGATTTAAGCAGTCCTCACTTCTCAACCCTTCTTGTCCCGTATACTATAGGTTATACAAAGATATGCAAATATAATGGCCTCCAGTGTATACCATGTAGTAAAATATTCTAAATTGTAAGTTTACATTCCAACCAGGGGCGTCGCTAGACCTTTCTCAGTGGGTAGGGGGGGGGGGGTGGGGATGTAGAGGCCACCGAGTACCGACAAAACTAGCCTCCAATTACCGACGACTATATAAATGCCAATGAACCAATATTTACAAATTTAACCCTATAAACCCGGGGGTTACGAACTATCAGGCGCGTGGCTAGGATTTTATTTTAGGGGGGCGGGGGGGGGGGGGCGGTAGTGAGCACGCAAAGCGTGCGAATCACTTACATAGCGCTCGAAGCGCGTTATAGGGGGGTTGCTTCAGGCCTTCAGGATGGGGTTGTTTTCCTTCTCCCGCGGGAGGCGCGGAAGCTTTGACTTCATTCATTTATTAGGGAAAGAAGACGATTCGTTGTACGGTTCTCAACTCTCAGTAATTCTTGTCTGAATATAGTTCCCCCCCCCCTCCCGCGCGAAGAGCGGAAGTTTTAACCTTTCATTGAAATAATGAAGCGCGGAGGCTTTGACGTTTCATTAAATTATTATAGAAAGATAACGATTCGTTGTACCGTTCTCGACTCTTAATCCTTGTCTGAATACAGTTTCCTCCCCTCTCACGCGAAGCGCGGAAGCTTTATCGTTTCACTAATTTATTAGGGAAAGAAGACGATTCGTTGTACTGTTCTCGACTCTAAATTTTTGTCAGAATTCAGTTTCTTTGACGTTTCATTAAATTATTAGAAAAAGAAAAAGATTCGTTGAACCGTTCTCGACTATTAATCCTTGTCTGAATTCAGTTTCCCCTTTTAT
Source organism: Strongylocentrotus purpuratus (assembly GCF_000002235.5). Lineage (NCBI taxonomy): Eukaryota > Metazoa > Echinodermata > Echinoidea > Camarodonta > Strongylocentrotidae > Strongylocentrotus > Strongylocentrotus purpuratus. The sequence goes on along the minus strand of NW_022145597.1, from coordinate 33,618,390 downwards.
GCGCGAAGCGCGGAAACTCGAACGTTCCATTAAGTTTTTAGAATAAGAAGACAATTCGTTGTCTCGACTCTTAGTCATTGTCTGAATTTTCAAAAATGTTTCTTTGTCTGATAAAAATTCACAGTTGGAAGGGAAAAAAAAATTTGCCGGCCGACCGACATAATTTATCTAACCGACTTCGAACTTCTGCATTGATAAGTACACGAGGATCGAGCAAGGATACCGACACAGCTGACCCGACACAGCAACATAATATCTATGCGATCTTTCTTGCTCCCTAGACGAGGCGACTCCACCAAACAATCCCCCTAACAATCCCCCTCTCTTTCTCTTACTCCAACCCCTCCTCTCTCAGGCTATTAATTACCCCCCCCCCCTCGCTCTCCTCTCTTTTATTCTCCGTTTCTTTTGTTTCCCTTTTCTCTATTTTTCTTTCTTTCCACTCCTTTCTCTTTCTTTCTTCTCTTCTCTTTCATTTCTTTCCTTTCTTTTCCTTTTTTTTTTTTTTTTTCTTTCCCTTCCCTCTCATTTTCCCCTCCCCTTTTCTCATTTTTCCCGACGGCAGCGCAATTTTACCGACAATATCCTGACAGATGGGTGTGGGGGGGGGCGTCGCATCCGACACCCCAGCCCCCCCCCCCCCTTAGCGACGCCCCTGATTCCAACATGCACTGTGCACTGCTTATGATCGTTACGATAATGGCTTTAAAAAATTGATATATTATGAATCATTCGCATGATGAATACCTATGCCATAATCATGATAATCAAATTCTATCCCGGTATCATTGCACTCATCAACTCTAACACAATTGTTGATACTTCAGGGAAATAAAAAAAAGTGATTGGTGAAAGGAATGATGTGTTTCCTTTCAATTTCATGCAATTTCCTGTGCTGAAATCATGCTAATATCTTTCTTTTGCATGCCATTCAAATTCCTTACTCCCAGAGTTCTCATAAAAAATAGAAGTGAATATAGACCATTTAAAGAAACTTCGTATGAGCGTAAATATCAAAATAATAAACTGATCACTGGAATTAGAGCAAAATCTGACAAATGATCAGTATTTAAATGTTGAGATTAATTTGGGAAACTCCCATTTTAAATACCATAATAGATGACACGGAGAGAGAGGAGAGGAGAAATTTCCGATCTGTTGTTTCAACATAAACACACAAAATTCCTCTTATTTATTTGCTGATAGATCAGACATTTTCCATGATATATTAAAGGTAAGATATCAAATTTCTAACATGTATGTATTCTGCAGGAAAATATGTGTATCATAGGTGTTTTATATAGCATAACTCTGAGTAATTTAGGAATGGGACAGTTCACCCTTTATGAGGGGAGGGGGCTGCCGGGAGTATCTTGTCATTGTGATGTAGATTTCTTTATCTTCATAAATCATTTTCTTCTCCTCCGCCTCTCTAGAATGATCATTCATCGTCACACGGTAATATCAATCAGGCGCGTAAACAGGGGAGGGGGTTAACCCCCCCCCCTTTGGTATTTTTGTGTGTGTAAACCCCCCCCCCCCTAAACCCCCCCTAAACCCCCCCCCCCCCTTTGGATTGTTTTGTTTTATTATTTAAAAAAAAAATATATATATATATATATATTCCCATGGCTGACCTAAAAAAGCTGACCTTACCCCCCCCCCCCCCCCCCCCCAACGGAGCAGAATGTCAAATTTTCAAATTTCGAGACCAAAAAGAAAGAAAAAAGTATTCAGAAAGTCATTTTTGTAAAGAATATTTGTTCGTTCTTCGCGCGGGAATAGTTCTGAATCAGTTCTGCCATTGAACTTACTGTACTTTAACCTTTTGCACTTTATTTCAAAAGTGCTAACCTTTTACAAAGAAGGGGCATCACTATTCCAAAAGTATGTCATATTCAAATGACACAATCGTAAAAGTTTAAACTATAAACATTCAAAGATGCTATAGATTAAACTTATTTTTAGAAAGGAGGCTTGTATAAGGAGAAAGAATAAAGCCAGAGACGTATTGTAGTGATAGCACTCAAATTGTTAGGTACAAGGTTTTATTCTTCTTCAACCATCAAAAACGGCACTTGATATCTGTATTCATAAAACGTCAACCACGATCTTCCCATGCACGCAAATTGCTAAAATACACGCCATTATGTAATTTCATAAAGAGCATGTACCCAATGTTCTGCCCGTACAATATCAGATCGTAAAAGTCTAAATTTGAAGGATAGAGAAAAGGGTTCGTTTCATTTGTCTTCATTTTGTGGTGGAGCGGATGTGATATTATTGAGATGAGGAAAGTGCTGAGAGATGGGCGGAGAAGGATTATCTTAATGCTGCATTTATTGATTTTCAAGTTTTATTGACATGTACTTTTGACGTCCTCATCTTTCGTCGAGTGTACACTCTTCAGTCTATGCTCACAGTCGTAAAATAGAATATAGTGCTGCTGATAGTCCAAATGCAAGCAAGAAGACACTTACATTTAAAAGTACATTTTGTTTAGTACATGATAAATAAACTAGAATAGAATAAAAAAAAATAATAACAAATAATAGAATTGAATAGAAAATAAACGAATAGAATAGAATAGAATAAAAGAAAACAAAAAAGAGAAATGAATAGCAAAGCATAAAATAGCAAAGCATAGCATAGAAAAGAATAGAATAGAAAATAAAGTAACATAATACTATAGAATAGAATAGAACAGCAATCAGAATAGAATATATTTCAATGCTTGGAAACGGATTAGACTGAGGTAGATTGTTCGATTATAAGTAGGGAGTGCATTATAGGTGCCGAAGGGAGGGGAGAGAAGAGGAGAGTGGAAATGAACAGTCTGATGACACAGGACGGGGGGAAGAGAAGGAGAAGGGAGAGTTGAGCAGAAACCAGGACAGGGGACTGAGATGGGAAAGGAACTATGACAGTGAACTTGTAGCGACATTTTAAACTCTTTGTAAAATCACCAAATTGAATCGAGTCACATAATTCAGATGTAAAGTCTGGCATAGGACGTATTACTCAAGGCATCTCATGGACTTGGGAGGAAATCAAAGGGGACTTGAGCATGTTTATTGTCGCCTATAGACCCGCCTCTATACCAGCTGTCTTTCCGCTTCTACAATTCAAATTGTCTGACAAGTAGAATTCGAATTGACATGTTTGGAAAGTACACGTACATGGAGATAAACTTTTAAAAAGCAATGTGTGAACATTTCGTCTCTTCGTAAGAATAAATTAAAGATGATTTGAGGGGGGGGGTGGTAGCAACATGTGCTGGCATGTTAGATGATCATGTCTGGACTATACCACACTACCCGGATATCAGACAGTGGTTATCCGGGTAATTGTTAGGGGAAGGGGGTGGGCCAGGCGCCCTACTCTCTAAAAAAAAGTCGAGTGATCACTGACGTGATTCCTCTGGAGAGTGAAAATGTCGTGAAAATAGAGTTAACATTAACTCTTTTCTTCTTAGAGAGCACTCTAAAATCGATCGATATTCACTCCTGATCACTGACGTGACTCCCAGGGGAGTGGAAATAGAGTGAACATCCCTTTTTTTTCTTAGAAAGTAGAGGTTCTTATCTATGGAGTACTTAAAACGGGTGATAGTCCAAAGATAGTTTTCTAATGGTTACTCATGTAGTAGATCGGGACAGTTTCGGGAGGGGGTTGTTGTCCGGGATAGTTTTCCATTGGTTACGCATGTAGTAGATCGGGACAGTTTTGGGAGGGGGTTGTTGTCCGGGATAGTTTTCCATTGGTTACGCATGTAGTAGATCGGGACAGTTTCGGGAGGGGTTGTTGTCCGGGATAGTTTTCTAATGTTTACTCATGTAGTAGATCGGGACAGTTACGGGAGGGGATTGTTGTCCGGGATAGAAGCCCGGGGGTATAGCCCAATCATCCCATGATCTCACAACCATTTAAGGAAGTATGATGAAAAATTAGGGGTAGTTTGAGATATCCAAACGGAATGATTATCTTGCATCATCAATCATGCACCATTTCAGAAGGAAACCTATTTGCCTTGATATACCGCTGTATTTGTCATTTTATCAGCATCGGGCAGGGACCTGAAGCGGCTAAGGATTACTTTACCTTAAATTGGTGAGAAAAACAGTGCATTTTGCATGAATTAATGAAAAAAGAAAAAGGAATACACTCAAAGATGTCAACAAAATGATTGACAAATCATTACTATATAGGAAGCAACAGATTCGAAACAGATTTGACGTTTGCTAAGAAATGAATCATAATTCCTTCATAGATGGAATGGCTGACACAATCATTATACCACATATTTCAGCATGACTAATTATCATTTATACGATTTATCCCGAAGCAATGGAAAAGGAATTCTTCAAAGACTTAGTGATATATGTTCAGTTAACAACTAAATTATTCATACCCTTACCAAGCCTTTTGGACTCATTTAAAGTTCCAACTACAATTTCTCACAATTTAATCAGTAACTTTCATATAGGCCCATCATATCCCCGTCAAAACGCTTCATTTAGAAACGGGTAAGCCCAATCTATTTATCCTTTCATGTCGACCTCAACAGTTTGATATAATGCAGTCATGCAGTTCATAGCCTTGTTAGATCTTGACTATGGACTTTGAATGAGTCCAAAAGACTTGTGGAAAGCAAGAGCTATCAGAGTCCGTGGAAGGTGATAATCAACACCTACAATAACATCTAAATTATTCATACCCCTTTTAAATTTGATGTTTTTGTGTTTTTCGTAACTCAAGAATAAAAGGTGGACTGTTTGTATTAGGGCCATTGTTGAAAAGTTTTAGATGTATGCTTAAAATAGGTCACATTCTCAAGAAAAATAAATCGGGACGAATCAATTGTTAACATATTAAAAACGAAATGCAAAACTTGGTTAGGGTATAGGATTGTTTTTGTTGTTAATTGTAAATATACAAAGAAAACACTTAAACAATCCATATAGGGTCTATAAATTAAATATCAAATATCAATCATTGTCTAAAAGTGTGTGATCTGAAATAACAAACTACATACCCTCGATCTTTTTTATCACGATTTTACCTTCAATAAAAACATTATACCCTAACTGATTTTTCTGATCTGAAACCCAAAACACCTTTCTAGTCCTTTGCCAAAAGAATAAATTCATAAAAACATTGGCTGAAACAATGTCCTAATAAATGTTACCCTTTTGTTCTTTTTTCTTCATTCTTTTCTACGAAACCTGATTACATCACTTCGTTGTCTATTGTTCATCAATTATGAAGCAAACATAATGTCACATATAATCATGATTCACTTCGTTGGAAGTCAAAGTGACAGCTTTGTGCATAAACTGAACGGATGCCAATTTTATTTGTTGATGTCAACCATTATGATGGGATGAAGAACGAGACATCTTTCTTTTGTATAATAATTTATGTTTATATCCGATAACTGTTCGCTGGTTTGTTGTATGTCAGTCTAACATAGGACTATGTAGATCCTGGCCGAGTTTGTAAATAACTTCCGTCCTCTCATTTGTTTAGTATTTCGCTATTGAAGAGACATAAAATCAGCTCAGATTAGACGCTATTTCCGCTAACTCAAAGAAATTTGACAAAGGGTTTGAAGGCTTTATTTGCTTATATCAAACTGTGCATGCAGCGGTTTTTAAAAATATACTTCTAACACGAATAAGATTCATAATCCAGCTATGTCACATTTTGTATATATCCAGAGATGTATCTATTAGAGTACACTTCCCTCAAACAATAGTCTGCCATGTTCAAGTTATTAGTCTTCCCGTCCGTGTACCTTTAATAAGATATGTTTGAAAATTCATCTTGGAAATTGATGGGGAACGTGAGTCTAAATGATAGTCAAGGTATAGGCTCGATTTAAAGGATGCAAGAACAAAACAAAACGCACTGAGCCAAAATAACACATGAGAGAAACATTATCGGTGAGCAATAAATCAGATCTCTAGACAGACAGGAATTGAAATATATGAGAGCAGGCGAAGAGTTGCTTTGATTTTTCATAAGCAACTGTTAAAGTACTATGCACTTTTCCACGTCACATTGAACAAAATGCGCAATTTCAAAATGGCTGGAATAAATAAATAAAATGTGCTGATGATATTTCCCCACGGCAAAACTCACTGATAGATAATCATAGTTTAGGAGTGTATAACCATCCTTCTTGGTATAAAAGGTTACCACAGTTTTTGTCATCTTATGACTTGATTATTCTTCTTTTTCGTGGTCTCTTTTGATACAATGCTGGTTTTCTGAACCATTATTTACAATACGCCTATGATTGCAAAGGCATTCGAGAAGTCTGCATTCGACAAATTAAATCAAGGGTAATTTCAATTCCCTTTTGGCCCGTAGATATCATACTCGAATTACGTAATGCGTAATTACAATGATCGCACATGACTGTCTCTAGGTGGTGAACAGGGATAGTGAAATTGCCGTAGGTTGATTTTGTTGAGAAAGTCGTTGCGATTGTATTGATTTTTCAATTATTTAATTTCTGATTTAACTCTTTCATCATTATAATTTTATTCATTTATTTTTGTTTTCGTCTTTAGAAGTATAGAAGCAAAAGGTAGAGAGATATTTCATTTGAAGTAAATATGAGAGGTCTTGTTTATCTCAGTTTGTTTTATATACTTATTTTTCTTTATCAATTTTTTTGCCCTAACATGCTGAACATTCCATCAAGTTTGTAATCACAGTTCCGTTCTGCTATTGAGAAGTGTTTCAAGGAATACTCCCGCTATCTTCCGCTCGTATTAATATCAGTCTCACTGTGGTATAGCTAGGATCATGCCGAGCTAATGGTTACAGTTTGTAACAGGTGTAATGAGGAAAGACTACCATCTCGTCTCTCGTGGTTACACCTACCCCCCCCCCCCCCCCTCCCCGCCTGCTTGCTTCTTCTACTCTCATCATAACATGACGAAATATTTTTCTGAGTACCTTTTCTTCTCATGGAACTATACAAGTATGTTATTGGCCTCTTTCCTTGTACTGCTCTTTCCCATTTTTTTCACGTTGTGGTGAAATAGCGTGACAATAAAAACGACTAAAATGTATTTCTCAATTCATAACCCATGGCAAGGAAATGCATTCCTTCATAATTTTATTAGTTTTAAAGACACGTGGCGTGCTTAACAACTTTTGCAAGAGAGAGAATGAGAGACAGAGAGAGAAAGATAGAGAAACAGAGAAAGAGAGAGAGAGAGCGAGAGAGAGAGAGAGAGAGAGAGAGAGAATGCCATAAAGGCAATTCATAAGGCTGATGAAATTAATTTGCAAAAATTACACGTATAACTGTGAAATTATACTCTGCACCCTCTCATTAAACTGCTCTGTTCACTGCTATTAAAATTTTGCTTATTTATTGGGGATTTAAGTCATTCATAGACACATTATTTGTACACGATCCTAACTAAATATTTTATGAGGTTCATTCTCATTTTGGTTTAAGATCGTGGCCTGTAGACGCCTCAGAAACAAGTTTTCACCAAAGCCATGACCTTGATTAAGATTTGTATTTCTTTTAAGATATGACACAACTTGATTGCTAGATGAGACTTTTGCTTTCGTTTAAACTTTCCGACAACGAAAACTTCATTAACGTCATTGCATTTCTTAAAAGTATTTAAAGTATCTAGTAGTGTGTAGAAAAAAGAAGAAAAATTGCTTTATCGGCTCTTTTCATTTTATACGAATTTTGATCATGTGCAAGCAAACATCTTTCTTCTTTTTGATGTTTTCTCTTTTCTCATGAAAAAAAGCATCTTAAAAACAAATGTCAAGAAAAAACTGTCTGGTGGTATCAATATGATGTCAATGGTCAAAGTAATAAACTGGTAATGCCAGTCATTCCTGTATCCTTTCGAAACTAAACTTCACACATACTACAGTGCATCTAGCGGTCAAAATCCCAGCCTTAAGAATCGACATGGAATCCAAACTCCATTCCCTAATCCTTCTGAGAATTCTACTATGACGCATTCAATCTCATTCAACATAATTTAAACGAAAATTTATAAATCAAAATTCTTTATATTACTTGCTCTTTATTTCAATTTCGGTTCATGTTAACGATCACATTACTAATACAGTCTGAATCCCAAATTAATGTAATCATTATTTCAAATGTGAGGAGCAAGAGTAGTTTTAGTGATGAAAATGTTTGCTGTACAGACACACAACTCAGACGTTTAGCTGAAATGCTGGAGGTAGGAAGCAATCATAATACTCATTGTATATTAAACAACGCTTTTCGCCTTTCGCTACTTTAAAATCACAACAATCGAATCCTCTTAAAAATATCATGTTTGCTGCAAGAATACATAGTTTACATGGTTGACCGGTGAGATTATATTAACAAACAAGAGAATTGAAGCCAACCGGGTGCGTAAACTCAAACAAATTGGATTTGATAGCTAGTCAATTTTCTAAATTCATCCCGTTCTTACGGTTGAGCAAATCTTGCCTGACATGAAGAGTAGCAAATTGAACATGACTCCGTAAATGATGGCTTATTTATCATTGGGATGATATTTGTGAACAGGTGTATGAGATGTGATGTTAAAGATGCAGTCTGATGCGTGTAAGGAGAGTTGAAGGTGAGCAACAAGATCAGAAGAATGGACTCTGTGTCATTCATATCTCATACAATCTCAAGTTTGAAGTGTGTAACAAGATAGAGAGAGAGAGAGAGAGAGAGAGAGAGACGGAGAGAGAGGGAGAGAGAGAGAGAGAGACTGGGAGAGAGACTGGGAGAGAGACTGGGAGAGAGAGATAGAGAGAGAGAGAGATAGAGGGAGAGAAAGAAAGAGAGAGAAGGGGGCACTGGTCCGTTCACATCGAAACCGGGCTGACCAAAACTTTAAAAAAAAGCAGAAACACGAAGTTGCAAACCATCCAGAGACTCCTAATAAATTGCATTACTGATTAATTAATTATATCATTACAAATCTTTATTCTCAGTTTTCTTATGTATAACTGATTTTCTTATAAAATTGAAGATATGGCGTATATATACCAACAACAACAACAACAACGTTCACATCGGTTTGGTGCAGTCTGATAGTTGAAGGTTCACATCAAGATGAGAGAAAGGACATGGGTACGTTCACATCAGGCAAAATTACAGATTATAAATCCTGTTGGATATACCATTGTTGCTTATTTAAAGCATGAATGATGATGATGATGATGATAACTTCTTGTATAGCGCCAGTGTCCCCCATTGCTGGGTGCTCACGGCGGTTACTCTTCAGTGTCTCACGAATTCAACGCTCTTAGTCAGTGTTTCAAAATAAGACCATTTTCCATTAGTAACGGTTGTTTAACCTCGCGTTTTAATATTAAAAGGGGTTGCCGACAAGGAGATCCGCTTTCTCCATATTTGTTTCTATTATGTGCAGAAATTTTAGGCATGTTGGTCAGAAAATCCCACAAGATAAAAGGTTTAGTTATAGAAAACAAGGAATATAGAATATTACAATACGCTGATGATACAGTGTTGTGTCTCGATAGTACAGAAAGCTTACATTATGCTCTGGAGCTATTGGAGTTCTTTTCTCAGTATTCAGGTTTAAATCTTAATATAAATAAGACACAGATATTGTGTATCGGTTCCTTGAAAAAAACTGTAAATATTGATTTACATCAGGTTCATGGGACTGACATATCGTTGGTTAACGGGGGATTCATAAGGTATTTGGGAATAGACTTTGGTATTGATTTAGAAAAGCTTCCGGATTTCAACTACGACAGAATATTTGATAAACTAAAAAGGCAAATGATATCTTGGTCGAAACGTAACATTTCTGTTTTTGGTCGCGTGGTCTTGGTGAAATCACTGCTAGTCTCGCAATTTAACCATTTATTTATGTCCATTCCTAACCCTTCTGAACATCTTTTAAAAGCAATAAATGTCTCTTTTTTTAAATTTATTTGGAAAGGGAAACCTGATAAGATTAGCAGAAAACAGATGGTTTGTTCTTACGAAAATGGTGGATTGAAAATGGTTGATGTTGTACAATTTTCTAGAGCTTTGAAACTGACCTGGATTAGAAGAATATTGTTGAACTCATGTGAAGACGTTACCCATTTAATGTACGCTTTCTTACGTCCACTATCATCATTGGAATGGGGTAAAGGTGATATATATTTCACTAAATTATCATTTATGCTAAGAAACTGTTTTTGGAAAGAACTTTTCCAAATACTAGCTTATTTTGTCCGCCAGGTTCAATGTACTACTACTCCTTTTTGGAAAGCTATTTCTATTTGGTATAATTCTGAGATTAAAATTGGAGGAAAGGGTATATTTTTAAAAGAATGGTGTGATAAAGGTATTCGATTTTTAAACGATTTACTAGATGATCAAGGACACATCTTAGCAAGAGAAGAGTGTGAAAAAAAGTTTTCAATCAAAATACAGTTTCTTCATTATTATGCACTCTGTCAAATAATTAAATGCAAATACAAGTCCCAATTGGAAAGTTGTAATATGAAGGTAAATGGACCATTGTGCCCTGCATATATTTCATGCTTGTTGAAAGATGAAAAAGGATGTAGACATATTTATCAAATTATGTTAAAAGAAAAGGATGAACATTTGAATAAATTATGTAATAAATGGCATGCAGATGGTGTATTATTTGATGATAAATATATGCAATATTATTTCAGGGTTATGTTTCGCTGTACAACGCATACAACAGTTCGGTACTTTCAGTACAGACTTTTGAATAAGATACTATATTTGAATAAAGATCTTGTGAAAATTAACATTATTTTAAATAAGAACTGTTCCCTTTGTGGAAGAGAAGAAGAAGATATGGTACACTTTTTTTACTCCTGTAACGTGACCAAATTGATTTGGAGTCGTTTGACTGACTGGTTAACTATTGTAACACGCTGTAGAATAAAACTGTCCTTAATACATGTTTTGTTAGGTTTCATTGAAAAAAGAAATGATGCTTTAAACTGTATAATAATTTGGACTAAACAACAATTATATTTTTCTCGAATACAAAAGTCTGTACCGTCCTTTCGGACAATAAAACAATATATCAAGAATAGTTACACAAATGAGAGGCAAGTTAGTATATTTGCTAACAAAACTGACAAATTCGATAAAAAATGGATAAATTTTGAGAGGATTTTGATCCTTTAATAGGAGTATATTGAATTTCCCATATCATTTTCAGTCATGATGTTGCATTATTATTTAATATTTGTTTTTCTTTCCCTTATCTACATGTATGTTCTGTATATACAGTATTATGGTTGATATTCGTTATGTATATCTTATTATGAAATATTGTATGATATTCATTGGAACATGTGTTCAAATAATTATGTTATCTTGAGATTGATTTTCAATAAATGGCCTGTTGGAGGGTCCAAAAAATGGAAAAAAAAAAAATTGTTCCATTAGTATCATTCTTGAGATGATGTCGTAGCTGGGAAGGCTGACATAAACGTTGACATAGACTCGGCGATCCTGATAGATTGTGGAAGGCTTTTCCACATCTTTGATCCAGAGAAGAACTTAGCTAGGCTTTGTCATCCCAAATGTAATATAGTATTGAGCATGTAGATGGGGGGGGGGGGAGGGATCTCCATTGCTTAATTTGGTGGGAGGGGGTGTTTTAGTGTAAAGGCTTTACGTCACAACGAATATCGTAATCGTAGTCTTAATTGCACTTGTTTGACGGAAGCGTAATACGAATTTACTCTTAATAAAAAAAAAAGGGTGAAAAATAAGTGATTAAAAAAAAATCGAATACAAATTGATATCGAAAATGTTCGCGATGTATATTCAGTAATATCAATTAATGAATTGAGTAGATCGGAGCGTTTGATGTTTATTGATTGAAAGAAAATTGCTTCGGTGACCACCTTTACGAAGGGCTTTACTTAGAATTACACGACCACATTTGTTTTATTCTATTGAAACCTGCACAAAGGAACCTGTCTATAAAGACCACTTTTATTATGTCCTTTGACCGGTCTTTATATAGGTTTTTACTGCATCTTGTCTTTTGCATGGGTATGACTTTAAAAGCAGTGAAAGACTATTCTTGCCATTTGATCGGACTGTGATGTGTAATGCTTGGCGGAAAGAAAATGCATTGTGACGTTTCTCCGTTACCGCAAACTGTGGCATCTCAAGGTTGGAGTAAAATAGGATAACTAATTAGGAAGTTATAAAAAAAAACTATGGAAAGCTATGGAACTTAGATAATCACTACACAAATTGCCAAGATGGTTATCAGTTTGTGACGTCATGTCCTCACTATTTATCAATTACTTTTTATATTTTTATCCCATTAATTTCATTTTTATCCCCCAAAGCTTGATTTCCCCATGCCTTTGCCCACGTTATATATATGATTTGTATCATATTGCGTGCATGACATTTCACAAAATCTTTTATGAACTTTGAAGAATTATACTATTTTCTGAATATTATATATTCATAATCATTGATTTTTTAATAAATAGTTTATCAAAATTCACATTTCCCATGATTTAACTGAAAGAAATTACTCTATATTAGTGCATCCACACAAAAATATATTACTATCAATATAGCTTGGATGCTGGTGTGAGGAATTTTTTAGGGGGATAATTGGAAATTAAAATTATCAATATAAAGAAAACAGTTAATGGATAGTGAGGCGATGACATCATAGACTCATAAGTGAGTTGCTAATTTGTTATGTGATTTTCAAAGTTTTTCATGTCATTAAAAATGTTTAACTTTCTTATTATAGTTATCCGATTTCGCTCAAACTTTGTTTTGATTGGTTTGTCTGATTTTTCTGCTTCTATTGAAAATATTTTATTTTTGAGTGGACTTGCCCTTTAAAAGCCTAAAGAGAAACCTCTTCTCCGTCCATCCTTTGCTTCTCTTCTTGATTTTCTTCTTACTGGTGTATATTGCAAAAATCTTCCCATATTTATCACTCCATCATTATCATCATCACCACCATCACCACCACCACCATCATAATACTTTACTGAGAAGTGTTTTACTTTTGTTTTAAGTGGCCCAAACATTGTGGAGCGTGTGTGCAGCGCTTTGTAACTGCAAGGAAAAGGCGCTATATCAAATATCTTTTGGATTGGATTGGATCATCATCATCATCAAAATTACCATATCATTACTATCAGCGTGTACTTTCTTAGATGGTAGGGAAGGGCCGGCTTTGTCCTTTTTAATACGCTATTGTTATCAACTATATTTTTACTCTGTTGGTGGAGAATACTCTTCAATTTCCATTCGTATTTTTGTGATAATTTGTCAATTTTTTTTTTTTTTTTTGCATTTATAATGTTTTGCTTTTCCTCATATATGTTCCTGCATATTTGATGATAATTCTTAAATGGGTTTTAGTATTACACATAATTTGGTTTGATTAGTATAGTTGATGGGGGTTTTACGGTACCCCAGGACCTCAAAAACTTGAAGATGTGTTTCTTTGTAAGCTAATCTGCGACAAGATTCTAAGTCTACTCAGTGCCCTGCGATATGTCATTGTGACATGTCATATTGAATGTCGCCCCCTGCTGGTTGATGTCTTCCAGGCATTGTTAGATAGCTGCAACCACTGGTCGCTCACTGGACGCGTGCGATCGAGGCGGCGCGCCGCGGCGCGTTGACGAGATGACGAAGAGTGACGAGATTCCGCTTAACCCCTTCATTACTTCAAAATACATGAACACCTGTTGAAAAAACGTCCTTCTATCGATGACTGTTATAAATCATTACAACGAGAAAGGGGAAATATTATTGTTTTAGTGAATAAATCATAGGATACGCATGACTTGTGTTTGATTATTTGCAATAGACAGTATAATGTTGCATCCAGCAACAATTGTCAGTTTTCTTATTCAAATTTTACAAAAATTGTATTCACATGTGATACATTCTTAAGAAATTAGACATCGCAGTAAAAAAATAGTTCAACAACAACAATACAAAATGAAACTTGTAATGACAATGTCTAGTTTAACATAATTATGTCGTCATTGTAATATTCAGAATACTTTATTTGATAGCCTACAATCATATCTCGGTTTTTTTCTTACTTGGCCAATCGATTTATTTGTTTTCATACTGCGAAACAAGTGTCCGATTGTGATGGCAACCTGCCTCTTCCATTAACTAATCAATGTCTGTTTAATCCCAACAATCCAACCTTAAAAGGCTCCTAAAGTCTATTTGACAGAATGAAGAAATCGGCATTCCTTCACGACTGACCTGAACGCAGAACAAAATTACATTATAACCAACACATTTAAATCTAATCTCCTTATACTGGCTGAAAATACAATCGGAAATTGGTTGTTCTCAGGCTAAATTATGAGCGTATTATTAGTACCTTGTGATGTGAGTTGTAAGAGAAGTACCAGAAACAAAACAAATGTCGGAGAGCGACATCGCCATCCGATTATCCCGGGGGCTCGTCGGCGTGTGGATGTCGCTATCGCCGCTTATCAAATTCTATTCGCTGCTGGATATATCGGGGGAGGGATGTTATTTGGGGGAATCTACAGTTACGAATTTCATGAGCATTTTTCTTACTGTCGGTATAAACAAAAAAGAATGATGGTCACCTGTCGAGTTTGTGCGCCTAGGGTAATGGAATGACCGTCAGCAGGAGCACCAAACTAAGAGATGCCGACGGTCTCTATTTTGTTTCTTAGCGGGAACTAAACTATCGTCTGTCTTGTTAGTAAGTGACCTCTGTGACCTCAGTCACGTGACTTGTCCTTTTATTTGAATGGATATGGTTATTCATGAATGACCGTAATGAAGTGTTCGGATTTCATTCAGTAGAGGCATCTGACCAATTGCTCCATGATAACTTCGAGATTTGTGATGTGAGATGTAAGCGAAGTATTAAAAACAAAACAAGTGTCTACAAGCGGCATTGCCATTTGTCGGCGAGCATCATAATAGTAGTAATGAGAGAGAAACAGGATTCCTATAACTTCATCATAGATGATGGACCCTACCTATTATTGTTACCAATAACTACATTTGAATCCAGTGCATTACTATCAACACTAAATTTGGATAAAGGAAAACAAAAATTGCTAATTGCTAGATAACAGCAATAATCGTAATAACATGGGATATTCTTTTGATAGTCTTCCTTCCCTTTTCTATTTTCTATGTGTCGTTTTCGTTTTCGTTTTTTTAAGGGGGCAGCCATTTGATGTGGGGGCGCATGTCCTCAATGCCGCCCCCTAGTTACACCTCTGCTATAAGAGATCCCAAGTCATAAGAGAACTACATGAATATGGCTATATGATTTCATTTATATATAAAGATAAACCTATTAACCAAAAATCTTTCAAATCTAGTGAAAACTTCATCACTAAAAATCCGGAAACATAGTTGAATAACTCGATTTTCTATGGATTGTTTGCTACGACACCCAGGGGAAATCCCCATCGCAGCCAGTGGGAGGTGCCACGTTCTCAAGAAACAAGGGTCATGGGAGCAGAGACATGACAGTAACGATTTAAAGAGACAAGAAACACACTATTTATCTTCTTTGGTGATCCAAGGCAAGACGGATAACACGCGCATTTTTTACCAAACCTGACAGATCAATGCGATGACATCTGATTCATTTCATATTATGAGACCTTGCATGTTTATTCAAATCGGAAGTATAAATCTTTGAAGCGTGGAGTGTGGAGGCGCGATAGCTCCGTCGGTAGAGCAGTGACCCGGTTCGAAACCAAGGCGATGTGCTAGTGCCCTTTGGTAAGGCATTAATCCTCATTACCAGGTCCCTCGGAGAGGACCTAAAGCCGTCGGCCGTCTGGTTGCTTACTTACAAGCATTTATGCTTTCTTAGCAGTCAGTTAAAATAGCCACCACCACCAAATCAAAGTGACAAGCAATAACAAGACAAATTGTCATTAATTGTCACCATGTAACTCGTTTTTTTTTTCCCTTGCAGATCATATTGATGTCACGATGTGCTGGTCAATGTGAGATGGCTTCATCAGCTGACCCTGTGGTCAGCTTCAAGAGTCATCTACGTCACCCATTCAAGTACCGATGTCAAAGCTGCCAGGACCACATCTCTATCATGAAAGCTGTTCTCCTCCGTTGCCAGGGTAACGAGCGAGTTTACGCCACCTACCGGTACATCCTGTCATGCGAGTGCGCAAGCTGTAAAAGATAGGTAGGCTATTCAGGCCCTGTCACATAATCAAGTTGATTATTTCCACCACACTACAGTGATATTATTATTTCCTGTATGTTAACTCAGTCACACCAACAAACCGACTCCAGACCGAATAAAAACCGACGAAATATTTGCTATTCAGGTAACATAACAATTTGTTGTGTCTCTTGTCTGTTTGATATCGATCTTGTCGGTGTGACTGACGTATCATATATTACTTTGTCGGGTATCTCCTTCTTTCCTCGAGACAGAAAGTGAGCCAGGACGACAACAATCAATGTTTGACAATCGTCTTGATTCGGGGATGCCTAATAGTCGAAACGCCTCCGTGAATCCAGACGCGACGCATATAATTTCCAAACCAAACCCCCCAAAACAAAACAAAACAAAAACAAATACAATTCAAAAGATTTCAAAGCAATTTTTGCAAGAGCCATATTGCAAGGGTTTGATTCAAGTTCTACCGCGAATATGAGAGGAGAAATAACAAAACAATATATCAAGACTGTCAACATGGTTGACTGAAAGAGATTGTCACAGTGGTTTTGGGTGCTAATTAAGAAATCCACTTAGTTAGAATAATGGTGACATTATGAGATCATAAAACTGTTACCGAAGGCCTGTATTTCTTGGAGAATCGACCTTTTTGTGAGCTTTCAAGAAAAGTTGATGCAATATCGGCATAGAGGTAGATGAAAATGGGGGGGGGGGGGGGGGGGAGGATACAAACTATGGAGAATATGAAAGCCAAAGTAATCGACTTTCAGTATGTGTTTGATGCCGGGTTCTGAAAGCATTTTGTGACTGTAATATCATCGAGTAAAAACGCTTAGGCCAATAGTAAATATGTTCATGTTTATTCAGGGCCCCATGGAAGACCACTTCTTGTTGGTGAATGGGCTACCCTGTCAAAAGATTAGAAATAAATAAATAAATAGTATTTCGTCGTTTTCTGCATGTTTCGATAAAATCTTATAATTTCACGCTTTCTACCGTTTTCATTTTCAGATACGCCATAAGAGAAACGGACGCCATTGGAGGATCAGTGCTATATGAACTTGGAAAGATTGAGTCCGTTACTCTACGCTTTGTTTGCTTCTTATTAACAATGATCCAGGCATCGTTATTGATATGAGCCCCCCTCTTTCTTTCGGTCTGCCTGTATATTCTCTCCTATTTCCATTCTCTCTTCCTTCCTCTCACTCGCTCTCTCTCTCTCTGTCCATCTCACCCATCCCTAATTCTCTCCACCAATATATATCTCCCTTCTTCTCTCAGCCATGTATACACCCCCTCCCCCTCTCTCTCTCTCTCTCTCTCTCTCTCCTCTCTCTCTCTCTCTCTGTATCTCTTCAAAGCATATCCTTCTTTTCTCCTGTCCACTTTCCACATCTCTTTGATTTTCATCTGCTGCCACCAATCCTCCCCGTAGCTAGGCCAATCATTCTCTCCGTCACTCAGTTCCTCTGATGCCCGTATCATTTTGTACAAAATCTTGGATTAAGTGACATACAAACATGTTATACGATATTCGTTTATGATATTATTGATATGATTCGTGGAACTTTATTTGACGTCAACCTGCCCTTTTACGATGTAATCGTCACCGCAGCGGAGATGGATGGACGAACGAGGCAATAGTGAACTTATTTGTCACATGACTGATAGTAACTATTTTTGCACTGATCATCGAAAGTGTGCTGAAGGAACATTTGAAGCAATGACAGAAGAGAAAAGAAGCGACATGAAGGACAACAATAACTTCATTATGTTTTGAGATGGGTTATCTGTGACGTCATGTTCGAATGTATGAAAACAACCGGGCAAGCCGACAAGAAACGAAAGGAGTTCTAAATGAGATATAAGTTGATATCTTCTGAATGCATATTAATACGTGATTATAATAAACAATGCATGCTAGATTTCAATAAAAATTCAACGTGTGTTTACAAACCATTTTATTAGTGTCGTGCCTGGCACAACTGAATATGGTTTATACAGCCGTTTCATGCATACTTATGTATATACTTGTATTGTATGTTTGTTTTTAAACAAACGGAAAATAATACTACTACTACTACTACATACGCATGTTTGGTAATGAAAAGTGAATTTATTATGTCATTGTTCCAATAGACGATCAAATCGATGTTTGTGTAGAAGTAAAATGTTGCTAGAGGCATGTGACCCAAGTCGAATGTCACCACCCCCCCCCCCCCCAAAAAAAGGGGGGGGGGGATACATAAGTGGATCGGCGAGAAGAGGATGACAAGCCCTCCCCTAATCGACGGCATTGTTAATTTGCATTTCATTCATCGAGCAAGACTGGTGCCCCTCCTTCCTTATACATTTTTAAAAATCAATAAAGTCCAGTTTTGGAGCACAATCATGATTTGATTTTTGTTTTCTGATCTTTGTTTTTTGTTTGCTTTGCTTTGATGTCTTTCTCCATGGTTCATTGGGATACAAATTTATTAGAATTGGCCATAACCGTAATGTAATCAAATTAAGTGCACAAATCTTTGTTAAAGTGCCTCGTTACAAATTATTTCATTCACCTGTTTACGAAACATTATATTTCAATAGTCAAAATTCGAATTGCATACATCAGGTGTTGCTAGGTAGAACAAACATTACGGATTGTCCTATCTAACAACACGTAATGTATGCAAATCGCATTCTAACTCTATAGTGTTGTCAAATTGTACTTATTCAGCTAGTTAAAGAGAAATACGAGTGTGTGCAAGTGTATGATGATGCTATGTCAGGGACAGTACCATACTCATACACACCCTCCTATCTCCCTAACAAGCTGAACCCGTGCAATGAACCTTGATAAACGTTACAGGCCGACAGTACAGTTCCCCAAACCAAGAGCCTATCAATGTGCAAAGAGACAGACAATGGACATTACAAATGGTTCTAATATACCATGTTAGAATTCAGCTCACTTCAACCCATCAGTGTTCTCACCTTGTCATGAATTTCAATGTCCCTCTGACAGGTATCTTGAAAAGACTACCCTGCATCTGGTCCCCATTTCACAAAACTTGTGATCAGTGACAAATGATTAGTTACCAGCAGATTTTTCACTGATTGTTGTCATTTGTCATTGAAAAAAGGGTTTGGAACCCCCCCCCCCCCCTCCCTGGACAGCGAAGGCCAACCACCCCCGGGGACAATCCCCCCCCCCCCCCCCCCCACCCGAAATTACCCCCTGTTCATTAAAGGGGAAGTCCACCCTGAAAATAAATCGGTTTTAACAAAAGCATAATTTTTTTCGGGAGGGAATTGTCCTCGGGGGGGGGGGGGAGGGGAAAGATAATAATTGTCCTAGGGTGTAATATTCCAGGGATAATTTTCTGGGGGTAATCTTGGAGGTTAATTGGCCGGGGTGATTGTCCAGCGGGTAGTTGTCTTAAAGCCGTCCATAAGCATTTTTTCTTTTTCTTCCCCAATTTGGGGTACCATTATAATATTCTTGCCTTACAGTGAAAATGAGGGTTAAGAAAGAAAAATTTACAAAAGAAGAGAGAGAGAGAGAGAGAGAGAAAGAGAGAGAAAGAGAGAGAGAGAGAGGGGGAGAGAGAGAGAGAGAGAGAGAGAAAGAGGGGGAGAGAAAGACAAATGCAGGCGCGCCGGAAGCAGTTTGGGATTGGGGGAGGTGGGGGCAAACATTCCAGGGGGCTCACCTTCCAGGGGCAGTGGCGTAATGAGCAAAAACGTTTGGAAGGGGGGGGGGGGGTAGAAGACAAAATCTGCATCACCACCACTCTTCCACGTTACACGCAGGCCCCGCGGAACGTTTTTCAAAGTGGAGTATGAACGTTCAGGTAGAACGTAAATTGGCGTGGGGTCCAGGGCCTGAGACCTAGACCCCGGAAGGTCAGGGTTTTTAGGCATTACATTACGGTCAGATAAGCATATTTTAGATACCTTATTGTGACACTGGCAGGTCACTAATTGGCGGGGAGTCCAGGGGGCAGAGCCCCCGGAAGCTTAGGGGTTTTAGGTATTCAATGACGGTTAGATGAGCATCCAGGGGCCCTTTTAAAGGCCATCATGGTCCAGCCCCCTGAAGCCCAGAGGTTTAAGATATTTAACTACGGTCATAATTTATTAGCATCCAGGGGCCGCCTTAGGGCCCTTGGTGGGGTCTAGGGGGCAGAACCCCCGAAAGCTCAGGGGTTTTGGGTATTTAATTACGGTCAGATGACCATCCAGGGGCCCGCCTTACAGGGCTCTTGGTAGGGTCCAGTGGGCAGAGCTTCCGGAAGCTCGAAGGTTTTAGGTATTTAGTATGGTCAGGTGAGCATCCAGAGGACCGCCTTAAAAAGGTATGACTTACAAAAAAATTACCGGAAAACCATGTCATTTCAGCAACACTTGTAAATCACTGGTATCGAATAAGAAATACCCCCCCCCCCCCCCCCCATCAGTACGCCAGCGTTCAGAGGCTCATGTCTTCTCACCCCTATAACAAAAAACACGCACGCTTTCCCACAGGCGCGGATCCAGGATTCCTAGGGGGGGGGGTGGCCCACTTTTTTTTGTTTTGGTCCAAAAAAAAAATCGCAACGACTCGGCCGTACGCGCCTGCTCGTCTGAATACAGTTTTTCCCCTCCCGCGCGAAGCACGGAAGCTTTTACGTTTCATTAAATCATTAGAGAAAGAAGACGATTCGTTGTACCGTTCTCGACTCTTAATCCTCGTCTGAATTCAGATCCCCCCCCCCCCCCCCCCCCCATCCGCGCGCGCGGAGCGCGGAAGCTTTTACGTTTCATTAAATCATTAGAGAAAGAAGACGATTCGTTGTACCGTTCTCGTCTCTTAATCCTTGTCTAAATTCAGTTACCCCACCTCCTGCGCAAAGCGCGGAAGCTTTGACATTTAATTTAATTATTAGAGAAACAAGACGATTCGTTGTACCGTTCTCGAAAATAATCCTCGTCTGAAATACATTCTTCCCCCTCCCGCTCGAATCGCGGAAGCTTTTACGTTTCATTAAATCATTAAGAGAAAGAAGACAATTCGTTGTACCGTTTTCGCCTCTTAATCCTTGTCTGAATATAAAAAATGTTTTTTATATGTTTTTTATATTAAATGTCAAAGCTTCCGCGCTTTGCGCAGGAGGTGGGGTAACTGAATTTAGACAAGGATTAAGAGACGAGAACGGTACAACGAATCGTCTTCTTTCTCTAATGATTTAATGAAACGTGTCTGCTCCTTTTTCTTCATATTTCCTTTTCCTTTTCTCTCCTCTCTTCTCTCATTTTTGGCCGGCGTTTTTTTTTTTTTTTGGGGGGGGGGGGGCCGCCACCACTGCCCCCCTGGCTACGCGCCTGCGGTCAGATGAACATCTTTTGATACCTTGTCCGCCCCCGGAAACTCATGGGTTGAAGGCAAATTACGGTCAGATAAGCATTCAGGGGCCCGCCTCAGGGCACCTGGTGGGGTCGAGGGTACGGAAACCCCTGAATCTCAGGGGTTTCAGGCATTATTTTGATTACGGTCAGATGAACATATTTTTATACCTTATTTGTGACATTGGCAGGACACTGATTGGCGTAAGGTCCAGCGGGCGGAGCCCCAGAAACTCAGGGGTTTGAGGCATTACATTACCGTCAGAATAGCATCCAGTGGGGTTCATGGGGCAGAGCCCCGGAAGCTCAGGGGTTTAGGCTTTTGATTACGGTCAGATGAACATATTTTTATACCTTATTTGTGACACTGGCAGGACACTGATTGGCGTGAGGTCCAGCGGGCGGAGCCCCCAGAAGATCAAGGGTTTTAGGCACTAAATTTCGGTCAGATGAGTATCAAGGGACCTGCCCAAGGGCCTTTGGTTGGGTACCGGGGGCAGAAGCTCAGGGGTCTTTATACCTTATTTTGTTGTGACACTGGAAGTTTACTATTTTTTCTTTCTTGCTCTCTTTCTTTCTATTTCTCTTTAAAATGCTCTTCCAAACAAAAATTGGGGGGGGGGGGGGAGCTGGAGGCTCCCGATCCCCGCCGTTCCGCGGGCCCTGACATGTAGGCATCTCAAGAAGCATATTTCTTGCCTGGCTGTTAATTTACAAACCCATAAAAAAGTATAGTTTACTAAAGAAAAATTCGGAAAATTATGTCATTTCAGCATTATGTGTAAACCGCCTTTATGGAATTAGAAATAAACCACGTTTAAATTTTATTTCCCCCGATCAATACGCCAGTGCCCCCCCCCCCCCCCCCGAGGCGACAGCCTAGGAGGCGAGGCTCTTTCGCCCCCCGATCATTTCTTCCCCCTTTTCTTTTCTACTTCCTCTTCTTTCTTTCCCTTTCTCTCCTATTTCCCTTCTTTTCCTTTTCTCTCTCTCTCTCTCTCTCTTTTTTTCCTACTTTTTTTTCCCCCTTCTTTTTTGGTCCTTCTTTTTTTTCCCCTTCTTTTTTGGTCCTCCTTTTTTTTTTCCTTCTTTTATTTCCCTTCTTTTTTCCCTTTTTTCCAGGGGGGGGGGGGCGGCCCCCCTCGATCCGTCACTGCTTTCCCATCCTCTCACAATATTTCCACGATATGCGCGTATCGCTATTATAAAAACCTCCATTTATAAATATAGGTGGAATTCGAAATGTTTAGGTAATTGAATTCTTGTTAACTTTCCTTTTCTTTGAATGGAATTTTATATGTGATTTAATTCAGGTTTTTTAATTTTGTTATGTTCTTTTGGGTTTAAAATACAAACCATTTTCACTCCTTTAGTGCTCTTTTGTGTTTGGAGGGGGGGGGGGGCGTTTTTTTTTTTTTTTTTTTTTTTTTTTTGGGGGGGGGGGGGCAAAAATGCGTTTCGCCCCCCCCCCCCCCACCCCTTCTGGCGCCTATCGACAAATGGATGTATGGAGATTGGAAATGAAGGGTTCGTTCGGTGAATCAGGTATTGGCACATGTGAGCCCCCTGTGCTCTCAAATCTTCTATTACAGAGAGTTTTTTTTTAAAATAAAAATTGATAGATTGGGTGGAGGAATAAAATCAAAGTATATCTATGTGATTTTATAAATGTTCCCTTTCCTCTAAACCGATAGATATCTTTTCGTAAAATTCAGAGTGGCAACTTTTACTTAAAGGACACTTCCGTGTTTCTGAGGACATTTTTTTTTTTTTTTTTTTTTTTTGGAGTCCCAAAAAAAAATCGCAACGACTCAGCCAGCCGAAAAGTCGCTCAGTGGGGGGGGGGGGGGGGGGGGGGGGGGGGGGGATAGTGAGCAAAAAAAAAAAAATTCGTCCTCGAAAATTTTAAAATTTGCACCCCCCCCCCCCCTTGAGCGCCAGGGGGGGGGCCCAACCCCCAAAAAAGGTAAAAATCGCGTGATTTTGCATGGCTTTTTTCTCAAGGGGGGGGGGGGGGGCCGGGCCCCCCGGGCCTCCCCCCTGGATCCGCCACTGGGGGCACCAAACTTTCTGAAGAAAAAAAGTGCACCTACAAAGGGAGATCTCAAAGCGAAATTATACAATTTTGTAGACATTTCAATATACCCCTTTATTGTGATTACATTATCAGGGATGATTTCAATGGTTGTTTCTCTCTTTTCTTCATACACGATATTGCTTAAGCATCATACTTTGCAGTTGGATGTTGTGGTCTGAATATTCATTTGCGAGGGAGCGAATGGAGCGAGAGAATATTTTTAGATTTGTGAGGTCGCAGTGCGAAAAATTACATCTCATAAAGAGGGGAAACAATCATGGGGGTATAAGCACAATCTCATTATAGAAGATTGAGAAGACCTTTAATAAGTAACATAATTATATCATCGATACATGCGAGTTAGTGTAGCGAGTGAGCTTTGGGGGGAATTGCTCTTAGTCGCTTTAAATTAGGGGCACGTTTACGAAGAAAAAGGGACACTTATCAATAGGGGATAAAGACACTTATTAGAAAAGAACATGAGCACGTGTCAAAGTACAAAGGGTAATCCTCAGAGGTGAAAATGGGGGCAGTTCTTGCACCGAAAAGGAGCACTCATTGGAGATGAAAAAAGGCACTTATGAGAATGGGAAATGGTCATTTCCTGACGGAAATGGGGCACTTATCATATTTTGTATAGGGGCATTTATCAGAGGCGAAATGGAGCATTTATGAGAATGGAAAGAGGGCACTTATCATAGACGAAAATGGGTAATTATGAGAAGGGGAAGGGGCACTCATCAAATTAAAAGGGGCACCGCTCAGATATGAATAGTGGCCGCATTATCAGAGGTGATGGGGGCATTTGTCAAAAGTGAAAAGGGGCACTTACTAGAGATTAAAAAGGGCACTTATGAGAATGGAAAATTGACACTTATTGCAAAGGGAAAGGGGCACGTGTCAAAATAAAAGGGGCAACTATATCAGAGATGAAAAGGGGCACTTCTTTCAATTAGGGGCACTTAATTGTCAAAGTTAAAGAGGCATTTTCCCATGATAAAAGGGGCAGCCCGGCTGCCTCCCGGGACTGCCTCTGCTGTGTGGTCTAGCTGCCTAGCTGACGCCCCTTCCTGATGGAAATGTAAGACAGTTTTCATTATTTGTGATCGTAATACATCCACACCCCCTAGTCAATCTGAATAGAAAAGATTTTGTCATAGACCAAAAACAAACAAATAAACGAACAAACAAACGAAATTCACTCGCCTTTCCCCCACAAAAAAAATATATAATATGGGTGCCAGAAAATACAAGATGCAATTGACACATGTCATAATTGTTTTATAAGTTTTATTGCGCAAGGAAGTGCAACATAAATTCTTGGCACCGTGTCAGGTACGATTGAGCGGGCGGCGGCTCTGCGGCTCAGCGGCTACGAATCGCAACATGCATACCGTACGTGCATACACATCAAAGAGTATTATTAGCAAAGACTAGTTACTCCCCAAACTAAGCGTGTGAGCATACTGTGGTACAAGCATCGAAGCGTAACACGTAAAACTCGTACTTTTTGTCTCTTATTCTCAGCAATCCTCGCCTGCCGCCCCGCGCCTTGAACCGGTACTTTGTACTACCGAAGTTAGTCAGAGTAGATTGTCTTGACTGTTAAGTTTTGTTGCCCCATTTGCCGCTGAGCTGACTTTCGTGAACCCACAGGTAAATAGATGCTAAATCTTTATTTACTGTTGTACGTTTTATTTGGATAATATAAACATTTTTTCTGAGCAAAATCAATGTGTAGCACCAAGTCTTCCTTGTTTGCATTATTTGCATGTCTAAATCTTTATGTTAAATCATGATATCGTCTACTCTGAAACCAACCACCACCACCACTCCATTGCCGTCTTCGTACCCCGCCCGAGCGGGCTGGAAGTCCAAACACAGTTACCGTTCAACGAGTTACTAGCCGTACGAATACGAATTACGATAGTAGACTAGACTACAAGCTTCTGTATTGCTATTAGCCTATTACTATTAGCTAACAGTAACTGTTAATTCTGGTGTAAACGTGTGTACTATCAGGTTATGCTGCAGTGTAGATTTCGTTTGAATATTTCATTTGAAAAGATTTTGGGGCCTAACTTTAAACAATGCAATATCAACACCATAATTTCTGCAGTCATTTACATGTACATGATGATTTGGCGATCAAGTTTTTTTGCTGTTTGGAGTGTCCATACGTAATAGAGTTTGTCATTTAATGAGATGTTGAACATGTTGACGGATGCTGAAAAGTTTCGACATAATCCCACATAGGTTTTGTCCTATGAGCGCTTATTCAAATTGTAACTGTAAAGCTTTTAAAGATGTTCTTATTTTCATATATATCTTTTCTTAAAGCAACTCCTTGGCCCGAGTTCCTTACCAACCCAGAGACTGTTTTAATGGCTGCTGGACGCTTCAAGAGACCGGTCCCAAAGAAGGCTCTAATCTAAGATACCCTACTCTAAGATACCATCAAGCCAGGCATCATGGGAGTGCAGGGATTGTGGAGATTGGTAGAGTCTACAGGACGACCTGTGAACCTGGAATCTCTAGAGGGCAAAGTGATTGCTGTTGGTATCCTTTCTCAGATGGCACAGGGGTTTGTTTTTTATAAGCCTGTTTAATCTGCACATGATCAGACAAGGGGCGTTTGTATCAACTTTGTGAAACCAAAGAAATTGATACTGATCAGTTACTGATTAAAGTTATGTAAGCATTATAATTTTTTATACTAAAGATGCATTCCATGTTACACAGGTTGAAGTGTTATTTTCAAAACTGCACAATTAATCATGAAGCATACCTTTCTCTTTGGTAGTGATTTTTTATAAATGTGCAAAGAAGCACCTCTCCATGTTTAATAGATCTGTGGATATTTGGAGCCATTTGTTCAATATGCAAAGTAGGAACTGCCGAACTGGTATATACATGTACAGACCATTGGTTTTACTCTATTTTGAATATTTCCTAACTGCATCCGTAACCTTAAGTTCACAAAAACTTCAAGTTTAATCAACAGCGTAATTAAAATAATGGGGGCTCATATGCCACATGGCACTGAAAAAACCCAGTGTTCAAACCTACATACCTGGCAAACAGTCGTAACTAGATTCCACACAAACCACAAGAGCGATGATGGTTTAAAAACATCAGGAGAACATATATGGAATATCAAGTGAACTTAAAGTTTTAAAACTACGAGTGCACCCACAAAATAAAGATAGCCTTTCAAGTTTAAGACCACAGGCTAAACTAAGTTCATCACTTTTCCTGTGTGAACGTACTTATATCAGTGTGAAGACCATGTTTATCTTTCCTTGACACACTGTTCCTGTCAGATGTGAGTATCTGGTTGAATCAAGCTGTTCTTGGTGTCCATGGTAACAGCCTTTCTAATCCTCATCTTCAGGTTTTGTTCAATCGTATCTGTAAACTCCTCTTCTATCGTATCAAACCAATCTTTGTCTTCGATGGTGCTCCACCTCAGCTCAAGAAACAAACATTGGTAAGAACTTTACTTACTTAATGCATGGATGAGAAGGTCTTGATGGTTTTAGTCTGCTACATGATATCCAGCTTTTTATTTTTGTTTATGTGCATAACGATGCAAGCTGGACAAATAAGTTTTAAAGGGTAACAGATTTAGCTTCAAATGAAGAAATTTCAGATAGTTCTAATAAAAATGAAACAAAATGAATTTGATTGAATTTAAGTGCTTTTTCTACTAAAAAATTAAAAAAAATATTAGCTGTCAGTGACGAAATTGCCATTAATTTTTCCAAATTTAAAATGCAATGCAATTATAAAGTAGTTACATAAATGATATATTGAAAGAAATTGTTTTGTTAATAGTAAATGAAACATTGAGCTAAAAAGAAATTGTAATGTATGGTTACATATGTAAATGCTAATTGTATCATGACTGCACACATATATTATAATACATGACATTCTTTAATTTGTTTGGACTATAAGGCTGCTAGACGTCAAAGGAAAAATCTTGCTGCCGCTAGGACGGAGAAGACGACTGAGAGGATCGTTAAGAACTACATGAAATCACATGCTATCCAGGCTGTGATAGGAGAGAATGGGTAAGGATTCATCATAAGTTACGTATGTGCACTAGAGACAAATTTATAATAAACATTACAGGCCAGCAGACCTGCCAACCAGTACGATTTAGTCGTATTTATTACGATTTTTAGAAGCAAATACGACAGTACGATTTTCCTTAATAAAATACGATTTTCAACAACAACAATTTTTTTTTTTTTTTTTTTTTTTTAAATTAATATTTTGTGTATGCGTCCGCCATTTTCAATGGCAAAATGTCCATTCTGTCCTGTAAAATATCCTACAAGCATCTCACGTCGGCAATTTGGGGATGTTCATTGGTTCATCGAACACACCAGTCATGACGAAATCATGCGTATTCAACCAATGATCAATAAAAAAAATTCTTCCTGTAGGTAGAAACTGTAAGAGGCATTGATCCGCATAACAATCCGTGTTTATTTTCAAGAATACAACTTTTGTCAGTAAAATACAACTTTTGGGACTAAAGAATAAAGTTTTTAAACTCCAGAGGTTGGCAGGTCTGGGCCAGGGCCTGTAAAACTAAGCTTAGCAATTGATCGTACAATCAAATTTTGTGATTGATTGCACATAGTGATCAATGCAATCAATTGCAAAAATCAATCATACGATCATTTGCTAAGCTTTGTGTAATGGGGCCCTCTTGCATAAAAGTCAAGTTGCGATTGATCAATTGCGATTGAAATCAATCACAACTCTTTATGCAATTGAATTGCAGTCAAACGCGAAGTTGCATTTTAATTTTAGGACTTGCGTTTGAATTTCAGAGTTGTGTTTAAACGCAACTCTTTATGCAAGAGGGCCCTGGTCCTATAAGTTGTGCCCATGTCTCTGTTATGTGAAAAAGATATATTATTGTTGCAGATTTCAATGCAATCACTTCAAGAAAATCAGATCTGAATGCACAGTTTCTACTCACTAGCATGAATCATGAAGGTTAGACGTGCAATCCTGACATCCAATAGCGTTTAGTTTTACCTATATACTTTTGAGACACTAATTTTTGAATAATTCATAGTTGTATTTTCTGTAATCATTATATGTCAAGTGGGACCGGACCAGCCCTTTACTCTGCTACCGCTAATTCATTTGTTTCTCTGTTTGTTTTGATACCGTAGTGAGGGAACCTCACAGGATCTTCCTCCCCTCTATATTCCAAGGAAGAATGAAACTGATTTATATGAACTTCCTCCATTACCATCAAATGATCTTCATGAGAACAACAGGTGAGTAGACAAGATTCTTTTTCATCTTCTTCTTCTTCTTCCAGTATAAGTGCTGCTTCAAGGTGATGAAGATAAACGCACTGATTGTGTGTGTATATGTGGAGACTTTCACATATCCTGTTATTCCACATTTTAACTTTTTGTTCTTGTTGTGCAGGTGCATATATACATGTGTAAGTAAAAACATTCCCCGGTCTTCTTCATGTTCGTTGTCTTCTTCCTCTTTACTTTTCTTCTTCCTTTTCCTCTTCTCCTTACTCTTCTTCCATTTCATGTTCTTGTTATTGTTATTGTTCATGTTCTTTTTGCCACCTCAACCCCATCTGACATACCTTCATGCTGTTACCCTGTAATACAATGCTTGGTAAACACTGTGTCCTCTCATGATGCAACTGAACAACAATTTACATAAATTCAAGCTAACGATCATGATCTATTCACCCCCCCCCCCCCCCCCCCCCCCCCCCACTTTATGTGGTCTTTATTACCACTATAAAGATCATGACCCAATGTTCGAACAACTCATATATGTGGTTTAAAGGGATCGTTTGGCAATGTTCAATCTGAGATGCACGGCCCTACGTGTTATCAGTGTTTGTGATATGGAGTTATATTGAAGCCCTAAAAAAAAATTGCGCTTCAAAATGATCAAGAAGTGCCTCAAAAAAGTAAAAACCTTTGAGTGACCAGTTTTACCATACTCGTTTTCCCCAACAGACTTTAGTGTTGTGAAAACTGTTTGGCAAACACAAAAATTGATTTCGATTTTCAATCATAAATATCTTGATAATCAGATAGGTGATCGACTTGTGAAAGTCATGGGGTTCCTGACTGACCTAAAGGTTTATAGTTATCATTGCAGCATGAGCTAAATCAAGGATTTTTTTTAAGACAAAGTTACTGGATCCCTTTAAGTTAATCACATTTTTCTATTCTCAGTGGATCAGAGGATGAGGAGGAAGAAGACCATATATCCATTGCCATGGCAGCTCATCAGGCCGAGATGGAATCGAGATATCAAGACTTGGGAGAGTTAGACATTGAGTCTGAATCATTCAAGGCTCTACCTGTGGAAGTCCAACATGAACTCATCACAGAGCTACAGGAATCATCCAAGAAAAACTCCTGGGCTAGGATGCATCAGCTACCTAAGGTAGGCTAACTTCTGGTCCTACAAGCCTAAACCTAATCCTAACCCTAACCCTAGGATGTATCAGCTACCTAAGGTAGGCTAACTTCTGGTCCTACAAGCCTAAACCTAATCCTAACCCTAACCCTAGGATGCATCAGCTACCTAAGGTAGGCTAACTTCTGGAGGGGGGGGGGGGGTGTTTCACAAAGATTCTAAGTCAAACTTAACTCTAAGTTGGACTTAAACATTATGGAGAGCCATTTGTAGCCTTAAAATAAAATATATTCAAAAGCAAAAAATTAAAGGATTTTAGACTTTTTTCTATAAATTCCTCATCAAGAACATGAAATCTCCTTGATAATAGAAGATAAGAATGATTTAAATCATCATTTTATGCCTTTTGAAATAACTTTTATAAAATATTTTCCTAGATGCTAACTGCTTTCCATAATTGTTAAGTCCATCTTAGGATCTTTGTGAAACACCCCCTAGTCCTGCAAGCTACATCATCTGAAGGGCTAGACTGTAGCAAATGCTTGGGACACATGGGTGGTTATCAAACTCAATGTCCTTACCCATAATTAATTTTAAAAAAGGCTGATAAATTTTATGTCTTATCAAATCAAGTCGCTGGGAAACAAAAAGCATTTTTGTAAAATATTCCCTTTGCATCTCTATCGATCTTCCTATGTATTGTAGAATAATTATTGATTCCATCATTGAGCATGCACACACAAAAATGTAATTGAAAACACATTTCATAATCCCATATATATGCATTGAGGTATGTACATGTTTAGTTACACCATCTGCTTCAATCTATTAACAAACCTATTCGTTTTTGTCCTTGAAGGTATCTCAAGATTTCTCCCAGTACCAACTCAAGAAGCTTCTTAATAAGGGCAAGCTGCGTTTGAGACTAGACAATCTCAGGAAAGAAATGAGAACTAAGATGTCACTCTCTATGACTGCTTTACTTGATGCTCAGAGTATGTCAGGTAGTCAGGTATGTGATAATTTGTTTTCTCTCTCTCTCTCTCCCTCTCTCCCCTACTCTTTATGACTGCCTTCCATAAGAGGTGTCATTGTCGAGTAGATACGTCGATGGACTGTCGATCTCAAGGTCCGCGGTTCGAGTCCCACCGCGGCACTAATGTTCTTTGGCAAGACATTGATCTACATTTGTCACACTCAACCCAGGTGTTGTAAATGGATACCTGGCAGGAAATAATTCCTAGAAATGCTAGAGCACCGTAATGGTTGCCTTGCTAAAGCCAGGGTAATAATCGGGGCAGCGCCAGGAGCGTCACAACGTGACAGACATGTGCACTATATAAGAAGCCACCATTATCATTATTATTATTATGAGAGAAGTTTTCTTCTGTTTTCTCTTTTACCCATCCATCATAGATTTTTATTCTGTTTTCATGTAATCCTTTATCTTTTCTTTTCCGTTTCCTTCATTTTTCTTTGTCCTTCTTGAATAACGAATCATATGTGAGTGAGTAATTAGTTGTTGTTATTGTTGTTTCTATGTTATTTATAGGTAGATGCAGGTCGAGTAGCATCAGAAGACACCCAGCACTACATCCTGATGAAGAAAGGAAACAAACCAGATGAAGAGTCTGAAGATGAGAGTGGTGATGACATCGTCGTTGCATCCTACGCCGAGAGGGCAGGCTTCGCAACCAGTATGGATCTTAAGATGCAGAAGGTGATGAGGAAACGAGGATCTGCTACCATGGCAACAACACCATCAACATCGTCAAAGGATGACATAGAGATTGTACTTCTTGAGGATGATTCCACCCCTGCTAGCAAGAAGAGGAGAAGAGACCTTGCGGGTCAGGACATGAATGAGAGTGAAGCAGTAAGATTGGATGACAAGGCAAGCAAGGATGAGGCAGTCAAAGCAGAATTGAAGAAGTTCTTTGATCAGCTCGATGCCAAGATATCACCATCACAGAAGCAAGCAGGTAGTTCATATGCACCCGTCCCTGATGATGTAGTGTGTCTTGACAGAGTACATACTTCAAATGCAGAAGCATTGTCAGAAACTGCAAAGAAACTAAACTCTGCCCAATCTTTGTCTGCAAGGAAAGTTCAGGGTGTAAGTACGTTAACGGACGTTGTGATCATGGACGATAGTTCCACAAAGCATGAGTTGACTGTGAATATAGAAACTGAGGAAGGAAATGAAAGTGAGCCTTTGAAGACTGAGATGGGTGATTCTATTGTCAGAGATCTTTTTGCTAAAGAACCCTCAAAGGCTACAGAAAATGATAGGACCACAAATGAAAAGCTCCAAACAAAAGAAGAGAAATGTGAAATGATCTCAGTGAGTGGTAAGAGTAGGACTAGGAGCTTGGAGCACGTTGGACGAACTGAAGAAAACATTACCAACATAGATCCAAAGACCGTAGAGAGAACTACCACAGATGATTCACCAACTGCTGTTGCAAGAAAGGTGTTCAAGGAAGAAGACAGGGCCATGACCCAGAGGCAAGATATTCTGAAGGAACTCTTGAAGAAGAAGGAGGATATGAAGATCATAGAGCCAAAGACTGTAGAGAGAACTACCACAGATGATCCATCAATTGCTGATGCAGGAAAGGTGGCGCAGGAAGATGACAGGGCCACAACCCAGAGGCAAGATATCCTGAAGGAACTTCAGAAGAAGAAGGAGGATATGAAGAACATGATGAAAGCCTTTGAGAGTCGGATGGACGACTTCGATATACTAGATGTTCCTGATGATGATTTAGCATTTGATGCTGAATTCACTTCAGGGATTGGCGCAGAAAGTGGTAATCCTGTAGAGATAAGTGCAGAGACTTCTGAAACAACATATGATGATACAGGTGTTGGCACAAAGACTCTTGATGATGAGGTTAAAGGCACTGAGATTGTTCCAGGTTCAGACTTTAGTGAAAAGAAAATTCCTGATGCAGAAGTTGGTGCAAATACTGTTCATGATGTGGACGTTGGTGCAAAGAATACTATTGATGCAATGATTGCTGCTAAGGCTGGTACTGATGCAGAGGTCAACGTGAAGAATGATGTTGATCCAGGAAAGAGGGTTGTTGTAGAGATCACTCTTGATGAGCCTATCCAGGTGAATGGACAGACAGCAGACTCTGGTGAGTGCATCAATAGATGAGGATACACACTTGATTTAATGACATTGAGAGAAACATTAATTTACCGTTACCTTAGACAGCCAATCAGCGCTCGTTATATTCGCCCCTTGTTCCTTTTAGTTTCCGTTTATATTGATCGATTTCGGCTTTCTGTTTCATTCTTGTGTTTTACTCTGATGAGTGCAAGTCAAAAAGCTTTGGTATGGCTCTTTTCAACGCTATTCTCCGAGAGAGAAACGTGTAACATGAATGAGCAGAATTGGATTTCTAGTGAAACTTAGCCATAGACACATTAAGGTAGATTACCATGATTGAATGGATGAGACTGAGGGATCATAGAAATCATTGACAATTAGAAATGTGAACAATTGAGACATTTAGAATTTGAAAAATGACTATTGAACAGATCGATGTAAAGCCTTTTTTACACCTGAATTGGTAAACTGCCAACCCCTCCCCCCCCCAAAAAAAAGGGGGGGGGTTAAAGAAGGAGAAGAAATGGTGATTAATGTCTTTAATGTTCACGATTTGCAAGAGGCTGATTTTACATCTTTTAAACAATTTACAAAATATACATTTTAGTGAATGGATCCCTTTTCTTAGCCTTTAATGTGTGCTCTCGCCGACATATATTATTGTGGTTCTGGAAATCTTTTGCAACTTAGCAACTGCTCTAATATCTTTCTTGATGCAGAAGATCCTGTTAATACATCTGACCTATCTTTCATGACACGAACTTCACTGGACTCTGAATGGACATCGACACCATACCAGGTCGATAGTGATGATGATGTCCAGCGTGTCTAGTGAGTAATTCTCTGCATTTTATCGTGCAGCGAAGTCTGTTTTGGGGATTGTTAAACTATTAAAAAGTAATGGTGATACATAGTTACTATATTTACTATAGGACTGCAGAAGTCAGGAAAGAAATAGTATGGAGGTAAAAGCATTGTTGAAAGACTGCCTTCATCCTTCTATCAATTTCTAACTTGTATGAAATCGGGGGGATGAATTTCAAATGTAAAATAAGTATCAATTTCTTGTCCTACATGACAATTCAAGATCACATTGTCGTACATGTACAGCCCAATTAAAAATGTCCATATTTATCACTCATGGCAAAAGAATGCTTCATTGACATGTGATCTTTCTTCATAATATAAATAGTTACAATAACTGGTCTTTGTTTTAATAGAAGTTTCACTGAAGTGGGGTATGCTGTATTTTGACATCAAAACGTTATGCACAAGCTTGCTGTCTCTGTTGACCCCTAGGCTAATATTAGCTGATAGTTTCTTGTCTTTATGTGCCTCCTATTCTTTGTTCAATTGTTATCATTTTGTGTTTCTGAAGATTGGAATTATTGTAAAAATGTTTCATATTAAAGATTATATTTTGTTTGTGTAGCATGCAAGAATCTGATCAAGAGCCTGAGATAGATGAATGGCATGGAGTATATGTAGTAAGTATTCAAGATTACACTATCATTTTATTCACTATGCAAAAAAAAAAAGAAGGGGGGGGGGGGTTCGTTATTAACTCAGTCACACCACAAGCGTGACTCATAACCGACCCAAAACCAAATCCAAGTCTACTGAACTGACTTATGGCCTTTTTTCGTATTGTCGTCTAGCGACAGTTTCATCAGTTTGACTAAGATATGAATGCTGCTGAGTCAATGAACTATGAGGACTTCATTTACAAAGTGTGACTGTGCCTATTTTTAATTTTAAATGGAACTCTTAATAACTGTGGACAAACTACTCGGAGTATTTGATCGCATTCAATATGTGTCATTGAATGAAGGATGTATTAGCACTCAGTATCTGCTAATATTCCTGCTACATTTCATTGAAAATGATATGTCACAACAAGGGTAGAGCATACTAATACGGGTATCTATTTGTCAAACGTATATTTCTGTACGTTTTCAACTTTTAGTGTTTTGTGTAATTCTTTTGGTAGGATAAGATGAATGAGATGGAAAAGAAGTTACATACAGAGAGACTTGCTTTGGAGAAAGAGAGGAGGAAGCAACAGAAGAAATCATATTCTATTACAGACACCATGTATGCAGACAGTAAGGTAAGAACAGTAAACAGTCAAGATGATTTGTGCTGTGGTAAACAGTCAAACCTGTCTGTAAAGGCCAAGCAAAGGAAATAGGAAAGGCGGCTATTGTAGACAGGTTGCCATACTAGACAGATGGACAGTTAGAGCACGTTCTTGCAAGACAGTGACAAGGAATGGGATAGATGGCCTTTGTATAATGGTGGAAATTGTTTGGTTTTACTGTATTTTTTTGAAAATGTATCAATTTATCATATGGGGTGTAATGCCTCAAAAGTGCTAAGGATAGACATTCATTCAATCCTATTCTGTAATGGATGAAGGTGAGCAGCATTAAACGTGAGACTTGATGGCTCAGAGAGAAAGTACATCCGTCAGTTTGGCGGACATGTAGTTTACTGCTTAAATATGTGTATTTTCTATTTTATTGTCTTATCCATATATTTGTAACATTTTTTAACCATATTCTTTGACTTTTCATGTTTTTTTATGAAGTTGGTGGATAGATTCAATTCAATTCTGTTAGTAATTTCTCTATCCTTTCATGATGCCACAAATGACTAAAATCAAGTGAGTCAAAATGTTGCGGCGAGCAAACTACAAAATGATATAATCGTAATGATTCTATGTACAGGAGATGCTACAGTGCTTCGGTATCCCTTACATAGAGAGCCCTCAGGAGGCTGAAGCTCAGTGCGCTTTCTTAGATCTGACCAATCAAGCGGAAGGTACCATAACAGATGACGGTGATATCTGGCTGTTTGGTGGCAGACGAGTCTTCAGACATTTCTTCTCTAAGAAGAAGGATCCAGAATACTTCAGGGTGGGAGACATTGAAAGACATCTGTGTGAGTAGCTTTCAAATTTATACAAATCTGGCATGCCCTGTACATGAGGGGAAAGGCATATGAAAAATGAGGAATAGTAAATACAGGTAAAATTCATTACATGCTCATTTTCATAAATTATATTAATAAAATATATGAAATTATTTGAAAAATAATTTAGATTAAGATCATCATTTTTTTTGCTTTTTTCAATGATGAAACACCTTTAGAGGTTCCTTCCTGGAATTATATGTGTTGATTTGTGACTTAATACTTTAGTGTTACTTTACTTAACTATAAGAAACTGTTCACTCATTTTTGTTTCTCTACAATCCTAGTCGATATGTATATTTGATTGTTAGAGTAATAAACCATAAGAAGCGAATGAACTTTGTGCATCGGTGCAAGCATTTTTGACATAAGAATTGATATTTGAATGTTGCAGTATTTGACTGGAGCAGACTAATGCACCTAACCTATATGTACAAGTATAGTTGATACTTGATAGTGACTCCATATTTTTGACTGTTACAGTATTGGACCGCAAGAAGCTGATCAACCTGGCCTATCTGGTCGGGAGTGATTACACCCTCGGTATCCAAGGCATAGGGTCAGTGGGTGCCATGGAGATACTAGCAGAGTTTAAAGGTCATGGGTTGAAGACACTCAAGGATTTCAAGTGAGTTAAGACCCTTTTAGTTTAGCCGTGCCTACGTAAACATGGTATTAGAAGCCACTTCAGGGATATCACTTGGTCAAATGACCCACAAATTACATCCACAGATATTTTACATTTGGAGACGTCTCACTTTGTGCATTTAAAAATAATCACTGCAAAGTGATGGAGGTGCTTCATGATTACCATTTGTTTGCCATTTTGCTTGTGGAAGAATACTTCCACCTGTGTATCATAGAATATACCGCCAGTGCGTAAATGAATAATGATTACATAACTTTCATGAACATGTATCTAGCAGTCGTCCCGATGGGTTTTTCAGTTTTGATCAAATAACCTTTATCTGCCCATGTTCAGATAGTATCTTGTCAGTGGCTAATTGCAAAGAAATATTGATACCACATTGATGTTTTTGTATTTATCACTACTGTAGCATCTCTATGCATGAGGAATGATAAATGACAGCCTTCTATCTATTTATCAGGCTTTAGTTCATCCAGACATTGGACAAAGCCCTCCTCATAACACTTCCATTCTCTTCTGTCTCTAGCTATCCCAGTCCAAGCGGCCATTCTCATGTATGATGTTAGGTCATCTCTCCATCTTCTCTTCTGCCTTCCTCTTCTTCTCTTTCCCATCCTTGGTTGCCATTCTGTTAAACGATTTGTCCATCTATTGTCCTGAAGTCTTGCTACATGCCCAGCCCATCTCCAGTTTGATTCTCTGACTTTCTCCATGATGTCTTAACCCTTTGTTTTCTGGTGTTTGACTTTGTGATTGAACGAATAAATAAGTAAGCTTGTAAGATTGAATACCTTGGATTCATTTTTTGAAAAATAATCAAGAAAGTGGATCAAAACCATGAGAATGAAAACCATTGGAGGAGCTTGCAGCTAATGGCAGAGCTTATTGTCCCTCTTTAAAGTTGACTTATCTCTTTGAAAGAATTTTTTTATTATTAACACAACAATTTAAATCCTCACTGTTAGGTCATGGTGGACACAGACCCAAACAGAATGAAGGCTAATAGAGGATCTTACAAAGGAGCTAAGCAGAGCATGTCAGCCCTCTTTTTAAGTTTTTCAATATCTTCGAAAGAATAAAATTAGTGTACACCTAACAATTTTGTCTGACAAACTTTCCCATATGACTTTGTTACTATTTTTTTTCCTCTTTACCTCTTAAGAGGGACTTCAAAATACATATAGACTATTTACAAAACAAGTAAAATGAAACATATAAATTATATACAAGATCAACATAATTTCTTAATATGATCATTATAACATTTCTAATACTTTCTTAACTTCTTCATTATCGCAGTATCGTATATTTTCTTTGTGTTTCAAATAACATTTCAATGATGAAATAAAATTATTTATTAACCTCTTTGGATTGGTTGGTACTTCCCCAAAGTTCCGCTTTACGTAATCTCTGTATATCTTTGTTACTATAGATCGTGGTGGTCTAGGACCCAGGACCAAGGTGTGCCATCATTGAATGCCACCAGGTCTAAATGGTGCAAGTTGGTCCTACCAGATGAATTTCCCAATCCCCTGATAGCCAAGGCCTACACGAATCCAGCCATCGATGAGTCTGAAGAAGGTTTCCAGTGGGGATTGCCTGATCTTGGTCTACTCAGAGAATATCCTTTCAAGTTTTCTCACAAAGAAAAGTAGAGAGTTACCCTTTAATTAGATTGTTTACAGATTTGACAGTCTATGCAAAAACGTTTTATAAAGCTTTTGTGAAAGGTTGGTTAAAGAGCAAAGAAACTTTTAGTGCAAAGTATCAGTGTTTTAGGTATCAAAGTCTGTTAGAACATTATTTGTATTAATATTATCTGTTTGACAAGTGCATGCAAAAACTGATGTGAAACTTGCTATTGCCTACAAATTTTACTAATCCTTGTTTTCATAGTTATTTTGCAGATTTGAATATTAAAGGTAAAGACCAGTTATGGTCATGCGATTGCATTGTGAAAGAAACGTTGTGGAATCGATCAGAAAAGGTTGATCATCTAGCATCTAGCATCTGCAAGGTTCTGGAATCATCAAAATGATAAGAAATTTGACCCATTCTTTGTAAAGTTACAAGCACTATACACAGAAAGATGTATATGGGACTACCCTATATCTCTCACAGACCATGAGAGAAACAAATTTACCAAATATATGAATTAGTAGGCGGTTTCCCGGCAAATTTTTTATCATCATGTATTAGTCAAAACATATTCTTTCACATGATTGGTAATGAGAGCTTCCATTTCATTTTTTGAAATTGGGGCGTTTCCAATACTGGTCTTTACCTTTTACTGTGCTTTTAGTTTTAAACACTTCTGTGACAACTAGCCCCCAAAACTATCACAGTGGACAACTACTCCAATCAGAAAACTATTTTTAGTCTGATTACCTCTAAAGTAGTTTTTAGGTAACGTTTAGGAGGTAGATTTTAGACTTATACTTAGAAAACAGATTAATGCAAAATGTCCAAACTCTGACAGCACTGTTATCTGTAGTAAATACAGTTTATATTCCTTGACTGTGACAATGTACGTTTGCTCGTGAGCGGTTCGGTTGGATGAAGACCAAGTTAGATGAGCAGCTTCTCCCGGTCTTGCAAAGGCTCAATGAGAAACAGGTAAGACATGTGTGTAAGAGAGAAATATCCAGTCACACTGGCTTTACCAACTACCTGTGTTGAAAGACCACCTGTTACAAAGATCACCTGTTACAAAGACCACCTGTAAAGCAGGGCTCCCACTTAGCCGAGTTGGAGCCTCGAGTTGTGGCGAGCTGGCTCGATCTGATATCACGAAATCGAATTCTTGATATCAAGAATTACCATTGCTTTACAACGTACAATTATTTCTTGATATCAAGAAATATGTTGTAAATATGAAACGGCTTGCCATATGATCGAACCAGCTCGCCACAACTCGAGGCTCCAACTCGGCTAAGTGGGAGCCCTGCTTTACAAAGACCACCTGTTACAAAGATCACCTGTTACAAAGACCACCTGTTACAAAGAACATTGTTTCTCATTGTAACAATGTTAAAGGAACCAATGCAAAAAGACCTGGCTTTGAACAGATGAAATCCTAACACACTGAAATGCCGGTATAAGGAATTCTTCTTGGAAATGCTTTCTGCCTGACATCTAGTTGTTTTCCTTGTCACGATGATAAACAAGTCATGGTTCATGTAAATGAGCCCACAGACAGCATATTGTGTATGTAGCCTACTAAGATGTGTTTCACATAGATGTTTAATCAATGTATTATTTTACTATTTCTAGGTCCAAAGCAAGATGACATCATTCTTTGGCGTTGCTCATCTTGGCAATAGGAAGAAGATTACCAGCAAACGAATGAGGAATGCGTTGATGCAGATGGAGAGATCATCGGATGAAGAGGAAGAAGAAAGCACGGAGGAGGAGGAAGAGAGCGAGGAGGAGGAAAGGCCAAGGAAAAAGAAAAGGGTTTCTACTGGTTCTGGGAAGAAGAGAGTGAGAAGGAAAAAGAAACTTGTGCAGAAACCTACCCAAGAAGGAGGAGAGGAAAAGAATAAATGTAAGCAGAAAGTGAAGAAGAGAGTAAAGAGGAAGAAGAAAGTGGTACTGAACCAGAACAATAATGACACACCACAAGAGCCCAAACAAGGAGCAGGACAGACAAAGAATGCTCCGAAGATTCAAATGAATGAAGAGGAGAGCGCTTTTGCAGAAAGGACTGAAGTCAAGAAAAGTAAGGCGCAGAATGGAAAACTGAAACCAAAACCCAACCCAAACAAGAGACAAAAGCGTAGAGTTCCTACGGTAGATTACGCTGCGATGATGGAGGACAATGATGAGGACATCCCTGATGAAGTTCTCTTGGATGTTGCGGAAGACATGGAGATGGCAGCATTGATGGAAGCAGGAAGCGGACATAACGTGACCCATGACCTCAGGAACATCAGCAGCTCCGGCTCACAACCAAAGACAGGATCTCACAACTCTAGCATAGATACAGACTTTGTAGAGGAGAGGAGGGGTAAAGGGAGGGGCGGGGTTGTACCTAGACTCGATGGTGGTGGTGGTGGTGGTGGTAGACAGAGAGGGAAAGGTAAGAGGGGAGGTACAAATAAGGGAAAAGCAATCATGAAGAAGAGACCAGGCCAGGGGGATGGGCCAAAATTGTCTTCCAGTGGAACTGACTCAGAGTGATTCCAATAGGATGGATATTCCTCTGAACATTTGATGAAATGCAGATTTCTTCTGTACAAAGGACCTATTTTTCAACAGCCTTTTATCAAACATACCTCAACATTCACCTTTCTGTGAAAACAATGTTCTTGCTGTCATTATACTCTTCTTTCTCTCTCTCTCTCTCTCTCTCTCTCTCTCTCTCTCTCTCTCTCTCTATCTATCTCTCTCTCTCTCCTCTCTCTCGACCTAGCATGCCTTTGTATTAGAATGAGTGTTAGATAGTTTATACAAAATACAGTACATCTATTGCACTCACTATTATCAATGTTATATTCAACATGAAATGATTTTTTTTTGTTCTCAAAATCATTGATACGCAGATAAAGAAAAGTAATGTAATAAACTGAGTTTTAAGTTAGAAAATCTAGTTATTTTGATATATCCTTACTCTACTTTATCTTCTCACTATATGTTTATTGTATGTATATAATTAAGATGAGAGAATGGAGAATGAATAATGGAGTGCAACTATATGTGAGAAAAATACTGCAGCTATATTTATATTCTATTATATGGAGAATTGTATGATATTTTAGCAATAAATTTGAATATGAAATATACTTCATTTATGTTTGGTGCATTATTTTTTGTATTCTTGCATTGATAAACTACTATGCACCCCTACTATATATTGTAGTAACTGAAGTATTTCGATAGATGAGGATTGTATCTCAGGAAGTTTTCATTCTTTTATTTTGACCCATTTCAGAAAATATGTCAACAGCACTACCAAATGTCAAGTTACTCCTTTATAAATGGCCTGTCAGAAAACGTCTTTCAGAAAAATTGCCTTAGCTTGAACGTGAGGTAGAGTGGAAGAGAGAGATTGAGAGAGAAAGGGGGTAAAAATGGGGAATAGTGTGTAGGATTTAGAAGAAGAGCGTGAGAGGGGAAAGAGAAGAGACAAGGAGAGAGGAAGTGGAAGATGGAAAGACAGAGAGGAGACAAGGAAGACAAACGAGGGTGAAGGAGAGAAAGGGTGTGAGAGGGGAGAAAAGGTGGGAGGGTAACAGAATATTCAGAGGAGAGGTTATGTGTATGCAGTTTAATTTGAAATACGAATCTCTCACTCACTCTCTCCCACCCCGTCCTTTCTTCCACCCTCTCTTTCTCTTTCTCTCTCAAAACACTTGATCTAAGTTCCTCATTCCCCTCTCTCGATAATTAAATCCTTCTATTCTCTCACCCATAAGCATTCTCGAATGTTCTCTTTCTTTAGCAACATATAAACTGAAATTGGAACATGGGATTAATGTGGCTTTCTAATCCTTCTTTGAGTACACTGTACATTATGTTGACACCCCGGTGGGCAGATATTCCCTACCTGGAGAGTCAGTCCTTTCATGCCTGTTAATGGATCTATTTAAGACCTCTAAACTCTCGACCCACTGCCGTTTGAATATGTTAATCGATTCTCCAACAATAGGGTTTTATCCTGGACTCGATTGTGCTGATCCTGATTCTCAATGAATGCGGGGTGGAAATCGTACAATGGCGCGTCGAGAGTTGTCAAGGAGACGCACTGGTGGATTCTAATCACAAAGTTTCAGATCAGACAGAAAGATTGATAGAGCTTGGTCAAAAATTGTATGAAATGTGTCTAGCCATTGAGGGGGCGCTGATGTCAGGAGGGGGGGGGGGGGGGAGGGGGGAGGTAAACTCTGTGAATGAAATGCAAAATAATAAGACTCGAGAGAGGGAAAGGGACATGTTCCGGGTATAATATCGTTTTCATTTCATATTGCTTTACTCTACTATACCCCGCCTCTTCTCTATCTCCCTCTCTTCCCTTAAATCTCCCCTCCCTCTATTTTTCTCTCAGTTTTTTTGCCTCTCTCTCTTAATTTTTCTTCAATGCGATGGGGGAGGAACTTATACTCCGTATACCCGCCCACTGCGAATTTCCTTCCTTTAAAAAAAGTGTTATTCTTTCGAGAACAAGGCAAGAGTCAATAAGCCAATGATGCATATAGTTTTAATGGGTGGATTCTAAACCTAATCACGGTCCGGCCTAGTCATGTTTCGGGTATCATATCGTTTTCCTTTCATATTGCTTTATACCCCGCCTCTTCTCTCTCTCTCTCTCTCTCTCTCTCTCTCTCTCTCTCTCTCTCTCTCTCTCTCTCTCTCTCTCTCTCTTCCCTTAAATCTCCTCCTTTCTCTATTTTCTCTCAGTTTCTTTTCCTCTCTCTCTCTCTTAATTTTCTTCAATTCGATGGGAGAGGAACATATACTCCTTACCATCCTACTGCAAATTGTCTTCCTTTAAAAAAAAGTGTTATTCTTTCGAGAACAAGGCAAGAGTCAATAAGCCAATGATGCATATTATTTTAATGGGTGTAACCTAATCACGGTCCTAGTCTTCTTTGAAGTTGGTTACATTATCGACCCGGAAGCAATGAAGAAAACTTTGGAAACACAATGAATATACATGTACCAGTAAAGGGAATGATCTGTAAAGAAAGAGGATTGACTAACAAGCCGTGTGAAAATATAATGTTACACTATATCTTATCGTTACTCAATAATACGAGTGTAAGCACAAGAAATCAAACTCGAATTTGCTTTAATTTGGTAGTCAACTTTATTTAACTGTATTGATCGTAAACTAAATGAATTCAATTTGTTCTGAAATGAAGGACTAAGATGAATGCTATCTTCAAAGTAATTGTTATACTGTCTGTACGATCGTACATACAGTTATAAATACATTGTTGCCCTTAAAGTTTGAGTAATTTTTCTTATCTTTTTTTTTTTCATGGAATGATTGAGACAATATGATTTATTTTTGGTAGACAAACTTTATATCTTATCAGAACTTTACAGATCAATGTCTGTGAATCTCGAGATTGATCAATAAAGTTCTAAGAACATGAAAAGTTTATTTATCAAGAATAAATCATATTGTCACAACCATTTCATGAAAGAAGGTATGCCTAATTATTCCAACTAAATGGGTAACAGTGTATATCTCAATGCAAAAAATTATCTTGAGCTTGTAAAAAAATAGCCAAGTAATAAAGCGCCTAAACTATATACCTTAAACATTTACATGAATCCGAAAGCCAAGTTGCCATGGGAATCATATATTTTATTATTTTACTATTATTACTTTATTGTCTCCAAAG
Organism: Strongylocentrotus purpuratus; assembly: GCF_000002235.5. Classification (NCBI taxonomy): domain Eukaryota; kingdom Metazoa; phylum Echinodermata; class Echinoidea; order Camarodonta; family Strongylocentrotidae; genus Strongylocentrotus; species Strongylocentrotus purpuratus. Next base: position 33,574,187 of record NW_022145597.1, on the reverse strand, counting down.
CTTATTGGGCATAATAACTTTAGATGTAACGGTTGTTGTAATATATATATATATATATATGTATCCACCTAAAAATCGGACTCTACATTATTTAAAACTCACTTTTTGGTGTTTACGATCATGGGCTTTCCGTTTCTAAGGTATGATGTAATTTGTAAAAGGATTCTAAACTACCTACACTGTATATTCATAGGTCGATAAGTTCGATAGATGACACAATAACAACCAGACACGGGATAATCGGCTGACCGCACTCCAACTATAGCTTTGAAGGATGTAGTGGCTGTAGCAGAACAAATAATAAAAGTACTAGACATTTCAGTACAAACAGAAACTTATTTGTCCGTGTGTGCTCTATCATCAAAACAATTTCTCATACACAAATTTGTTTGCAAATGATTGACGTCTCTAATTATTGAAGTTTCTTTTGTGAAGATGTTGAAGTCTATACAGGATACTGTGTGAATGAAACGTGAATTCTCTTTCTCAAGAGAAGGAATGACACAAGGTCAATATTGTGGCTTGGACATTATTGAAAAGTTAATTGCTTGCGGCCAAGCTATACGTATAGTGGACATTACACATTGATTTCTTTGCTTCTGCATGATGATGTTCATCGTTTCGTCTTCTTCATGTTCTGGGAGCGATAATTCACAGATTATTCATCACTACTGATGTGACAGTTTGGGTTATTTCGTGGATATTTATCAAGTATTCTGAGGTAAGTAACTATGTCAGCAACTTCTGTAAATTGATTTAAGAACATACTAGACAAATACTGGTCTAAAAACCATGATCTTGTCTATTAGCCTGTATTATAGCTGTACAAGCTGTTAATCATTTAAGTATTTAATTTGAAATGATAATGTATAACCGCTTAAGAAGACATTACCGACCAAAGAACAGGCATAGTCCTATACCATCGCTGGAATAAAGTAAAGTAAGTATTGATGTCTAAGCAAACATTATGTGCAAATATTGTCAAACTAGCCATTCATTTCCACACTGAGCGGATAACGCTTGAATGTAACCACTTTCTAATCTTTCTAAACCTTCCCAAGTTTTAACTTCAATTCTGGACGCTTTAAAATAGGCTTGCGTTTAAATTTTGGAGGAGATGGTTGTTGTTGTTGCTGTTGGTAATAGTTCATTCAGTATTGCATATATACGCCATATCTTCATGGTACATGTGTATTTGTATTTTTATAAAACAATTCTTAATGTGACATAAAATCGTTGTTTATGTGTCAAAGATATAAACTGTATACTTATAGTATTTAAGATCCGCATTCCACGGATTGCTGAATCCGCCTCATATCGAAAACAGGTGTATAATGCCATATAATGTTTATGTATTAAAACCACATGATAAAAGACGTTTATGGCGAAAATTCGTGACCTAATAAAACTGTTGGTTTTGAAACATGAATTTCTTTTCTTCAATTTTTTGCATCATATTAAATTATGCCGTCACATGGACTTATTATCGGATATAATGAATGAATGTTTTAAAACAATATATATTTTAATAAATATTTAACGAGTCATTCGCTTTAGATCTTCACATTTGAGAAAGTAGAAGTTGATTTGACTAGAAATAGATTTTCGATACCTGATCCTCGATCGAAACGGCTGTCGAAAACAACCGCCCTGAGCTCCACGATACGCCACTGAATTAATGCCTAAATATTTTTATACAAAACTTGTTCTCTTCGCTATAATAATTAAATGCCACCGTCGGGTGTATTCTCGTACTCATTGTATGTGCTGTGCAGGTGTATAGATTGACTCAAAAAGGCCTACACAGAACTATATTACTTTGTTACCTATCACTATACTTGTTTATGAAGTAATCAAGATAGAATGTATTGTGCGGAATATAGATTCAAAGTTTCCTGACATCTAGTAATCAAGAATCATAATGCATTTTCCTAATTTATATTCACTCTATTATTGGGATAAATCCCCCCCCCCCCCACGACATGTTCCCGAAATCTCCGGTACAGAGGTACGACTTTTCACGCAACAAAGTGTGGCTCGTAATACACACAAAAATCGGCCCGTATTGACTTTACACACCGGACTTGGGGGTGCTTTCAAAAGGAGGGAAACATGCATAAATGCCGGGGATAAATCCCTGTCAAAAACAATGGGAGAGGAGACAAAATATATTATTTTATAAATCTGATTGCACTGTTTGCACAATCTAAAGGCTCTTGTTTCGTTGATGTTCAAGTCTTCATATCTTAAGATTCCGCTTTGTGATTCTTAAAATGCTAGATGTATCCGTTACAAAGTCCACAGGCAAAACAAATACGATGACAGATGATGAAGTCTGTGGATATTTTTATACAAAGTAAAGACTACTATTTTCCCCAGCCTACATCTGAAAAAATGGGGAAACTGTAAAGTTTTAAGGAGAGCGAGGTAATTGTAGAACGAAGTCAAAACTTAATTCGTTTCGATATTGTAAAGAAACCTGTCTCAGAATGCATTCCCTACCCACACAAATAGAAGGGAGGAGGAGGAGGGAAGGAGAGGGCGAGGGGGGGGGGGGGGGGGGGGGGGGTATGTCCAAGGAGTTAGAGAGGAGGACAGCAAGGGAGAGGATTTATGGGTAGATTGTGTTTTAATAAAAGAAAAATTGATAATTTAAATTCTGTATAATAATATGTTGAAAAATCTGAGACTCATTTTTTTAATTATTAAGTTGGGATGAAATAACTCTAGTGAGCACTAACACACACACACACACACACAAATCATTTTGCTCCCCCGAAATTTGAAAATTGCGCCGACCAATATTTCGGTCATGGAGGGGGGGGGGGGGGTAGGAAGCACTACAAAATAAATTGCCCCCGACATTTAAAAAATAAAATAAAAAATGGTTTACTGTTTTTTTTTTGGGGGGGGGGGGGAGGGGGTCAGCCCAAGTAGGGGGGGGGGTAAACCCCCTAACCCCCTCCCCTAGATCCGCCCATGCCCTGCTCAATCCAGAGAGTCATTACGTATTCTTTTAGATGAAGAATTGAAATGGTCTAAACAAATCGAAAACGTAAGTAAACTTACCCAGAAAAACATTAGCATGATAAAGAGAGCTTTTTCCCTAAAAAATTCTTCAAGTTACTTTATAACAGTCTATAGTGTTGCCATGATTAGATTACTGCTCTGTTGTATGCTCGAACAGATTTCATTCTCATACAACTAAGCTGCAACAAATTCAAAAGAGGGCCGCAAGAATAATATTCACCAAGACATATGACACACCGTCGGCTGATTTGTTCACAAGGATGACACTAGCTACCGGTAGACAAACGGTTTGAGTTAAGTCGCGTTATGGTGATATATAAGTGCGTTCATAACTTAGCACCTTAATACCTTCATAAGGCTTAATCAATCCTAATGATGTGCATGAGCGTCATACAAGGCAAATGGACAGTGGATGTTTACGTGTGCCTAGATTTCACACTGATTGTTATAAGTGTAGCCCAATATGTTTCTTCCATGTGCATGTTCTGTAATATTAACATGACTTATTCACATAATTGCGACTTAATCAATATTTTCCTATTGACATTACTGTTGAACTAGGTTAATGATAATGTTTATTTTGCAGACGAGTATTATTTTTTAACTGTTCTGTATAAACGTTATGCTTTTTGATGTAAATATGTTCATGTTTATTCAGGGCCCCATGGAAATGGAAGATCACTACTTATTGGTGAATGGGCTTCCCTGTCAAAAGATTAGAAATAAATAAATAAATAAAAATTCGGAACACTGGCGTAGAGTGGATCTAGACTAGACCATGGTTTTGATTTTGATTTGTGATTTTTTTTTTTTTTTGATTTTCTGTTGTTGATTTTTTGTTGATTTTTTTAATTTATTATTATTATTATTATTATTTGTTTTTATATATATATATTTTTTTTTTTTTTAATTTATTTATTTTTATTTATTTATTTATTTATTTTTATTTATTTATTTATTTATTTATTTATTTTTTTTGGGGGGGGAGGGGAGCACTTTCAGGGGGAAGGGATAAGGCAAATGTTGTTACTAGGTGGCCATATTAATGTGAATTGACAAGGTCATCATTATTGTGGGGAAAGGGGAACTATCATCTTTTCACGTTCCATTTAACACCTCTCCCTTTCTTTCAATATCTGTTTGATTTCTATTTCTCTTCTTGTTTCTTTCGCCAATTGACTGTGTATAAAGGGCACGTGCCTCCGTGCTCCCATGCCTCTTCGAACTGACTTTACCAGTGATTCTGATATAAGTCCTAGATCAGTCAACCAATTACCCCTTCGTTCCATACATGTAGGTTACTGCTCTGACTTAAAGGTAAATAGGTAATACAAAGTTTTGGGAACTTTTTAAAATTGGGTGGATAGTGATTCTTTACAATTTTGATATATTTGGATGCCTCCTTGGATGTATTATAAGCACTAGAAAATTTTGCCCCTAAAACACTTCTGCTTTCGAGGAAAATTGAATATAAAAATTTACCGGTGCTCCAGATAAATTTTGATAAATTTGAAATAGCGCCTACGGCCGTACAATGGTAGCTGCGACCATGAAAATTTCAGAATATGTAGTTGTGATATATAATTTCCAAACGGGAACAGCCAATCGGTCAAGAAACATTGCTTTATAGCTTAATTCATATCTTGACCTTGAGAGGGAGCTATACAGCATAAAGAGTTTATTATTTACAATTTCATAACTTTACACTCGATTTCAACCACGACAACGATCACTGAATATTGTAGGATCGCATATGCTTCCAATATGTTCATTTGAACCAAAATCATGACCCCATACCAAAACTTTGCATTACCTTTAAGGGGACGTAAAACGCCCTCGTGATCAATTTTAAAAATAACCACTATTCATTCAAAAACGTGTATACCCCACCTCCCGGTGAACATTTTTGTGGTTTTCGTCATTTTTCTTCTTCTTCTCCCTTTCCTCCTTTTTATTTACCTTCTTCTTCTTCTTCTTCTTCTTCTTCTTCTTCTTCTTCTTTTTCTTTCTTCTTCTTCTTTTTCTTCTTCTTTTTCTTCTTCTTCTTCTTTTTCTTCTTCTTCTCCTCTTCCTCCTTCTTCTTCTCTTTATTCTTTTACTTACTGTTTTCTTCTTCTTTTTTTATTTTGTTTTTAGCCTTGTTGTTGTTGTTTCTAGTTTTTGCTGAGCTATTGCTATTGGACATCGATCCCTCGTTTTTTATAGTTCCCCTGAGTAAACTGTATACTACGCACGTATGTACATCTTCAATTTGAATACAATCAAATAAGTAGCTCTTCATCGCTTGGATCTAACTTCTCATTGTTCTTCATTTTCTTTCAATGATGCAATCTAAAAGAAGATATCCCTTTCATTCTTACACCCTTTCCTGTCTAATCCGAACGTTAAACGAAAATATCGACGATTAGACAGCTACGCCACTTGAGGTGTCAGAACTTCAATAAATTTTATTCACCTACAAGAAACAAAACGTTTTTATATCTATTGATCTCTTCGACGTATAAAGACGTCATTGCGTTGTACATGTAGTAGCTTTATGACAGTAAATTGATCTTGTAAGGGAAGATGTACCTCGCAATGAAATACATTTTACAGCTCTTTGGTGTTACAGCTCAAAATTGTATAAAGAGAACTCTTTTTTATTTGCTGGACATATAACAAAAGAGGTAAAGTTGATATATGTAGAAATGGTGACCGTACCGATATTTGTAATATCTTGTATGTATTCATACAATGTACTACAATCCACAAGTACTTTTTTCATGGCACGCAAGTTAGCAAGTATATGTTTACAAGTAACATAGTTCTATAGCCATATGTCTTATTGAGGCACATCGACCGCATTACTTCCGTTAACATGTTTTAATGTAAGCCGGTCGGTGATTACACATTTTACATCACGTCATGAAATCGATATAAGATATAAAAGACAAGATAGGAAAATAAAAGTACAGCGTGCTATAAACAATGTTTTTGCCCCCGAAGCATAACGGGGGTGGGGGGGGGAGGGTCTGACGGTCGCCATGGGGACCCGATATGGCGCAGTCGACTCAGTGGGGGTAGTCCCTTTTTTTGGATGTTTCCTGCGGGCGTCGACTGGAGGAGCCTCTTCTCCCCATCTATATCTTTTTCTCTCTTTCAAGACACACACACGAATACACCACTTGTTTGGCTCTCCTTTTTTCATTTTTCGATGTCTCTTTGTCAACCTGTCTCTCTGTCTGCCTCTCTCTCTCTCTTTCTTTCTCTCACTCTCTCTCTCTCTCTCTCTCTCTCTCTCTACATCTCTCTCTCTACCTCCCCCTCTTCCTCGATCCATCCCTCCATCCACCCCTTTCTCTCATGTCTCTCGTGTTCACTGCAGTACGACTATGCGCTCTTCCTTTCAAAACGATGATTTGAAAAATAATATTATGGACCTAAATCCACCAATATTTAAGGTACTTACCTCATCCACATACCTCATCCCATAGAAAATATCCCTACCAGCTATATACCCCTCGGTGGAACTTTGTGTAATTTGGTATGACGTAAGCATATATGGCTTCATTCATTACTATAACTCGCACATGCGCACAATGAAGGCAAATATCGATGATTAGCAACAGCTTATAATCATAATGGGCCTATAACACCCTCTTCTATAGAAGCATTCGATCATAGTTACTTTGACTCGACTCATTGATGGATTTCTTATTGGAATATACGAGTACATGTGACTTTTATCAACGTTCTTTCGCGAGTGTTGCTGATTTGGTATTAGTATTTCTTAAGAGAGTGTGAAGGATTCGATTTGAAGCAATGGGTGAGTTGTGACTGATCTAGTCCATTTAATAGGTCGATTTTAAACGTTGAAACATCATCATCGTCATCATCAGCATCATCATCATCATCACAACTATCATCACTATCATCACAACCATCATCACCATCAAAATAATAATCATCACCACCATCATCATTATCAGCACCATCAACAAAATGGCTCGTCATGGTATTATGTTTACATAGATTTTAGTTTCATTTTTAATGATGAAGTCCTATCTAATCACAAATGATGATGAAACGGAAAATAATATCATTTTTCATAAAAACTAAATTATTATCTGATTACGAGATTAAAGGGATGAAACACTGATAATCATAGTTGGAAGAAGAAAAAAACAGGACCCTGATAAATTTTCAAATATTTGAATAGCCTCATCAGATATTGTTTCTTTGTTTTCGGCATATCACTTTCATGTTTTCATCTGAGCAATGTAAACAAATCTTAAGATATTTGGTTCTTTGACTGGCATTTACGAATATTATCGATAACTCTGTGCAATTTACGAAAAATGCTATTTCATTTCGTAGCCTTCGTTTGCTGATAAGTTTATTCATCATAACTATGTGTATCTTGTTCGAAGTGCAAATAATTGAGCATTATAAAGACCAAAGATCACTTATCATACATTATATTTATCAACCTGATCAAATAATGACTATTATCTTCAATTAGGGATCCGGTTGCTATCATTTTAACAGAACAATGTCACTGTGTAGGGATACAAGGGAGCTGGGGCTACTGCCCACTACTGAGGATTTTGAAATGTCCAATATTCGGGCAAACGTATTATAGAGCCATGTATTTCTTTGATGTTTTGCTATCTTATCTCATCAGGGTACAAATACAAAATAGAAAAAATTTGCTAGATCGCTCTCAGAATTTCTTAAATGGAAAGTTAAAATTGGGATAAGAACCAGTCTGGGAACACTGCGCCCTTTCGCCCACGGTAAAATATGAGGGAAAACAAATATTGAGCGTTCCTCGACAACGTACATAATCACAAGTGCATTTCGGCTACATAATTAGCTATAGAGATGAAAGTCTGAATCTTATAGACCTATCAAAATGTTAAATATACGTGTTAGCCTACATGAATATTTGTCACTGGTAGAGTTTGATTCCGGGCATCATTATATTCATAGCTTCCCTTTTAACTTGTGATTGAAGCGTTATGATGATATATGACGATAAATGTATCATGTGATCACATAAAAACGCGTGCCTTTTCAAACTGTCAAATCAAAATTTATAATCAGCTACAAAGACTGTTTAAACTCTAAACTGTATAGTTTCACTATTAAAAACGGATGTCTCCTGTCCGAAAAATTGCATATCTACCTTTTGTTTTTACACGCGTACTAAAATATATATGAAAAATGTGTAAGTTGTTTACTCTCATTATTCATATCAATATGAGTGTGTTACTTATCACTCCATTGATGTTCGTTGTCATGCATAACTTAAAAAGACTTAGTATATCTATCTATCGAAGTATCTTCTCCCGGTTCGGAGGTTGATTGCAACATCTCTCCATTTCATTGAATGATAATTGGCATGGCAAAGCCGATCTGCGCTAACTACAATGCAAAGTAAATGAATTCGAATGAAAAAATTCGCGAATTTCGCCGGGACGCATTATGTCTTATATTCATTCTGATTCTAATGTTTTCTTACTTTTTTCAAGATATTTTAATTTTTTTTCGGTCATAGTTTTCTATCTATCTATTTAAGTATCTTCTCCCGGTTCGGATGTTGATTGCAACATCTCTCCATTTCACTCTATCTTCTTCCATTCTGGTGCACTCTTGCAGTTTTAGTCCACTCCAGTTCTTGACATTCTCTTCCCAGTTGATTCTCGGTCTCCCTCTAGGTCTACTTCCTTCCACTCTTCCTTCCCATACATCCTTTAAGAGGTTTTGGTGCCTTTTAACATGACTAAAGTATTTGATTTTTCTCTCCTTAACTAATCCTGCTAGTGCACTTTGTTTACGCCCTGCCATATATGCAATATCTCTTTATTTGTTTTCATTCGTTTCCAGGATATTTTCATCATTCTTCTGTAGGTCAACATTTCAAAAGATGTTATTCTATTTTCCATGGCTAGCTTGTATATATAGACATGCATAATAATTATGAGTGGCTCGTTGCTTAAACACAGCGCCGATCACCTACATTATCATCTCAATTAGCGCTTCTCAAGTACGTACATTATTATCAAAAAACAAGTCTTGAGCAAAATCTTATAAACCACGTAGCAATTTATTCAGACAATAGAAATCAATCAAAAGGCACTGGACAATTTCTTTGTTCCCGTTAGGATTCGAGTATCTTTCGTAGATCGATAAAGGGATGAATAGTTTTTTATCCAGCACTTAGTAGCGAGGTTGTGATGATTCTATACGAAGCGCGTACGTTATAGAGGTGTGTATGTTTATAGAGGTGTCGAGATGGTTCAGTTTGGACTCGCTCTCGAGAATATTGATTTCACGAGCATGGTTTCATATAATTCAGATTGTAATCAACAACCTAATGTTTGTGACTTCGGGTGGACGTAATGAAAGTTGAGACGACATTTACGCCTGATGTCCAATATGCTTAACCATATAATGTTAATTGACAAAGTGAAACACTTATTGTTTTGTTTTATATACAACACATGCTCCCAGTGATAATGCTCCGCGCGGTCATACCCTAATTCCTATTTCATCTTCAAATCGTGACTATATACTATCGTAATTCAAACCTCAACTATACACACCTAATCTATAACTCACTTGCACTTCTAGCCCTAACCATTTATCTTTGACGCAACTTGACGTAAATTTTACTGCAGCAAATGTCTGCCAATTAACAATAAAGTTATCTCGTACACGACACCATTTGGGGGTAACACAAAATAACTCAGCTTAGTTATGCCTGTTTCTCGGAGAGTAATGGTGTAATATTGACTTTATTGTAGTTGTAATTTTTGAGGTAAATGTGGGGTAGTTGTCATACTTTTCTAGAGTACTGTTATCCCGGGTGATGATCGACAGTCGTGATATAGTCTTAGGATAGAGGTGGCTACTGGTTGCAGTGGCCGATCCAGGGAGGGGGGGGGGCGAATTTTCAAATTTTCGGGAGCAAACGCCCCCTTCCCCCCCCCCCCCCCCCCCCCCCCCCCCCCCCCCCCACTGAGTGAAATATCGGCCGGCACGATTTTCAAATTTCAGCACACTAAATTTCAAATTTATTTCAAATTTGGTCCCCCTAAGAAATCCTGGATCCGCGCCAGACTGGTTGTTCTGATTCGGGAAACATCTTGGATGGATGACTGCTGGAACTGGAATACTTTTACTCCTCAAAAAGTTAAATATATATATTTAACATATCAATTTTTCAGAAGACCAATTCGACGAAAAGATGACAAACGCGGACTACCAGGCGCTTCTCTTTTCTCGAGATCGTCTTTCTCTGCTGCAGAAAGGACTGACAGCTGTGATGAACGCTATGCAAGGTGTACTGGCTGTACAGGATGATCTAGCATCATCAGGAATGATGTCTATTAAAGCAGCTGAACATGCTAAGCAACTTGAACAGATCGTGAGTAGATGACGGAAAACGGGACGAAGGGAAATGCGGGATAATGAGCTCTTCAGTACATCCACATTGTAAAATATGCACATTTACATTAAAAAAGAAAATTACAAGAAACAATGGTAATTCATTGACATACATTAAAATAATGAGGTAATAATGCTGAAATGGACAACGAAAAAGGATTAAATGGGAGGAATATGGAAACAGGTATATAGATGAACAAAATATGAGGTTGGATCAATGTTGCGCGAACAATAACAATGAAAGGATAATCACAATAATGATAATATTTAGAAATGAAAAGATGAGAAAAGGAAGAAATGAGAAAAAGGAAGAAACGAAATGAAAAAATGAAGTCGCATTTAAGAGTAAGATCAGGAATGCATACTTTGTAAAGATAATATTTAACTACAACGGTCTCTATTTCTTTCGACTTAAAAAGATAAAAGTTGATCGAAATGGGATGAATGTGCGTCTCATTTGGCAGGTGAGTCGATACTTTAATCGAAATTTCTTTTAAATTAATTTCATGAAACCTTTCTCACAAACAGGATAAAGATTGTTGGGAAAGGATAAGAGTTGAACTCCTGGATGTTTACAAGTCCTTCCAGAAGAGAGCATCTCATCCTCCAGGGTTTGAGATCAATGGTAATGACCTAGCTGCGGACCGTAGCAAACAGTCTGCTGCCGAGTGTCTGCTCGGGCTTACAGAGCGGGTCGACGAGGTGAAGAAGGGACTCGATACCAGGTTAAAGGTGAATATCAATAAGGGAGGATCCAGGATTTATGTGAGGGGGGGGGGGGGGATTATGAAAAAATCTCTGAAAAGTAAGGGGAAATGTCACATTTTCGAGTGTCTTAGCTTCTGGCCGTTCTAGGTCTAGAAGTTAAAAGAACACAATGGAGAGAGTCACGCTTTTTCTTTTTCTTTAAAAAAAGATATATCTCGGATTGGGTTTTAAAAGAGGGGCATGGGCAAGCTGTTCCCCTCCCCTAATATACATATATTCATATATTGATATACATTACCCTGGCAAATTTATGTTTAGTCTAGGAGAAATATCTTTTTTTCTTGATAAAAACGTTATTACAAAATATATGATGATTTCATTCTATATTTCTTTTCAGGTGACGGCCAAACGAGAAGAAAATATGATAAAGGAAGTGAAGTTATTACAAGGTAAGAAAACAGAAACTAAGATCCAGTCTCTCTCTCTCTCTCTCTCTCTCTCTCTCCCTCCCTCCCTCCCTCCCCTCTCTCTTTCTCTCTTTCTCTTCTTTCCCTTCTCTTTCTTTCCTCCCCATCACCCTTCTCCGTCCTTCCCAACGTCTCTCCTTTAAAAATGATAATAATACATGTAGCACAATTAAGAAAATAAAAACGTTAACAAAAATCAGTGCAAGTCCAGTGACTGCATGAAAGGTTATACAAATATTTGTGAAACTTTCTACAGTAAATGATCGTTATATGGCAATCTATTTTCTTTTCAGAACAACTTTATGACGAAAGACAGCAAAGCGTAGAGCTGAAGTGGAAAGCTCAAGAAGCCACAGAAAATGCAGGGAAATACACAGTACCCGTCTTACAAAAACAGCTCAAAGAAAAACAAGAAGAAATTTCACAGTAAGAAAAAATAACTTAGATCAATATTTGTTTCAATTGGATGAAAAAAAGCTTTGCCGCGATGTATTAAATTTGGTATGAATCTCTACCAGGGGCGGGGGGAAGGGTGAAATGCGAGGGACGAGGGAGCATAGTGAACGAGAGGGGCGAAGGTACATGATAACGGTTCCAAGTGACTACCCCCTCATATGTTTTTGAAGTTTTGTTGTATTAAAAAATGACACTCCTTAGCAAAACTAAAGTATAAATACAAGCAACATACATTTTGCATACTTTACTTTTTTCTTTGCCGATAATTAGTGTGCAATCTGAAGGATCGTAAATGTTTAGTAAATACATTTTAGTTAGTAGGGAGCTTCGGAATGGATAGGATTTCTATTTCTCACTCTAGGCCTCTGTCATGTACATGTATATTAATATCGCTTTGGGGGTTGATATGGCAAATATATAGACTATGTGGTAGTGAACTATCAAAACCAACCAATATTACGGAATACCTGTAACATGCAAAATGACACTTTTGCCCCCCCCCCCAAACAAAAAAACCGACTGGTTTTTACATTTCTATAACTCTTAATCTTGTAAACATACAGTGTGAGCTGTGCTTACGTGATACCAACAGAATATAGATTTTCTATAATATTTACTATATATATTTTAAAGGATATTATGCGAGCGAAAAGATTTTTGCATTTTTATTAGTCTAAATGCTGCACTCTTGGGCCCTCCAGAGCCTAAAAGTGTGTTGCAGTCTTTATTCAGTATTTGCTATATATGTTTTGTTGCACTTTTTCAAATTTTCCGGGGTGATGATCCCCCCTAAAAAATTAAGGGGAGGGGACGTGTCCCCCTCCCCCATCTCCTGGGATCGCCGCCCCTGATCTCTACTAAAATAATGTTACTGCTGTAGAGTAGAATGATATATTCGTCTATAAAGAAACATATTTGAAAGTGTTCATTGCACTGTGAAAATAAACTCAGAATTGCATATTATTTAGCATGTACTTGGTATGGTATAAAAATTCAAATGTTAATAACGGCAAAGGAGCATGAATGATGTGAATAAAAAGACATTTAAAAATTCACTGATTTCCCTCAAAATGTCACTTAATAATGTATCTATATTCCAATATTAGATAGAGGAGCGCGGTTAGGGGCATAGGTTCCGGTTCAATTTTTATATTTTTATTTTTGTTTAAAAACTTGATAGGTGTATTGTATGCTTTTCAACAAAGTAAACAAATGGACACCCCCCCCCCCGACTGGATTTACCAAAGACTACCTCCATGTTTCTAGTGAGACATTATTGCATAATGATTCTGTTCTTGATTCGTATTTCTAAAGATTAAAACGGAACGGCACTGTTCAACTTTGGGATAAGGAGAAGACAAAGCTTATGGAAAGCTCCAAGCAGCGTGAAGAGAAACTTACCAAAGAATTAGCAGATACACAGAAGAGATTTGAAGACATGAAGCAGAAATTGACCGAAAAATTACGAGTAAGTATATCCAACCTTCGTAGCTCCCAGTTTGAATCATATTTTGTTTTAAATCTGTATAGATCAGTAGCGTGATCTTGAAAAGTTGGGTGTTAAAAAAAAGCGCACTTGCCTATCTGACGGAGTACTCTGATCCGGTTTCTTAAATTGAAATGCGAGCATCTTTTTTGTTGATGACAAGGATTGTAAGCCCGGTTGTTATCATTAATATTGTATAATTTGCAATGTGACCAGGGGAAACAAAATCTCAAACATTTACATTTAGTTTATGATCAAAATCAATGCATCCGTAGTATGCCTCTGTTCAGTATATGGCTTATAAAGAAAGTAAGAAATTAGCAATAGAAATGGACCCCAGTGTTTGTTTCATTGATTATTATTTATTTATCCTTATATACATCCTGCTCCGTTCTCATATAATAGAATATATCTGCTGGTTTGTTCTTATATACATCCTGCTCCGTTCTCACATAATAGAATATATCTGCTGGTTTGTTCTTTATACATCCTGCTCCGTTCTCACATAATAGAATATATCTGCTGGTTTGTCCTTATATACATCCTGCTCCGTTCTCACATAATATAATTATCTGCTGGTTTGTCCTTTATACATCCTGCTCCGTTCTCACATAATAGAATATATCTGCTGGTTTGTCCTTATATACAACCCGCCCCGTTCTCACATAATAGAATATATCGGCTGGTTTGTTCTTTTAGGAATCCGAAGAGAAGCTGAAAATACAGAAGATGAAAGACGTCCTCGATAAGAAAACCATCAACAAAAACGGTATGTATTTATCAAACTTCAAGAAGATTAAAACATATCACCTTGATCGCAGTTTTACATCATACATTATGATCATGATTGTGAAACCTTCTTTAGACGTTTCAATTGCAAACTTTTGGTTGTTGTGTCATCCAATCTACACACGTTGTATGCTTGGTTCATTCACTCATTCATTCATTCACTCATTCATTCATTCATTCATTCATTCATTCATTCATTCACGATGTTCCCCTAACTCATTTGCATTCATCCTCACATGAAGTATCATTCACCTTATTGGAAATCTTACCAATAAAATGTGTCATGTTTGTAAACGGCAATCTTGAGTTCTAATAATCTCGGGGAATAGATCTCACATAATCATTTGAAATTTGGTCTGTATGTTCGAAACTATATGCTCTGCAAAACAGTTTTGGTAGGAAATGGACAGTGGTATTACCTAATTAAAGCGTATTACCTAAATAAAGCGAAGGAAAGCAAGCTATAGCCCCGACTCACGTTGTGCTTTCAGTGAATGTGATTTGCTGCAAGTTTATGTCGATTTTCAAGTTTGCTAATTAAAACAAACCATCTCATGCATCGTAAATATAATTAGAATTCAATCAAACCATTCAACAATTTCCTTAACCAATGCTATGAGAAGTATGTTGATGCAAGAGCACCTTTTGGTGTAATATAAAGTAAGGATATCAATTTCTTTTTATATTTTTTTATGATGAATATGCCTACTTTTTTTGATTGAATTTCCCTAAGAAAGACGAATTCTAATTGGCTAGTTAGCAAAATCTATTTGATTGCTTTACTGACTGCTTAAAGTTTGATAACATGTCTTATGAATTTTGATTGTTTTTAATGTTAAATAGGTAGGATTAAATACGTATTGTGTTCAGTTTTCAATTATATTTTGGTTTAATGACATTCTAACCAATCGTCAGTTTTCAATGACATTTTTGCCATCCGTTCGATTAATCAATCATCAAACTTTAATTTCAATTCCAACCCAACTAGTTTCCAAATCAATGGCATCAATTAAATCATCGGCATCCGACAAGATTCGTCATGAAGGCAGGTTACACCTTAGGTGTTGGTGTCTGGTGTTTAGATTGGTGTCTAGTATTAGACAAGAGTGCAATCCCATTCGGTGCTTTCATCATAGAGGCACCGCTGCAAAATGTTAGTAATTTTGCAGTGGTGTATCTGTGTTTAAAATGATGTCACATGATAATGGGGATACACTTTTTTCACGATTCTAGTCTAATTACCCGTCTAGATTTGAAATCTAGCACTGAACACCAAACAACCTTGTCGGGTGATTCGATTGTTACACCCTTTTCTTGGTGTTATCTATCCGTTCTTGTATGAACTATATCTACATCTATATTTTCAGACCTTATCACGGAGGCCTCTACTATAGAATGTTTTCTTTTCAGATTTCTGTTAGTATTTTAGTGGTGATCTAAGCTATCTTTAGCTCGTGTTGTTGTCCAATTGATATTTGAACTTTTGTTGTTATACATGTAGTTTAGTTTTGTTGATTTGTATAGTGAAGATAGGAAGAGAGTGGAGAGGGAGAAGGATATAATGATACATAGATTATAGAGGGGAGTAAAAGAGAGTGAGAGATAAAGAGAGAGAGAGAGAGAGAGAGAGAGAGAGAGAAAGAAAGAGAGAGAGAGAGAGAGAGAGAGAGAGAGAGAAAGAGTAATAGAGATCTAATATATTGAATAGTGACATACAATATAACATAAAGGTAACACGTATATATAGATCGAAACGTATATACAGTGCGTCCCAGAAAAAACGAAACCAAGAATTATCGATGTTTTATCATAACTTAATCACAATTATAATTGATAAATGACACATATTTGTAATGCTTAGATCCTCTTCTTTCATTTGATGCAACTCATGTAATGCAAATTTGACGCATGAGTAATTCAAATGAATTTGAAGAGAGGAAAACAAAAAGTCATTTGGCGGACGGTATCTGAATTTCAAAGAGAAAATCACATTTCTAGAGAGTTGAGTTTCTGCCCTTTCATATGACGCCTCAGTCATGAAAAATGAGCTAGGAATCACAAAGTTTTGTTTGTTTAAAGTAGTGCTTGCATTTCCATAATTGTATTAAACGAGTTCGTTTTCACTGGCTGCCTGCCGTAGCAACAAACGGAATTTACAAAAGACTTCACTCCGTTTCGTTGACAATCAGCCGTACATGAAAGACTAAATGTGACTAAGTTATGATAAAACATCGATAACTCTCGTTTTCGTTTTGTTCTGGGACGCACTGTAGAATAACAAAAATTATATACATGTAGATAGAAAGAATAGAAAGAGATTTAGAAGATTTATTTGTAATTTGATAAGAATTTGACACCGTTTGTGACTTTCAGCCTTTAGTATGTATATCTGATCATTACATTTTGATAATATATGTTTATTTCAGTTTCTTATATCTTTCATTTTGTAGCATAGCACTCTTCAGAGGTCGACCTTTTCTGCCTTTACACCATTTTTATTCTCTCTTATTTCAAAGTTCTTTTTTCATTTCGCACGTTTACCTCGATAAAGTATCACCATGCAGATTTAGGATTCTTTTGTTAGCGTGGAGCATGCTGGCTGTCACATATTTAATATATGCAGTGCTAAGAGAGTGTGTCGCACGGTCACTACTGCCATTCTTTGTACTACTTTATCGTAGTATAATACTTTGTGTTATTTACATGTTTTTCCTTCAAACTATGATCAGTGTGTGTTCTTATACACAGTTGTGTGTTTATGTCTAGAACTTTTGCTATGTTGAATGATCAACCTATTAGTAATGCTTTATATTTTGTGTTATTTACATGTTTTTCCTTCAAACTATGATCAGTGTGTGTTCTTATACACAGTTGTGTGTTTATGTCTAGAACTTTTGCTATGTTGAATGATCAACCTATTAGTAATACTTTATATTATAATTAGTTTTCAACAATATGTTTAGTGATTATTATTTCATGTGTATTATTTTTCTTTCGTCGTCTCGAAAACTTGACAGGCTGATTTGTGATTAGTTTTAACAAATTCTGTGTTTCTTTAGTTTTTTATGAAGTTTGTGCTGTCGTTAATAGATTAATAATTGTCCTTTATCACGCCTCTATAACCCTCGAAAATGAAATCATAGCCATATTTTTTTAATGAATTCGTGGCAATTTATTTTCTTTGAAATGTACGAAGATAATTTCGGCTACAACAACTTGTGATGATGTGGATAGATTCATAAAATCATTTTTAAAACAATTCCATTTATGGTTTATAAAGTTTCTATAAACAGAATAACAACCATAAGGACAATTTGATCAAACCAATCCCTGATCATACATAGAATTCGATATGGTATTATTGACAGATATTGGATATCAAAGCAACGTATTTTTACAGGGTAATTGTTAGGCGTAGCTGTCCCTCAGGCTTAAACAGATCATAGAGAATGATCAAAGTATGTATTTACATAATTATAAATAAAGTGTGTTTTAATGGTTTTCTAGAATTGGAGTTAGAGATCGAAGGATTGAAAAGAAAGATCTACTCTAAGGAGAAAGACGTGGCTCGTATTGAGGAAGAGATTATCAACCAACAAAGATTGGCTGTCGGCTGCTTTAAAGGCATTCAGAAAGATTTCAAGTGAGTTGAAAGATTGATATATATAATCATTAACTTGATACCATAGGTTCAAATGATGATGTTGTTGATGATGGTAGGGGTTGTCGACTACCTCAAAAGCATCCAGAAAGATTTACATGAGTATTGATAAGTGAGTTTGAAGATTGGTGATGATAATGATGATACTTACGTGAGGTAGAAAATTATGTATCAGTAAGATGATGTCAATGATGAGAGTCCTTGGTGATAACATACCTTTTCAGGTAGGCCTATGCATGAAGACTTTAAAATGTTTGGAGCCAGTGGCGTAGATAAGAGAAAGGGAAGACTCTTTCATTAAAATTAAAGAGAGAAAAGAAAAAAGATAGAAAGAGAAAGAAGAGTAAAAAGGGGAAGGAAATGCGAGAAGGAAATGGTAAGAATTCATCCCATACCTTTCCCTCATTCTTTGGAAATGTTTTCATGACAAGTTTCTCGTTAGGTCGTAGAATATTACAGAAGCATGCAATTGAATGCTTTAACCGACACATTTCTCGTGCCCACCCCCCCCCCGGCAAAAAGCGGGTGATCCCATGTTTCTCCCCATGAAAAAAAAATATGGTTACGCCTCTGTTGTAAATATAAAGACTGTGAACTCATCTTTGTTTTAACATATGAAAATGTATGATATTTGTATTTTGATAAAAACGTGGAAATACTGTGAACTTTGAACATATAATTCTCTATACGTATCCGTCAAAAACATAACAGAACAAACAAAAGAATGTGGATGCTAAGAGATTGAACTTTGAACTTTGAACTTAGAATCCTATGTATCTGCCAAGAACAGAACAAACAAAAGAATGTGGATGCTAAGAGATTGAACTTTGAACTTTGGACCCGTATCTGCCAAGAACAGAACAAACAAAAGAATATGGATGCTTAGAGATTTAACTTAGAGATTTAACTTTGAACTTTGAACTTTGCACTTAGAATCCTATGTACCCGCCAAGAACAGAACAAGTATAAGAAGGTGGATGCTAAGAGATTTAAGAAGATACTCAACGCTATCTGTGTTGGAGCTAAGGATGGTCGACTCGACATCACTAAGGCAGATCTACCTCTCCAATACATCGCATTACCAGAGGTAAGTTTAAGCTTAAGGTTGCTTTCTTGTCTTTGTGTACTCTACTCATATTAGTATTCAACCAAAGAGTTACAACTTCAAAACTTTTTGTGGAAATAAATTTTGTATGCAAAACGTCATATACCTAAAACATATATAGGCCTAGTTTGAAATGTCTCACTTCATTTGAGTTAGATCAATCTCTTTTACCGTTAAAGGTATAGGGAAAGACACGTTGTGGAATCGGTCAGAAAAGGTTGATCATCTAGCATATCAGTATTCGTGTGTACTGCAAGGTTCTGGAATCATCAAAATGATAAGAAATTTGGCCCAGTCTTGGTAAAGTAACAAGCACTGTACACAAAAAGATGTATATGGGACTACGCGGTATCTATCTAGTACGGATAGATATAATAATTTACTAAATACATCAGTTGGCGGTTTCCCGGCATTTCATTTCATTTTTCGAGAGGGGGACGTTTCCAAAACTGGTTTATACCTTTAATATGTGAAAAGTGTGCATCGATAACGTTATTGCATGAAGTGTATTATATATAGAATAGAATACATGTAGAATAGTTTGTAGCTTATATATGTATTCAATAGTTATTCATATTAATTCATTATATTCTCATTTATTGCTGTGATACTTTTGTGTGTTAGTGATACCAGGCACGATTAGCATTAAATGCTATTTTTTGGTCCCAATCATCCTTTCAATGTTAACCATTCACATTTGATTGTTATATTGATGTACTTTTTGTTTTGGATAATAAACTTCAAACTCAAACTCAAACTCAAACTCATATATCTATATATTTAAAGTCATGGCATCTGTATCTTTCTTTTTTCACCATCATGCAGGATCTTACGGGTCACCCCATCAAGAGGAGCTCGGGCAAAGTGCTGTAAGTGAGAGCTTTGGCTCGCTAGATTATGATGAGGAGAAATAATAATGATAATGATGATAATAATAACAACAATAATGATAATAATGAGTGATAATGATAATAATGAAAATTATATATATATTTATAACGCGCACATATCCGTGATCTTTGATCAAGGCGCGACAAAAATGAATCTCCAAATTACTTAACGAACAGTTCGACAGGTAATCTACATGTACTGAAACTCGACTTTTAGATGAACAGATATGTTTTCACGTATGTTCGGTACTGTTCATATGAAACAGATAATTCAATTATTTAAAATTGAATAAGAATTACTAGATTCTTCAAATAACAATGTTTCGACCTTTTAAAAGAAAACACAAGTGAACCCAGACCGGTGAACCCATAGTTCGATCTCATAATTCATATAATCGTGGCTCGGTGGTCAGAAATATCGTTATGGAAATGGAAGGTCCATGATTCGATAGTCAGTGCATATAATGGTGCCCTAAAGTAAATAAATAGTCTTTTCCTCCGTGTCCTATAACTTACCCGATCTTGCTGTCAGCAGCTCAGTGTTTAGGAAATATATTAGAAAACGGTTAGTACTTGGGCCCAATATACAGCTATTTTCCTATAGCACCCAAGTCATTTCGATAGACTTCCAGCTCGCCGATGCTATCAAACAAAAACATTTATATTTTCCTGAAACATTGCGGGCCGCAGATTGATTTTTCTTGTCTTGTTTGTCAACCTTAGAGTGCGACAAACTGACTCAACACTTACCATCCCAATTATTGCATGGTGAATGCCCCGTATATATATTTTGCCCCTTCCCCCTAACCAGTGGCGGATCCAGGGGGGGGGGGGGGGCAAATTGAAATTTTGTTGAGGATCCAAAAAAAAAAAATGTGCTCACTACCCCCGCCCCCCCCCCCCCCCCCCCCCCCCACCCCCCCCCCCCCCCCCACCCCCCCCCCCCCCACCCCCCCCCCCCCCCCCCCCACTGCGCGAATTTTTGGCCGGCGCGTTTTTCAAATTTTCGGGAGCAAAAAAAAAAAAAAAGAAAAAAAAAAATTGTGCTCTGTACCCCCCCCCCCCCCCCCCCCCCCCCCCCCCCCCCCCACCACTGAGCGACTTTTCGGCCGGCGCGATTTTCAAATTTTCGGGAGCAAAAAAAAAAAAAGTTGGGCCCCCTCCCCTAAGAAATCCTGGATCCGCGCCTGCCCCTAACCCTAACATGGATTGGTGCCCCTACCCACTAGGCCCCGGGCCAGGCACGAACAGAAAATAAGGTTGAATATTTCACGAGTTCACCTCTTTTAATACATACCAAATTGTTCATACCTGCTATTTCCAACATTCTTCTTCTTAACCTACAGGGTTTCGAAGCAGGACATCCGACATCACCTGAGCCCTATAGGTAACGAGGCATCATCACCTCCATCATCACCGGACGCGAGCCCGTCATCAAGCCCGAAGTCGTCGAGGAAGAACATGAAGAACGGTGGTGAGCGGAAACTAGAGCCGATAGACGGATCAGAGGAGAATGAGAAAGAGGAGGCAAAGGATGTAATGGAAGAAGACCCGGGCATGGCATTCAGGAAAGCTACTAATGTCAGGAAACGAAGAGAGTCCAGAGCATCATTAACCTTTCAACATGTTCGTAAGTATACTTTTGTTATTTTGTTTTTTGTCATTGGGACACAGTGTACGTAGGAGGAGGGGTGTGCCCACCTGAAGACCAACTCAATATACGCGTTTAAAACTTTATATCCAGGCATGGTGAAGGGCGTATCCAGGATTGTTTAAGGGGAGGTGTTTTTTTTTGCATAATTCGTGAGAAAATATTTAGCGGCGAATCAGCCAGCCGGTGAATAAGGGGGGGGGGGGGGTAATTAGCACTCCTTTTTTCCACAACATCCACCCCACCCCTTGCCCCCTGAGCAAAACAAAATAAAAAATGAGGGCTTAGAAAAAACACAGATCAAGGGTATCTTTAAAATTCTACCCCCCCCCCCTTTATACGCCCTTGGGTATGGTTATAAAATATACCCATGTCGAGAAAACAATTCGAACAATGCTACATCTGCCCCTTTGCAAACAAAGTGTAAACTAACTCAGTATGCATGATATAATAATAATAATGGTATTGGTTTCATTTATTTATTTGCAGCACATCCAGACTTAGTCGACTTTAGCAATGCCCATCTGGACATCGAATTGGCATTAAAACAATTTCCAGAGCTTACCGAAACACAGGTAAGATCAATCTCATATTTTGGCTATTTTGGCTATTTTGGCGTAAAGTCTTGGTCAGTTCTGCTGGTATGAAAACCAGTATGATATAAAGTAAAACGTTTTGCTTTACAGAGACTTAAATTGCATCAAAAACGGTTGCCGTCGTTTTATTCTTCTATTAAACGTTATGTTCTATTTCAATGAAACAGTTGCGCAATCATTCCATCAATATTTAAGCAAAACAATAAAGTATGCTGTGACATCATGCAATAAAATGGTTTCATCTGTCATGTAGATGAAAGCGCGCGGGGGATAAAAGTAACCTTTCAGATTCTTCACAACTTATTTATACATTTCCTTTTTTTTTCCTTCTATTTGTGTCCAGATCAAGGACCATTACGATCAGTTCAGACGGTATGATACGAGTGGTGATCTTTTACTAGACTTCACGGAAGTGGTTCGAGCTATTCAGTCAACCGTTGGGAACTTTTATTCTCCAGCCCAAGTCAAGGTAAGCCGATCCAAGGGCTCATCAATAAATGTGTTTAAATGTTAGAAAAGGATGGTCATTTACGAAAAATCTGTACCAAGCAAAAACAGCCACAAACAAATCATCAATTTCCCCCAGTGTTTTATTGGGGGAGGGGGGGGGGGGGTAACATATATTTGGAAGAGGAACACTTTTCTTCTTCTTTTTTTTTTTTTTGCAAAAGCAAACGACTAAACAGAGAAATTGAAAGCAGGGCTTGGAATTATGAAAGGGAATAAACGTTCTATATCATTGTTTCCCATGCTGACAACTGATTTATAAATTTTCTTTTGTTCTTTATTTGAACAGGAAGCGATGGGTGAGATTGATAGTGATAATAATGATACTGTGGATTTCTCCGAGTATCTCACCATTGCGCTCATGGTCACGAACAAACGAGGCAGATCCGAAGTCTTCCGAAGTGGAATCGTCAAACATGGCGGACAGTCGGTTTCAAAATTATGTGTCATTCAGTGATGTTCTTGTCTATCAATGATTTTCTTATTTATTATCTTGATTATTTTATTTAAAGTTCGATCTTTTATTTAAAAAAATATAACCTTGAAAGCAGTTGCTTTAAATGAAAGTTTGAAAATCAGAGAAACAGATTTTTGAAAAAGTTTGATCGAATAAGAGATTTATTATTTTTAAAGATGAGTTCACTATAAATCATGCATATTTCAAATCGGCCAATTGGTTAATGGCATTCTAATGTATTTTTAACAGCCCTACCTTTTTGCTCCTACACTCGGAATTACTCAAATATAATGTTGTTGTTTTTTTTTTTTTTTTTTTAGCAGAGCAATATTGATGTAAAACATATAAATATATCATATCCATCATTTTTGTGAACAGTCCAAGGAGCAAAAAGAAATGTATATTTCGGTATCCAGTGATTTTAGTTTCGGCTTCAATTTTAGCTTATTGCTGCATGTTTACCACTGTGCGATACTACTTATAAAGTGAGTGCAGGTGTACAATATAAAGCATGATAATGGAACAGATTCGTTTCTAAATGCTTCATTGTCTGATGACCAATTTAACAGAATTAGATTTACATAATTTTATTTAGTGATCTCATCTAGGATAAGCAGATGGTATAAGTTATTAGGTCTAATCATGACCATTATCAGTATTGGACGATTTGTACAAAACATTTTTTTCATCAAATATGTGCCTTGTTTTTATATTCCACTCGCCAACTTTCACTATGTTATAAGACGAATATGAGTTCTGAACTGAGCGCTAGCTAGTCTGCTTCCTCATAGTAAACGTTGTTATATCACTGTCCTAAAAATACAACATAAAGGAATTCAAAAGAATTCTTAAATGTTTTTATTTGTCTCTTGTTTTCAACGAGCGTTTGTTATATATGTGCTTGTTATAATGCGGGGCAACTGTACCTCTTTTATAAGCCAGTACAACACAAAGTGGGATGAAAGTAGGACGAGTCCGGACCGGAGGACCTGGATCGACTAGACCCAGTAAGTCGGAGATCACGATACACTTGCAGGGAGGAGAGAGGGGTGCAAGAGGGGTGCAGGGGGGCTCTGGGGTGTATGTATGGCACCCTTATTTAGTTTAGTGAATGTGGAAATTGCCTTCTGGCATCCCTCTTATCCTAAAAGATATTTTGCCAAAATAAATTCAGAGAAATTCACCTTTATTTGTTATACTTCCCCCATTCCTCGTTTAAATTATTATTTTTTTAATGCAGATTTAATCAGAATAGTTGAATTGTTACTGTTATCTCAGAGGCTTTTTTGCAGTATTTGTATGCGTACTTAAAATTGCAAGTATTTTTTTGGTTTAAATATAATTTGTTGATTTACATTTGTATAGATTATGTGTAAATAAAGTAAATAAAGTATTATTAAATGTAGCTATATAGACCCTACGTCCCAAAGTATATTGATGTAATTATTAAGTTTAAACAAAAGAGTGTTTGGAGAGCGTTGATAGATAGGGAGAGAGAGGGAGAGAGAGAGAGAGAGAGAAAGAGAGAGAGAGAAAGAGAGGGGAGACAGGAAGACAGACAGAGAGAGAGAGAGAGAGACAGGGATATACAGACACACACACACACACACGCACACACACACACATAGAGTGATATACAGTGCGTAACCGAGAATTATCGATGTTTTATCATAACTTAATCACAATTATAATTAATAAATGACACATATTTGTAAAGCGAAGATCCTCCTCTTTTATTTGATGCAACTTTTATGATACATTCACGCATGAGTGATTAAAAACAATTTGAAGAGAGGAAACCAAAATGTCATTTGGTGGACGGTATCTGAATTTCAAAGAGAAATCACATTTTTAGAAAGTTCAATGTCTGGCCTTTCATATGACACCTCAGTCAGGAAAAATGAGCCAGGAATAACAAAGTTCTGTTTGTTAAAAGTAATGCTTGCATTTCCATAATTGGATTAATCGAGTTCGTTTTCACTAGCTGCCTGCCGTAGCAACAAACGGAGTTGACAAAAGACTTAACTCCGTTTCGTTGACGATCAGCCTTGCACAAAAAGACGAAAGACTTGATGCATGGCTGATCGTCAACGAAACGGAGTTAAGTCTTTTGTCAACTCCGTTTCATGTCAGCCTTGCAGGCTATTGAATAAATGGACAAATCTAGTTTAATTATAGAAATATCGGAGAAAGTACTTTTGGTATAGACATACATTTTGAGTGGATACCTGCGAATTGTGACCTACTGGGAAGCGAAAGACCGACAGTTTGGCTAAAAAAGCAACACAAAGAGAACACATAGATGTAACTGTACCACGGAATAGGTCTGAACTTACTAACCGCATGCGTCATTTTTATCAGCATATAAGGCAAAATCAATGGGAAACGATTATAGATAAAGGAAGATTCTTATTTCAGATCCATCCATATTATAACGAGACTTATCAAAGTATCTGGTTCTTGTAGAAAAGATGAAAGATTATCGCATCAAATGAGAATGGTCAAATGAAAATTAAACCTTTACAAATTCAGTATAAATAAACATGTAAATGGCCTTTGTATAATTATGAAGATCATCTGCACACTCTGTTGGCTTTCCTAAAAGCCATAGATAGATACCACGCATTATAGAATTATATCATAGAGATATATCTCTATGAATTATATACAGGTCTAAACGACAATGTCTACTTTGTCGTTTTTCACCTTCTCTCTCTCTTGGAGAGGAAGGGAAGGAAAGTATAGTTTAGCAGTGCACAGTTTACCTCTATTATTAATAAAATACTCGGACCCTGTTTATGGTCGACACCTAAATAAGTGCCCGCATCATCGAATGAACGGAAGCTGCATGTGATACCCACTGAATAAATCATCAAGCCTGAGAAAAAGAAACAGCGCCATCTAATCATCAGAAAAAACAATATGGCCAGGCGGAAAAAATCTTTTCAGATTGGACAGCCTTATAAACCCAACAACATCAATAATCTGTTTCATTCTTGCGTTTTACTCTGATGAGTGAAAGACGAAACATTAGATAGGAATAAAATAAATCTTGCAAAGGTATTCGAAACACAAGACTCATGTAGGCCTAAACTACAATCAAGACTGCTATACTGGGGCATTTACTTACAAGACTATTCGCCACACAATATATTATACGCCATGAAATATAATCATGTACCTAAGTCATCGCGGCCTCCAATAATACTAAATGGCAAATGTTTAATTGGGTTTTTGAATTGTAAATCTATGTAATAAACATTCTTGATTATTGTAACGTATTTTGCGAAGTGAACTATTATAGTATTGCTATTTCCTGTTAAGCTCAAAGAAAATTCTTTTACTGATAAAAAGGCGGGTATAAGTCGGTGTTGTGCTGTGTAGACGAGCGAGCAAAATGTTTTAGGTCTGTGAGTTCGCACTGAGAAAAATTACATCTTATAAAGAGGAAAAACACACAATCCAAATCATGAAAGACTGAAAAGATCTTTAATGAGAAACAAAAATATGTTAACATGAAATGCGAGCGTATCGCGACCAGGTAGTGTCAGGACGTTCAAACTGCATTCGAGCCGCATTTGAGCAGCAATCTAAAGGTTCCGACGGCATTCGAAGTGCATTCCAGTTGGATTATTTTGGTACCGAAAATAACGAAATAGATTCCGGCGGCAATCGAGATGCATTCTTGAATCCTAGTCGGGACGTTCCAACTGCAGTCGAGCCGTATTCGACTGGCAATCGAAAGATTCCGACGGCATTCGAAGTGCATTCCAGTTGGGTTCTTTTAGTACCGAAAATATCGAAATATATTCCGGGCGGCAATCGAAAGATACCGACGGCATTCGAAGTGCATTCCAGTTGGGTTCTTTTAGTACCGAAAATATCGAAATAGATTCCGGCGTCTATCGAGATTATATATATATATATATATATATATATATATATATATATATATAAATTATAAATACCGGTAGATTATATCATTTAAAAAAATGAAAAGATTCACAAATTATTTTCCCCAGCCTTTCATAGAACTCAGCCTTCTCTTTAACATGGAAAATGAATTAATGTAGGCGTACCATTACGGACATTGAGGCTTCAACTTCGAGGACAACCATCCTCGAAATAAATACCCCCCAAAACACAGAAAAACCTAAAAAGTGGTAATTTTACGACCCTGAATATAGCCTGCAATACAATAGGCTAAGGGAGGAAGTTACAGTGGGAGGGGGGGGGGTAGTGGAGCGCTTAGCTTTATGTATACTATGTACCTTGCAATGGTTTCCAAGTAAGTTCAACGTTACAATAAACGATGACGATTCTATAATGTAAAAGCATCTGTATTCTACATATCACTTTTTCAATATTTCATGATTATACAGTGCGTCCCAGAAAAAACGAAACCGAGAATTATCGATGTTTTATCATAACTTAATCACATTTATAATTGATGAATGGCACATATTTGGAAAGCTTAGATCCTCCGCATGAGTAATTTAAATTAATTTGAAGATAGGAAACCAAAAAGCCATTTGGCGGACGGTATCTGAATTTCAAGGAGAAAATCGCATTTTTAGAAAGTTGAGGTTCTGCCCTTTCATATGACACCTCAATCAGGAAAAATGAGTAAGGAATGACAACGTTCTGTTTGTTTAAAGTAGTGCTTGCATTCCCATAATTTTATCAAACGAATTCGTTTTCACTGGGTGCCTGCCGTAGCAACAAACATAGTTGACAAAAGACTTAATTCCATTTCGTCGACAATTAGCCGTAGACGAAAGAGTTCATGCATGGCTGATTGTCAACGAAACGGAGTTAAGTCTGTTGTCAACTCTGTTTGTTGCTATCTGAAGTCCATAATGAAATATATAAATGTTGGCCATTTTTGTATCCGAGCGTAAGATTCACAAATTCGGTTGTATTCATGGAAGTTTTTTTTTCTCCCAATAGCAAATTATAAAAGGAAATTGTACAGCTATATTGATAGCCCGACCTATATTGAGTCCAAATGGTAACTAAAGCAATTTACACACGTTTGTACATGGTGAGAATATTGGGAGAATGATTTATATTTATATATCTTTTTTCCAAGTGCATTGTATTTCATTTTTTATAACAAAAATGACGCAACAATTAAAATTGCACAACCTATGAAGTGAGATACAAATACACAAATCTAATTGAAATGAGCAGACGTAGGAAAAATCCTCATAAAAGGCAAGTACTTCTACTCATGGGACTCACATTTATGTGAATTAATTAAGAAAATAAGAAAGATGGTGAGCTTTTTGGGAAGGCTGAGACACATTTTAAATGAATCTTTTCTCAATCTAATTTATCAATCAATAGTCATTCCTCATTTTGATTATGCTGGCATTATATGGCAATCCTCACAAAAAACTATTTGGACTAACTTCAAATACTTCAAAATAGGGCTGGTAGGATAATCATTAAAGGGAGTCACTCGTCAGTTTCCATGTGCAGAAGGCCACAATTCGCTGACTCCAGACTTGGTGGAAACCCGTTGGCCAGTCAAGAATTCCCCCTAATCTCTCGGAGAATACTCGAGAGTCTTCGGTTGACGAAAAAGCAAAGCATTACATAAGGTCTAATGGTCATAAAACTCAAAGCATTACACTTCTCTCGTTGTTCTTCTCTTGCGGCTTCGTGCCCAAAGTAGTTGCTGCTGATAGGGACATAGATTCAGGGCTATGTGTGATATTCGATGTGGTAGCATCTTCTTGTCTCTTGACGCTATCAAGACAGGTCAGTCCCCACTGCTTACGAACCATTGGTTTACGAACACAGTAGAGCAGGAAAATGAAGAGTCCTTGAAATGAGTTCAGTATAATGAAGATAGGCTCAACCACCTGGATAACATGGAATAAAGATCATCATGACAAAAATATTGCGGTTGAAACTTTCATAACGTCTTTATACTCAAACGGTTCCCTGTTCAAACACACAACCTCGAGCACACATTCAGTTAACAACTAAATTATTCATACTCTTATCAAGTTTTGTAATTTTCAAAGTTTGTGAAAAATTGATTTGTCCAGATTTAGGTTTCTTGAGGATGTGACATATCAAAGCATAAATCTAAAAGCATTCACCAAAGGCCCTAATTCAACCAGTCCACCTTTCATTCGTGAGTTACAAAATACACCAAAAACATCAAATTTACCAGGGGTATGAATAATTCAATTGAGAACTGTATATCAACTTCAATGAAATTTCTTACGTTTCTGGTCACAGTATCCTATAAACTTTCACAATAGAAAAACGCAATAAATTTATGCTTCTCTTATGGATATTGTTTTTTCTACTTCACCTGACTGAATTCTCGGATCATCAGAAAGTATCCAGTGATCCATGTAAGACCAATCAGAAGGAGGATACAGATTGCATTTTGAACCCGTTCGATGTTCTCTCTACGTTCCACCTTGGCCTCTCTCTTGACCCGACCAGCGAGATTAGAAGACTTCATTAGTTGACGGACGACGAGGGCAAAGATGACGACGTTGAACAGGAGAATGATTGTCATGGGAATAAGGAGACCACCGATTTGAGCCCACAATTGGAGAAAACATCTAGAGATCCAGTAGAAATTGTGAAAAAAAGAAAATATGTAGAAAGAAAAATGAAAATCATTTATCACTCTCAAAATAACCTTGTCCCCATTGTCAAAATGTCACAATACACTAACATTCGGTACACCCCAAATATTATTACTGTTAAGTATTTGGCATCACCTATGCCTGGCAGGCAGAAAGCGATCTGAATCACTTTAATCCGTGGGTCTCATCTAATTGGGAGTGTGAAGGTGGACCACAACACCGGGGTTTCCCCTATTCAAACACGAATAGTGCGGTGGGTTCTTAACGTGCAAAGGTGGTGACTCTCCTGTACAGGGGCCTCCATTTAACGTCCAACCCGAGGGACTGTAACATGGCATGCGTCTATGAAATAGGGGAGGGGCTAGTTAACTTACAACGCCCGCTTCAGTCACCCGCCTCTGGGTCGGACTCGAACCCATGATCTTTGGTACTACAAGCAGATGGTTTGCTGACTGAGCCAACTCACCTCCTCATAATGTACACAGGTATTTGAAATAATGTGGTATGTGTTTTTGTTCGAAAGTAAAAAAAAAACAATATAATTTCCTTTTTTGATTAAGTGAACCATACACGACTGAGACGGTTTTGTGAAGCGAAATTTTTATAGAAGGAGATGAAATGCTGTATGGAATTTAAATTTGCTTCAATCATTTGGTTCATAAATATAAACAAGAAATTTTCCTAGCACTATGCTCCGTCCTGTTGTCGTGATATGGCTCTATTTTTGTTTACTCTTACCTTGTCACTTAAAGGCCCAACTGATCATGTTATAAAAAACTGCAAAACATTGTAAATATATTTCGGTTTGGAGATTATGATATTAACAGGTTCGCAGACTACTCACATATCTCCGTGCGCATATTTGTCTTTGGCAATGGCTCCAGTTACAATGACAATCATTGCAGGAATACCTTGAATTAAAAAAAAAAGGGGGGGGGGAGACAATTATGATTAATTATATTTTCACGTGTCAATTGACAGTTTTAAGGCCTTTCCCTAAAAGGAGAATAAGAGAAAATGTTCACAATTGCCATTGTGTGATTTAAGCAAAGTGAAAGGAAAGGATGAAGATGGCGATTAACAGTACAATCGCTTACATGACATAGCAACGGCAGTCATGAATGCGGCATGCATACATACAGGCATTCACTTAAGAAGTAGATAGATCTCCTTGTATTTTTTCTCCTTCTAGAAAACAACTTTATGATCAATTTGTGGATCACTCGAGAGATCTTTGTACGATTTTATTTAAATGGAAAACTGTTTTGAACAGTAGACAACAAAACATATCTTGCCTATTAATCCTGTTAAAGGGAAATTAAGTATCAATAGTGTTGGCAAAATTTCCCTTCCCTTCTCAGATAATCATTTGTCTGCCCCGAAATGTCGCATATTTTGATAAAGATGGTGATGAAAGCCTTTCACGAAGAAGAAATCATGCATATTGCTCTCTTTCAAATGCTGGCAATTTAATCTTATGGTGGTTGATGTTTATTTTACATGTATTAATTATATAAATCATTCGAAATTATAAATATTCTTTATAGAAAAACGCATTATCTTTTAATGATCAATTTCGATACTACTGATAACAATTTTGAAATGGTTGTACCCCAAGCAACGGCACCAGCTTTGACCATGAACCGTGGAATGTAGGTATCAAAGATCTTGACGATGATGAGATAAGTATTGTATCCCTCCACACCCATCCAAGTGAGCGAAGATAGAACGAAGTAGTGAACGAGCGCCGTAATGAACCCGCATGGACCTGCCTTTACTTGGTATTGACGTTTGGCGCTGTCCAGTGACATCATGACAATGAACGATAGGTAGAGACAGAGTAACGTCAGGCACAGGCAAATGAAGATCTGGTTGGTCTGTTTTCCCCTCAGAACTCTTTCAGTTTAATAACAAAAATGTAACATAAATTTGTATTTGATTAATACATTTATAAATGTAGTGCATATATCATTATTTAGCAATACAAATGTTGGTGCTAGGGTTTATAGATTAATTAAGGCGGTAGCAATATATTCAGCATGTCAAATTTGAATATTTCCCGTGCACTAGCTTGATTTAACCTTAGATCAAATGATAGTATTAATAAATCAGTACATGCTGTGAACTAGGCTGTTACTCATTCGAACAGAGACAATGCCATCATTTGGCAAAATATTGTTTTTTCATTCAGTTATCAAATGGATATTCAAATGAAATTCCTGACTCAATGTGATCACGTATCTGAGTTTACAAAACATCTGAAGGAATTTCATGATCTATGTGCTCTAATATAATCTAGTAGTTTTATGAGATGGATAATTATAAAAATTGAGATAAACAGGACTCTTACCTGTTTGATATATATGTTGCGAGGGTGACAAGTAGGCATACTACTGAAATACCACATCCTATGTACGTTAGAACTTCGTATGCCTGCTCAGAAGACCCATCCTCCCTGGAAATATCCTACAAATAGAATAAATTCATCACAAATTTGTTATCCAGCTCATTCTTCACCCAACCAAAACATAGAGCTGTATGAAAACATAACATGTATGTGTGAGCTCTGGTAAGTTTGGATTGCTGTCATTAATTTTTCGCCGAAGATAGACACATATTATAATACATTCATGAGAATGCATAGTGAGTGTGTTATTCAACTTGCCTGGAGTTAGTCATCATGTGAGCAGCCCCCCACCCTCCCCCCAAATAAAAGAAAAAAGTTCCACTCCTAAAATTAAAAACAAGAGAAAAGAACAAGGAAAAGATAAGAGAGAAAAATACAAGGAACAGGACCAGGCGACGTGCTCTGAAAATAAAAGACATACTACTAAAAAAGAAAGAAAGATCTTACCATAAGGACGGCAAAGTTGGTGAGATGGTTACATCCACAAACGATCTCCTCCTTCTCATCAGATGGAGGATCCCAGTTGTTATCATTTGATGAGCTAATGCCAGATGATGAAAGAAGCTGACACCCTTCTTGAGACCAGTCGCTAAAGCCAATATCCCAGTATGAACACGACGGGTTCGTCAGATCAGTCTTGTGAGAAAATTCAAATTGAGAACATAGTGCATACGACTATAGTTGTTTTCATAGGTGGTCAAATAATGCTAATAACATGTCCTTGTCTGATACACTGTATATAGTGAAATTGATTATAAAACAGAAATAATTATAACACATTGGAAATAATACTCAAAGATGACAATTAAGATGCACAGTTTTGTACATTTATTTATATTTATGCAGTAACTTTGAAAATGAAATTCCTTTAGGGCCTACCTCTATCGGGGTAAAAGTGAAATTGATGGGTTCTGTCAGATCTTCTATTTTCTCGTCCCCGATACTCAGTGATATAACAGGTGTTTTAGCAGATCGGTTGGTTCCTACACTTGTGTTCTTCAATGATTTAGAAATGAAAAGGGCTGGTGTGGAAAAGACACTGAAAATCACGCGAACAAAGCCGTTAGTATTAGAACTTCCTCCAGATATCAACGGTAAAGCGGAAGAAATCGCAGATGGTATGTTGACAACAGCAATGGTATCTGGTTTTGTAGCTTCAGCTTGATTTTCATTTGAAGTTTGGATGTTGGTGTCAAATTTCGTCAGACCAGAATTGCTGTCTCCTACTAACGAGAGGACTAGACCATTTGAGATGACATCGGTAGGTACGCTTTGGACCTGAAAAGTTCAGAAAAACAGAATTGGTAAAACAGTCAAATAAGAACGTTGCCTCGGTCATGAAGAGGCATAGTATACTACTGTGGAAATGAATTTCATCTTTGCACGGGTCATTAACAGATATCTTATTTTGAGGAGCGTTAGTAAATGTCAACTATAATGACAGTTACTATTACATAAATGTTGGTCTTTGCTGCCCTGCCAAGCGGGAAAAATTCGGATATAATCGGCATTTTATTCAACAAAGAATATCAAAACTTCTACGTACCTGCACGGCAATATTTGGTTGTTGAAAGCTAAAATTTTCACCGTCCTCTACAGGTACACTTTTGATCTGCTGCTCAAATACTTTAACGACATCACTAACAGAGGCTGATGCTGATTCAAGTGTTTCTGTGTCAACATCAGCGATGTTACTTACTATGGCAACGATGGATGCAGTAACCTGTTATTCAAAATCAAGTAAATACATTCACTTACATATTCTGAAAGCAGTAGCATAGTATGAAATAAGAACTTCAAATACAGGTGTGATTTGGGATAAAATTTGGACAGTCGGATTTGAAAAGATCTTTAAAAAATGGCAAATACTATTTTCACAATGAATTGACCTACAATTAAATGGTCTTTATTTTAGTAATATAGCCGGATTCAGTTGGCCAGTGAAAAGTTAAACACTTAAGTCGTAATAATAATTGTATATGTACGAATTTACTGGACACGTTTCACAACAAATAAGGGAGTTTACAAATACAATCTGCGCATGGGCAGATAAAGGTCATTTGTACCAAAAAGGTAAAACCCACAGAGATGAATACTGGATATGCGCTCATGAAAGTTATGTAACATTATTCATTTATGCAACAACGGTACATTCTATGATACGCAGGTGGAAGTATTCTTTTCAAGAGGGCAAACAAAAGGTATTCATGAAGCACATCTAGGACTTTGGCAGTTATTATGTTATGCTCAAAGTGGAACTTCTCCACGTGTAAAAGATCTGTGGATATTTGGGGGTCATTTGTACCATGTGCTATCTGTAAACTCCCTTGTTGAATTAAAACTAAGAGACAAATTACATAAGATATTTTTGGAAAGTGTTGTATTCGCGAGACTAAATTAAGAAACATACCTTTTCACTGTAGTTTGTTCGAGCACTTATATTTGAAATTATATTTGCAATCGAAAAAATGTCATCAGAGGAAATATCACCAGTGTTACTTGTCACCAAACTGACGTCTTCACTGAGCTTAGCAACATTCTCATCTGAAACGATAACCTTGGAACAAACGATTTGAATATCAGTGTTTGTTTTTATTGTTTTATAGAGTCATTCAAACAAAATGGATGTTATAGATTTTTTTACAACCATCTGCTTTCTACGTGACCAGGGGTGTCCACTTTTATGGCAGGATCTACTTTTAATCTATAAATATAATTGCTCACAAGAGAGGCTAGGTACATGCTGCCTTCATTTTAATAGAGAAATTCCCAGGTAAAAAAAAACAAACAGTTGAAACCAGTTGGATATTCAACTGGGTATCAACTGGAATATGTGCCAGTTTATTCTACTTGTTTCAACTGGATTCAACGGGTACCAGTTGAAACCAGTTGACACAACTGGTAAACTTCACATGCACCAGTATATCCCAGTTAAAACACATTGGCCCGAATTCACAAAGGAGGTTTGTCAACCGAGGTTTGTCGACAAACCTCCTTTTGTTATTTACAAACCAAGGTTTGTAAAAGCGCGTCGAAACGCGTCTCACATAAACCTCGGTTTGTCGACAAACCTCCTTTGTGAATTCGGGCCACTGGCTCTACTGGCATGCTGAAGACAACCAATTGATTCCAGTTGAAACCAATTAACCATACTGGTATTAGATTGTTACACCAGTTGATACCAGTTAAAAGCAATAGGCCTTACTGGTATATCTGCCTGTTGATTCCAGTTTAAAACCAATAAAACCAAAGTGGACCATTTGAGACCATTTGTTTCCAGTTGGAACATACTGAAATCCAATGGGTGTAGTTTACCAGTGGATTCCATTTGAAAGGAATAAAATTCAAAGCTACATTGAAATAGGCTTGATGAAAATTGCAATTTCAATTCAATTTCAAATTTATTCATGTTTCCAACAAAACATTACAAATCAATTAAAAGCGTTTAAAACAAATGTAAGAAATACATCTTGGAAACAGAGGGGTTCACTAAAAAGCAATGCTTGTACAAGTGTGAATACCTCAAATGATACTTAGGAATAATGAGTAATTAAATTAACTAATTCATAACTAAAAAAGGAACTACAAAATAAGGGGGAAAAGGGTGATGCCAACAGAGACGAGAAAGGGACAAGACAATGCTTTACACGACAAAGATAAAAGGCACGGTCATAATACAAAGAGTAGACAATGACAAAAAGAAGTGAGAGATTGAGGGTACAGAAAATAATACAAAATGGTGACCTGCATGTGGGGTTGAAAAGAAGATAAGGAAAGAGAAATGCGCGTTAGAAAAGAAATTAGCATGAGAAGGCACAATATAATATATCAAATTACATTTTGAGTCAGCGAATGGAGAATGATCTTGTATTAAACTAAAGCAACAACGGCATATAATTCAATGAGATATATATATGATTGTAATAAAAACAATTTTAATTTTATCTTAAAAGTATTAATCGATGGAGCATTTTTTGTTTCACTACTTAATGAATTCCAAAACTTTGGACCTTCATATATAAATGTTTTTTGAGCTGAGAAGGCCCGCAAAAGAGGTAAATGAAAATCATCTGAATGTCTTGTTGGGTAATTATGAACTGAGCTATTTTTAATTCAAGAAAAGTTTCTTGAAGCGGCTGAAATAGATATCTCAATATTGAAATTACCTTTGAAAGCTGGCCAAGTAAATCTCCGACATTTCTGAATTGTCCACAGTTATCCGTGGGATTGGGAAGCCACGTACTCTGTGAAATCAGATCACCGACGCATATAGCACGCCCGATTGGTTGGTCAGCTGTCAGACAAATTCACAACAATTGAAATTCATGAAATAATTATTTGATTATTTTTGTTAATGGGAAATGTCTTGATAAAATCATATGACTAATGGTGGCAAAAGTGTATAATTAGAAAATCAAATGTATAGCTGTAGGAACTGAAATCCTCTAATGTTCATAGCCTGTAGATTAATGTATATTCCCACCTTACGATTTAGGGGAATACGTCTTCTAGAGTGGCCCATTGGTTTATTTAAGTCAATTAGAATCAGAATATCTAATTAGATTTAAATTTTTCAGAAGGGAGAGATAGAGGCAGGTAGAACGTGCATTAGAAGCATCCTAATTTACCGTTTGCTGTGTTGAATGGACATACTTCAGTTGAGTTCGCCCACGTTCCGTTCTCACCCTCGAGGAAACTGATTAGTCCAAAACGCGATGACATCCATGTCGTAGTCTTACAGATCGCTGGGATTCATGAATATTTAAAAAATAAATAAAAGGAGCACTTTACGTAACACCATTTTCTTTTCTGATGAAATGAGACAATTTTGAGTTCCGATGATGGTCTTGCATTTCTATTAAAAACTGGATTAAGTCATTCTAGAATACAGCAACTCTTATATACGATTTTTTTAAATACAGGCTCATTCACTCACAATCATGTTTAAAAAAGGCATATTTCTTTTGCTCATTTCCTATGACAATCGTAAATGCAGTCAATAATTATGTGTAATCTTTAACCGTTGTAAATTGATTCTGTGCCAATCTATTTTGTTGTTATTAGTCTGTTACTAGAAGTTAAGATTGACTTCTAATAAACTTATAATCTTTTCGTATTGTTTTTAAATGAATCTTTCAAAATTGAGTCGCCTTGAGATAAAATACAATCCTTCAATACCGTATACATCGCATGAAAAGTATACCTATTGGGTCTTCGGATAGAGATATATCTTGATATAGATTTGTTAGCAAGTATCCAATTGGCTGAAAATGTGTCACCTGACACAACGATCTGTGATATATGTGTACCAAATATACAAATAATACATAGGTGTGAGTGCATTATGTCGATGCAACGCATGTGGGTATATATTCATTATAAATGTAGAGGTGTCGTGGTCGAGTATACATCGACGGACTGTCGGTCACAAGGTCCGTGGTTCGAGTCCCGCCGCGGCACTAATGTCCTTTGGCAAGACATTGATTTACATTCGCCACACTCAACCCAGGTTGTGTAAATGAGTACCTGGCAAGAATTAATTCCTTGAAATGCTGGAGCGCTGTAATGGCAGATATAGGCTAAAGCCGGGGTAAAAATAAATGCGCCTCAGAATAGAATTTAGATAGACGGCGCTATAGAAATGTCTATTATTATTATGATGATTATACGGCGCAATAGAATTCACGAGGCGTAGCCGAGTGTATTTTGTGCCATTGTGAATACCCGAATAGCGCTGCATCGCCATAACGTCACGAACGAAAACCTGGGCATTATTTGTTTCTCGATCCCAACCTAGAACAAAAACACCGAATCTGACTTCCATGTTATTATTATTTACTGGCACCCGCTATTTAAACCTGCCACGTCCAATAGGTAATCGACCAATTACAAAATTCAATATGTTATTGAATGGATTTCATTCAATTACATTTTTACTTGATAGACACAATATTTTGAAAACTAGTAAAGACTCACGAGTGGGATGAGGGATGACATCACAATGAGTTCCCTCGTATTGATCATAGCAGTCACATTGGTATTGTCCTGATCCTATATAGCTACATTCACCATTGATACACGGATCATGAACCATACAAGGGTCTGTAGATTTTTTATCCAGAGAAAGGGAGAGAGAGATTTAAAGATTAACGTAGGCATATGAATCAGAAATGGAGATGAGGGAGTGGAGAGCTACAGCCCCCCCCCCCAAGAATCAAGAAACAACCAAAATTCGGTCAAACATCAGCTTCTCATCGGGTAACGGTAAGCGATGAGGAAATCACAATGGCTGTAGAGGGTTAAAAATCCATGACCTTTTCAGAAAGAAGATACAGGTATTTGTATACCCAGGGATATCTTCTGGAACTTACTCCATCTTTCGCCATGGAGATATTGGTTAGGTAAGAACAAACATTTCACAAATATCAAATTGGTTCATGTACATGATGATAGTGCCTATGAGCATGATTATTTTGTTGGTTACATTGCGCTGATCTGCTGAATGTATGCACGAATGAGGTAATAGTAATAATACAATTAATAACAATATTATTTTGATAGAATTAGTATCCATGTATGGATACATGTACAAAGCCTGGTCGCACAGGTCCTTACCTTGTACAGTAAACATAAAAGTACAGACGGCAATGTTTCCAGAAGTATCTTTAGCTTCACATGTGATGCTAGTGTCTCCAAGATGAGAAAGATCAATGGATGTGTGAGAGCAGTTAATGGACGGATTGGGATCTACGTTGTCTGACACAGATGAGATGAAAGCAATGCTAGCAAGGTCTTGATCCGCGATGGATGTTTGGTCACGGCATTCCCAGCGAGGAGGCTCGTTGTCTGCGAAAACAAGTCAAAACTAAAACATTAGAACTTATTGTGTACGTAGCATCTTAAATCCTTACTGAATGTTTAGTTAAACTTCCTCGTTTTGCTTATTTATTCACGGTACCTGAAAGAACGTATATCATTGAAAGTTGTATCATACCTTGTACTGTAACCACGAACATACACCTGCCAATGTTTCCTGATTCATCCGTAGCATTACAGGTAACATTGGTATCTCCAAACTGGAAGACATCACTGGATGTATGAGAGCAGATCACAGGCAGACTAAGATCAGTAATGTCTGATGCATGAGGGTTGATGGTGACGTGGGAGGATGTAGGAAGACCTTGGTCCGTGGTGGAAGTTACGTCAGGGCAGTCCAAACGGGGAGGGTCGCCATCTTGAAATACAAATTTTGGGACAACCAAAAATAAAGTGAGTGGTGGCCTAATACATGGGGCACAAAGGTAATGTAAAGATGTAAAGGTGAGAAGGTCACACAAAAAAGGAGAAACGGCCAAGCTCAAAGTATTTTTTAAACAAAGGTTAAACCTCCCCTGTCAGATATCCTCTAAATTTAGTCGTGTTCTCTTGCATTACATAATTACCGGTGCATCCGGGGGGGGGGGGGGGTACTCACATATTAGGACATACGGGGGTGTGCTGCTCTAATGGGTCACTTTTTACAAAAAATCCCTAAAACATGTAAGAGCGAGAGAGAGAGAGAGAGAGAGAGAAAGAGAAAAAGGAAAGGGAAGAAGTGAGATGAGGAGTGAAGAGAGAGATATGGGGGAGACATATAATGGAAAAAACAAGACTTACATAATACAGTCATATAAAGACTTTTCGAAGTTCACAAACAGGGTTACATCATACCATACCTGTACAGATGACACCAGCATCTTCGCTGTGATCACAATTATTGTCTCCAAGTACAATATTAAAGGTAATACAAAGTTTTGGGGAATTTTCAAAATTGGGTGGATAGTGATTCTTTACAATTTTGATATATCTGGATGCCCCTTTGGATGTATTATTTGCACTAGAAAACTTAATTCCTGAAACACTTCTGCTTTCGAGAAAAAATTGAATATAAAAATTTACCGGTGCTCCCGGTAAATTTTGATAAATTGCAAATAGCGCTTATGGCCGTACAATGATAGCTGCGACCATGAAAATATCAGAGTATGTAGTTGTGATATATAATATCCAAACAGAAATAGCTAATCGGTTGATTTTAGTCAAGAAACATTGTTTTATAGCTTAATTAATCTATTGACCTTGAGAGGGAGCTATACAACATAAAGAGTGTATTATTTAAAATTTCATATCTTTGGACTCGGTTTCAACCGTGACAACGATCACTGAATATTGTAGGATCGCATATGCTTCCAATATGTTCACTTGAACCAAATTCATGACCCCATACCAAAACTTTGGATTACCTTTAATGCGGTCATCGAGGCTACTTTTTGATCCAGTACATTCAAATACATCAAGAAGAATTTTTCCAGAACCCGCACCATATTCAGCCTTGACTGGTGCACGTGACGCTTTGTTGTACCCTGTCATCCTGCATAAGCCATGGGCGTCGTTCAAATCCAATCCATTGTCACATACACTGTTGCACCATACCTCGATTCGACCATCACCCACACGAACGTCAAGATTGCCCCCTAAATCAGGAGTAAACAGGACATTTTAATAGAGGCTTGTTGATTTTTGTGTGTGCTCAATTCAAGACAGTGTTTGACTACGGTTGCACTCGGGATCCAAACGTTTGTATGAAGGACTTCACCCTACTTTCAGGAAAAGGTTTAGTTTTAATCGTTGGAGAACAATTTGCACTTGATGAGAGACAATTTTTTTCTTCTTCTTCAAAACAACATTTATTTAATATTGATCCGACCAAATATGACATCGGCTGTGTTGTTGACTTCTCCAATTTGTGTATAATTACTAAAATTGTTGAAATTTGCTACAGGAAAGAATTATACATGACTATGTAATGTCAAAAAGAATATTTGATTAGAAATAGATACACTGTTGGTCATAAAGGTGGAATCATTATTTTTACCCTAATGTATGGAATGATTTTGGCAATGATTTATTCCTAATAGATCTAAATAATAGTATACTTTCTCAGATTTTATTGAATAAAGGTACTTCGCCGCCCCCACAAATACAAAAAAACAAAGAAAATGCAATCAATTATCAATAATTCATTGCATTTTCCCCCGGTCCCCAACAGGAAAAATTCCTCTGTAGGGCCATGCATTATGGTTCGGAAAAAACGAGGCCTTCTGATTGGTTAGAAGTTAGAGAAAAGTGATCAGTCACGTCGTGACACGTTGTATATGCTTCGTTGCTGCACAATGCACAAAGA
This sequence comes from Strongylocentrotus purpuratus, assembly GCF_000002235.5. Taxonomy (NCBI): domain Eukaryota; kingdom Metazoa; phylum Echinodermata; class Echinoidea; order Camarodonta; family Strongylocentrotidae; genus Strongylocentrotus; species Strongylocentrotus purpuratus. The sequence continues at coordinate 33,532,709 of NW_022145597.1, read as the reverse complement.
CGGTGGTCAGGTACTTCACCAGTAGTACTCGCAAAAATTATCTCGAGTGTATAAACTGTGTTGTTATCAGGGGCGTCGCTAGACCTATTTCAGTGGGGGATTGGTGGGGGGGGGGGGTGAGAGTGTAGATCAAGGCCCCCGATTAATGACAAAACTAGCCACCAATTACCAACAAATATATCAATACCAATGTCCCAATTTCCACAAATTTAACCCTATAAACCCGGAGCCAGGAACTAAGTTATTTTTCAGTTTCCCCCTCCCGCGCTTTGTGCGGAATCTTTGACACTTCATTAAATTATTAGAGAAAGAAGACAAGTACCGTTCTGCGACTCTTAATTCTTGTTTCGCCCCTCCCGTGCGAAGCGCAGAAGCTATTTTTTCTTTTTTTTTTCTCTTTCCCTCTTAGAGGCGTTTATTCAATATTGATACAATAACTATTTCATAAGCTCAATGTATTAAGCCTATCCGATATTTGTCAGCTACAAACTGGTATGTTCATGTATAAATGTAAAAATCGCTTATTCCCTCCTTATATTACTGATCTATTTCCTATAAATGCAAGTATTCACTCTTATCAAACTCGGTCTTCTAATGATTTTCATTTCCCCAAAATACGTACATCCTATGCAAAATCTACTTTATTTTTTACCGGCCCAAAACTGTGGAATTCTTTACCAAATGAAATAAAAAACTCAGTGTCACTCCAATCTTTCAAACGCAAACTAAAAAAACACTTGATAAATTCATACCGTAATCAACTCCAACGTTAGTAGAGCTTCTTAACCCGTCCTTTCTTTCTTTATATACAAATTTACTTTGCTTTTTTTTTTAACGCAATTATTCAATTATTATTTAATGTATTAAGATTATATTTAATTGATCATGATGGGTGCCAACTTACTTAAGACTATTTTCCTGTCTTCCAGTTGGCTCCCTCCGCAATAATAACATGTTCTATATCATTACACTTTAATCAATCACTTATGCTCATTTTCCTCTTTGTCAATGTTACTGTAAATGTTCACATTTTGTTTTGGTATTTGTTGCTGTTATTGTATATACATGTATATATCTGTTATATGTAATGTACATCTTTGTAATTTTATTATTGTGGAAAATAAATGAATTGATGAATTGATGATGATAACATAATTTTGCTTACAATTTAGCAAACAATGAACATCAATAATACACACATTATTTTTTCAAATATAACTAAGCGAATTCGCAGGAAATTTCATATTTTGTACTTACAAATGTTCGTTTATTTTTATTCTGTTAGTCATTCCCTTTCGTAAATAAATAAATCAAATTAAAATCTCTATTATCTTAACCATACTTATTACGAAAAATAATCATTTTATAAATAGACCAAAAAGCAATCGTTATTATCAAATCGAGGTTCGGTTTCCGAATTCATTTTGAGTAATAAAACAATATATATCTATATTTTAAGATTGAAAGCATGTAAAACTAATTAAATTATCAAAGGAGGTTTCGTTTGCCTTACATGAAATAAAAGCATGAAGAACATCTTCAATCTCTTTGCATTTTTAACAAAGGTCATCGTATAAAAGACCCAACTAGAACAGATTTTTACGAACTAGCAACTTAGCATATTATAGAAAAGCTTGAAATTAAATTCACGTAGACGAAATTCTTTGATCCCAATCAAATTCCTATTGAAAATAGAGGACCATTTAATGTCCTTCTGCAAGACATTTTCCCAATACAAACAACATTTATTTATTTTAATTTGTTTAAAAGTTATCATATAATACCAATGTTTATTACTCAAAAGACTAGCAGGCTTAACTTATATTCCAAATGCAATGTGGGGGATAAAGAAATTATGATCTTTGAAATCCCAAAACAAGATAACGACCATTGTTGACATTCGTTTCGTTACATTATTAGAGAAAGAAGACGATTTGTTGTATTTGCCCTTGTGTAATTTCCGCCCCCCCCCCTCCAGCGCGAAGCGCGAAAGCCTTGACGTTTCAATAAATTATTAATCTTAATCCTTGTCTGAATTCATTTTCGCCCATCCCGCGCGTAGCGCGGAAGCTTTCACGTTTCATTAAATTATAGAGAATGACGAAGATGCATTGTAACGTTCTCTACTCTTAATTCTAGTCTGAATTCAGATTCCCATGATGTACGTATGGAACGTTTGTTCGCAAATCTGTGCATGCACAGTCCGAGTAGTGGGTAGCATGTTATCTCCCCGAGTGTGCTTGTCTCAGTAGCTTCAGGAAAAGACATTTCTCTTAGTGTTACTGTTAGTGGCCACTAATTAGGCCCATTAGTGACTTTAAAAAACATATGCTCTTCCTGGCTATTTAGGAATGTGTCAGTTTGCAACAGAAATGGGTGAACGCGCGTTGTGTTGTAAATCATGTGATATCACGAACATTTATAAATCACTTGAATGGAATTGAAAATTAGTAATTTTATTTGTGTGTGTGGGGTGGGGGGGGGGTTCTAGCGCCCGCAAGCCCCCCCCCCCCCCACCACCAGTACGCCTCTGATCGTATTCAATTTAAATTCACACATTTTTGGATCAAAAGGTACCTTCATAGCAATTGTAGGTTCTAAAAAGGCACTAGAAATGTCATGAATAAGAATTAGAGTGATAATTATGCACTTTAAAGGCATTTGCGGTCTTCAAGTTCTCGATAATTTCACATAATATAGTTGCCGCCGCATACAATATGACGTTATTGACAGCTGATTGGCTATAATTTGGTAGTGACGTCGAACGAGCTATGTTTGTGTTGGCAGTGGTCCAGCGAGCGAGAATGGAACTCCCGGAGCAATGAGTGTAATATATTTTCCTTATATATTTTCCCGTTTACTTGAACAGGCACAAACAAGAAGAAAAAAAAAGGGGAGGGGATCGATGTTGATTTTTTATTTTAAATAAATAGTGCTCCTTACTCCCCCCCCCCCCTCCTACCCGCTTATTCGCCGGCTGGCTGATTCGGCTTTAAATATTTTCTCACAAATTGCCCCCCCCCCCCCTTGCCGCCTGCTGGATCCGCCCCTGGACTTTAACATTCCTCTTGTAAACAAGATTGTCAACAATATTTTGTTGACTTTTTGTAGAGTCAAGATACTCAACGACAGAAAAAAGCTTTGGCAGTGTTGTAGGCATGTGAGAAATTTCACATTTACTTATACTGGATTGACTTTGAACTTGTAACAGACCATTACCCGCTAGATAAGAGGTATTATATGATACAAATCGCGGCAAAGGCTAATAAAGCGAGAATAATTGAGCGCTGGGTACTCAAATTGATTCCCTACACTTAAACAATAGCGTACCGCCCAGGGAAACACAACATTGCAAATGCTCTATCACAACTCACTATGACGTCTACTAAGTCAAGCACAGAAAAGGTAACGGAACAGTGCGTTCAATTTGTGGCGAAAGCTAGAATCTACACCAAACGCGATGACAACCCAAGAGGTTGAATAGGCATCAGAGGAGGATATAGAATTGATAGAGGTTAGAAGATTCTTAGATGAGGGAGATTGGGGCAAAACAACTGCATATTACACAACGAAATTAGTTAAGCTAGTAAACTAGGCAACGTACATGTAGTTAGGGCACAAGATTAGTTATTCCCAAGGAGTTGAGAGGGAATTGCATAGAATGAGCTCAAAGAGGCCATTAGGGCATAGTAGGAACAAAACAGAGACTACGGACAAAAGTATGGTGGCCAAATATGGAAAAGTACGTAGAAAAATATGTGCGATCATGTCATAGTTGCCAAATAACAGGCTCTACACCTAACTCAGAACCTACTACATATACACAAATGCCGACTAAACCATGGTAAGATCTGGCAATTGATTTGTTAGGGTACCTTATATCTGGACATGTCTTTTAGTTGTGGTAGACTATTATAATCGATACTATGAAGTTGAAATAATCAAGGACAAAACTAGTGAACACATTATATAGATGTTTTGGGAAATGTGTTTTGTAGATTTTTAGTACCTGCGTCAGTCACATCTGACAATGGCCCCCAATTTAGATCTGAGGTGTTCAAAAGTATATGAATGAAAACGGTATACAATCACCGTCGGACAATATCCCCTGCATCCCGCAGCAAATGTGGAAGTAGAGCGGGAAAATTGTTCATTAACGGTTGCATTATTAGGGACTTTCAGATTTGCGTGGACTGATACATGTGACGTCCTTTCAAGGCAGTGCATTAAAAGGACGTCGATCGTAGCAATCCACGTTGTCGTTGTGCGAATCTAAAAGTCCCTATTATGTTGAAGGCAAAGATTGGAACAAGGAAGTGCGTTCCTACTTGTTCGCGTATCGCACAATTCAGCACAATACTACCAGATTTTACGATTTGGTCATGTACCAGTGAAGTAAAAAAAAGAAAACAAAACAAAACACAAACTTGATGTGTGTGCCAAAATAATAAGTTTATCACACCTTTAATGTTTACATCAAATATTGTAATGGAACAATAATTCTGTTATTTTTTTTAAATTATTGATTTGTATGCATTATTTTAAGTACTAATACATAATATGGGGATACATGTTCTCGATATTTTGTTCATGTACAGGTTGATGAACAGATGAAGTATTGTCATGTTAACATACACACATAAATGTTGTATGTCATAGTTGATATGTGAAGGGTTAATAGTGCTTGATAAGTTGACACCATGCAGACTTAAAACGAAAGTATGTAAACATTAAAACATGTGTGTCTTGAATGCTTGAATGCTGTCACACGAGTGAGAATACTTGAAGAAGGTATGCTAACAATGGAACTACCATTAAAACTAATACGCCTTGTATGCTATGCTTACCTATGTGAATTGCCCTCGAGCTCGGTGGGAGTACAATGATGGACAAAATCAATCGAAACGAGACAATTTTCCAATTAGCCATCGTTGGATTACGAGGAGAGAGAGAGAATAATTATGCTGTATGTAGTGATCCGGCTGTGAGCATTGTGTCACTTTCAGGGTCGAAGGTTTATCCCACATCGAACACCGTGCGATACACAAAGAAGTGTGACTCCCTACACAAGTGTCAATTGTTATAAAGAAGCAAAGTGCCGGGAGTGGAATTAAAACAGTATGTTATTAATTATTGTCTTTAGGTTTAGCCTTATTTGCATCTGGCTCGAAACTTGCTTGGTTATTTGGTATTGGTGGATTTCCATGAATAAAATATGGGATTTTCCGGCCAAATTCGCGAGTTTGTCATTTAAATTAATTTGTCTTGCGTTCAAATTCGACGGTTTTAGTGCTGTCAAATATATCTTGGGTTAATATTCCTTCTTCTAGTTTTCAAATCTATGAAGTTTTCGTTAGATTCTGTATATGTTTCATTCAAGTTAATGAATACTGTGCTTCTTTCGCTATTTGGTCATTCGATTTGGTGCAACACGATTTCTGGCATCGCGAAGATGTACTTTTAGCATTCGTATTCATTTGTAGCATTCAAATTAGCACTTTGTGCACTTAAATTGATGGTCAATATACATTTCTCGTTTATTACACACTTTTTATAGCTCATTCTCTTTCTTTCAAGATTGTTTTTTGCATGTGTATTTCATCATATTCTTTATTTATACACTTTATGTACTTTTAGTGTGTGTTGCATTTCTTCCCCCTAACTTGAATAAACATAATTCGAATACGAATGACAGGCGTAAATTTGAATGATAAAAATGACGCATCGACAAGTGACGATTAATTTTAATGCTAGTTGAGCAGTTTCTAAATTAAATGACCGATTAATGAAACCCTTCGACCAAAATTTTAAATTGAGTACCAAAACGGGAAAATTGAATGATAATTGGCATGGCAAAGCCGATCTGCGCTAACTACAATGCAAAGTAAATAAATTCGAATGAAAAAAATCGCGAATTTCGCCGGGACGCATTATGTCTTATATTCATTCTGATTCTAATGTTTTCTTACTTTTTTCAAGATATTTTAATTTTTTTCGGTCGTAGTTTTCTATCTATCTATTTAAGTATCTTCTCCTGGTTTGGAGGTTGATTGCAACATCTCTCCATTTCACTCTATCTTCTGCCATTCTGGTGCACTCTTGCAGTTTTAGTCCACTCCAGCTCTTGACATTCTCTTCCCAGTTGATCTGGGTCTCCCTCTAGGTCTACTTCCTTCCACTCTTCCTTCCAATACATCCTTTAAAGCAGGGCTCCCACTTAGCCGAGTTGGAGCCTCAAGTTGTGGCGAGCTGGCGCGAGCTTATGGCTAGCCGTTTTATCATTAATACATATTTCTTGATATCAAGAATTCAATTCTTGATATCACGCAATCGAATTCTCAATATCACGCAATCGAATTCTCAATATCACGCAATCGAATTCTCAATATCACGCAATCGAATTCTTGATATTAAGAATTACCATTGCGTTACAACGTAAAATCATTTCATGATATTAAGAATCGATATCGATAATCGAATGTGATTTTCCAAATCATTCTCCAAATCAGACATATCGCTGAAATCGGATCCCGATGTGCCGTCTTCGTTGTCGGACGAAGAAGCCATTGTTAAATTTGGATATATAATAATACTAAAAGGAAGGTCTAGAGTCTACTACTACTGGTTTGAATTCTGACTCACTCTGATGGATGTACACGAAGTTCTACCGCCAACACACACACTTTCAGCTTTCTGGAAAGCCGGCATTCTGTGTATGACGTCACATGACGTAATCGATCGATGGACCGATTTTCCAAATTTTTAGGGGCGTTCCCAATTATTTTTTTCTTTTCAAGTTTAAAGATTAACGAATTTAATTCAAATAATTAGCTTTAAAAATCTAGATTCACAGCATAAAAGTCATATAGTTCAAATATACTAGTATTTCCGTAATAGTGGTCCTTTAAAAAGCATTCATGTCAGGGCCTGCAGTACGGCGGGCTCGGGGCTCGAACACCCCCCCCCCCTCACTTTTTTGTTAAGAAAGAGAGAAAGAAAGAAAGAGTGACCTGCAAGTGTCACAAATAAGTGTTCGTTCTGACGTTCCGAGGTGCATTCGGGACATTCTTGCATCCTAGTTGGAAGTTCCAACTGGATTCGAGCCGTATTCGAGCGGCAATCGAAAGATTCCGACAGCATTCGAAGTGCATTCCAGTCGGGTTCTTTTAGTAACGAAAATATCCGACGGCACTCGGAGTGCGTTCGAGGTGCATTCGGGACGTTCTTGCATCCTAGTTGGAAGTTCCAACTGCATTCGAGCCGCACTTGAGCGGCAATCTAAAGATTCCGGCGGCAATCGAGATGAATTCTTGCACCCTAGTCGGGACGTTCCAATTGTATTCGAGCCGCATTTGAGCGGTAATCTAAAGATTCCGACAGCACTCGAAGTGCATTCAAGTTGGATTCTTTAAGTTCCCTAAAATATCGAAATAGATTCCGACGGCAATCGAGATGAATTCTTGCATCCTAGTCGGAACATTCCAACTGCATTCGAGCCGTATTCGGGCGGCAATCGAAAGATTTCGACGGCATTCGAAGTGCATTCCAGTTGGGTTTTTTTTAGTACCCAAAATATCGAAATAGATTCCGACGGTAAACAAAGGAACATCCCTTCACTGCCATTAAGTAAAAAGGTGAATATTCATGTGACACCTGTTTTACATAATAGCAGTGAAGGATGTTTCTTTGTCTACCTGAGGAACTGTATATTTTGTCCGCTTTCTTTGTCAGTCATGTTCATAGTGCCAGCCACATTTGATTTGTTTTAATTGTTTATATATCATTTCTGGCAGTTTATATGCACTAGTAACAATTCATATGACCTATTTTAATTTGAAGTATATATACAGAACTCTTGTTTGGACACTCATGATTATTGTTATTCATATAAATAGACTTTTTCGGCAGTACTATTTTATCGTTATTTTTTTAGATATTTATCTTGATTATTTCTTGTTTGTTGTAAATATGTCATTTGATGTACCATTATCATTTTTTATGTTCATTCGATGTATTTACATTGTTTCACACGGCCCCAATGGAAATCAGCCTTGTAACTGTTTGGGCTTTTTGAACCGTGTATAAATAAAGATATCAATTCAATTAAAAAAAAGATTCTTTTAGTAACCAAAATATCGAAATAGATTCCGGCGGCAATCGAGATGAATTCTTGTACCCTAGTCGGGACGTTCCAATTGTATTCGAGCCGCATTTGAGCGGTAATCTAAAGATTCCGACAGCATTCGAAGTGCATTCAAGTTGTATTCTTTTAATACCGATAATATCGAAATAGATTCCGACGGCAATCGAGATGCATTCGAGGTGCATTCGGGACATTCTTGCATCCTAGTCGGGACGTTCCAACTGCATTCGAGCCGCATGCGAGCGGCAATCAAAAGAATCCGACGGCACTCGAAGTGCATTCGAGGTGCATTCGGGTCATTATTGCATCCTTGTTGAAAGTTCCAACTGCATTCGAGCCTCATTCGAGCGGCAATCGAAAGATTCCAAAGGCATTCGAAGTGCAATCAGGTTAGTTCCTTCTATTACCGAAATAATCGAAATAGATTCCGATGGCAATCGAGATGCATTTGAGGTGCATTCGGGACGTTTTTGCATCTTAGTTGGAAGTTTCCAACTGCATTCGAGCCGCAATCTAAAGGTTCCGAAGGAGTTCGAATTGCCTTCCGGTCGGATTCTTTTATTTAAAAAAAAATAATACAATTAACTTTAAAATAAGTTCGAATAAGATTCCGGCGGCAATCAAGACGTACCTATCACACATTTTAAAGTTAACATCTATAGATTGTTATAAATGGCTTTGAAAACTTTGACGAAAAATGCTTAATGTTCTATTTCACTGAATACTTTATCCATGAAAGATGGCCAGTGCTTGAAAAACATCCCTTTCTTAGGAAAACGTCGACGACGTGGTATAGCTGAAAAAGACATTCTTTCGACGCTTTATTCCAGCCAATGCCAATGTCGGCTTTTTATTGGCTTGTTTCGTGTTGGTTATAATACGCACAAACAGCCGGCCTGTGTATTATTATTAACGGTCACCGTATTTTTTGTTATATATAAAGTGGAGCTAAATTGGTATGATCGGATTTAATCTAATTTCGCACATTTGGGGTCTAGAATTACCTTAATAGCAATTTTAAGTCCTAAAAGGGCACTAGAAATGTCATAAATAAGAATAAGAGCAATAACCATGCACTTTAAAGGCATTTTGCAGTCTTAAACAAGAATTCAATTGTCCCTTTAAGATCGCGTGCTCGATCTTGTAATTGAAAACGGGTCAGAAAAGAATCTTAGAACCAGTGAGATCTAATGAGTGCAAGCATAGACGTAATAGAATGGTGCAAGCAAGAAATTTCAAACAACAATTGAAACTTCTCCCAGGAAGCCTGACACTAAGACATTTTGTTTATTCAAATAGCATTGTGGGACGATGAACAAATAAGAATAATAATATTACATCATCATCAATGGTGGGGAAGATCACTTCTACCCCTCTCTACTTATTCCTGCGAACAGTGAAATAAACCGAGTGGAATCAACTGTTTAACAAATTTGTCATGAGTCCCGAAATATATTTATTTGCTACTGGCTGTCATTATAAAAAGCAGCAATCGACGTATTGTGTCTTAATTTATTCATTCTAATTCTAATGTTTTCTGACTGTTGTCTAGACAATATCAATTTTTTCGGTCATAGTGTTATCTAGCTTTATTTCTCATGGTATATTTTAATGTACTGGTGGATTTCCATGGATAAAATAATACTGGTGGATTTATACGCTGTGAGCATTGTTTCACTTTCAGGGTCGTTATTATGATGCATACAGTATAGGGAGTAGGGAGTCATGTTTCTGTGTGTTGATGTTCAATGTGATGTGGGTAAAACCCTTCGACCCTGAATGAGACACAATGCTCACAGCCGGATCACTACATACAGCCTCTGTCTCTCTTCGTGATCCAACAATGGCTAATTGGGAAATTGTCTCGTTTCGATTGATATTGTTCATCATTCTTCTGCCACATATTAATGGTGTATTAAATATAGATTCAGATCAAGAGGACTATGACACAGGGAGCTCGAGTTTTATTGACATAGGTAAGCATATCACAAAAGGCGTATTAGTTTTAATGGTAGTTCCATTGTTAGCATATCTTATAATTGTAGCATTCTCACTCATGTGACAGCATTCAAGCATTTAAGCCACACTTAACAAAGTAATGCTAGTTTGAGATGGATGTGAAAGGTATGTCTTCACTTTATTGAGGTTCAATCAAGACTGCTTTACAAACAGGGTCCTCTCTCTATATAACATTGAGAGTGATATATAGTACATGACAGGTGTAGACACTATTATGACACCTATTATTGCCCATTATGAACATTAAAGGATTAGGGTTTGTGCCAGGCTGCCCGCCATTAACATTTAGAGTTGGTCTCCTCCCCTCTTTAGATTAAACATTCAGTAAAATACCTGTGTACAATCACTTGGCACTTTTCTTCAAGATACAAGACTTGATTATAAGTGGTCTCGTCTCTACATGAACATAATACTAATAATGAGTTTCAACACTCTATTCAAAGGTTTGTTTTCACCTTACTGTTGGCATTTACTGAAATTGTAAACCCTTCTAATCCTCCCTTTTTTTCCTCTTTTCTTTTAAACAATGAGTATCTTTTGAACAAACTATAATGGTACATTATGCTGTAATTAGTATCGGTTCTCTATCACGAGTGTTTATTTTCCGACCATTTAATGTTTAAATACTTTCGGTTTAAGTCTGCATGGTGTCAACTTATCAAGCACTATTAACCCTTTACATATCAACTATGACATAAAACATTTGTGTATGCATGTTAACACGACAATACTATATCTCCTTCATCTAAGAATCTTCTAACCGCTATCAATTCTATACCTCTCTGAAGCCTTTTTAACCTCTTGGGTTGTCATCGCGTTTGGAGTGGATTCTTTTGCAACAAATTATACTGTTCTGTTACCCTTAGTAGATGTCATAGTGAGACGTGAAAGAGCATTTGCAATATTGTGTTTCCCTGGGCGGTGCACTATTGTGTAAGTGTAGTACAGTAACGGTACACCGCAGGCCGCGATTGTGTATCATATAATGCCTCTAGCGGATTTATATTGTCTGTTACAAGTTCAAAGTCTACCCCGTACAAGTAAATGTGAGACTTCTCACATGCCCACAACTATGGAGCGCCAAAGGGGCCAATATCAACAGTCACAAAAACAAACAAAGATGCATACAAACAAACAAAGAAGCATACAAACAAACAAAGGACAGAGCAAAATAGACAAAGTACCCAGAAGAAAGGACCAATTAACAAAGAATAAATCAAAGGTCAGAGCAAAATAGACAAAGTACAGGTCAGAAGAAACAGAGGGCGTTTTGGTTTACGGTAAGCAAATAGACATCAGGCACGAAAACGAGAAAGGACAAACTCAAAAGGACATCACCTCAGCTACGAAGTGACCCTCAAAGGACAACAGAGGGCGTTTTGGTTTACGGTAAGCAAATAGACATCAAGCACGAAAACGAGAAAGGACAAACTCAAAAGGACATCAGCTCAGCTACGAAGTGACCCTCAAAGGACAACAGAGGGCGTTTCGGTTTACGGTAAGCAAATAGACATCAAGCACGAAAACGAGAAAGGACAAACTCAAAAGGACATCAGCTCAGCTACGAAGTGACCCTCAAAGGACAACAGAGGGCGTTTTGGTTTACGGTATTAAAGCAAATAGACATCAAGCACGAAAACGAGAAAGGACAAACTCAAAAGGACATCAGCTCAGCTACGAAGTGACCCTCAAAGGACAACAGAGGGCGTCCTCGAGGTTTTTTTCTTTTTAATCTAGGGCCTACTCCAATATAATACGCTGTAGGTCAATACAACAAATATGGGCTTTCATCGAAAGGGTGCGGTGCGGTGCGGCGCGGTGTGGTGTGCTCAACGCACCCATTCGATAAAAGAGGGGGGCCTTTTCTCGAAAGGGTGCGTTGAGAGCGGAGTACCATTTTAACACACCCTTTCGATGAAAGCGGGGGGGGGGGGGGGAGGGGGGGGGGGGGCTTTTCTCGAAAGGGTGCGTCGACTAGTCTTTCGCATCAGTCGTTTAAAATGAGGATCTCGGACAGAAGGTAATAGTTGCCAATTTAAGTATATCGAAAATGTATTAAGTGAAATGGAATGGTCTTGATTACAGAGTGGTCTCTTTGATGGGGGAGACAGAGAGAAGGAAAAAAGGGAAAGGGAAGATAAAAGGAAAGAAAGAAGAGGAAGAAGAAGAAGAAAAGAGGGAAACGGGGGCGAAAGGCTCTTGCCTCCCCCCCCCCCCCCGCCAAAAAATAAATAAGAGAGAAAGAGAGAAGGGAAAGGGAAAGGGAAAGAGAATAAAAAAGGAAAGGAAGAAGAATATGAAGAAAAGAGGGGCTCTTGCCTCCTCCTCCTCCCCCCGCCAAAAGATAAGTAAGAGAGAGAAGGGAAAGGGAAAGAGAAAGAGAAGATAAAAGGAAAGAAAGAAGAGGAAAAAGAAGGAAACGGAGGCGAAGGGCTCTTGCCTCCTAGCCCTTCTTCCCCTCCTCCCCCCCCCCCCCCGCCAAAAAAAATAAATAAGAGAGAGAGAGAAGGGAAAGGGAAAGAGAAGATAAAAGGAAAGAAAGAAGAGGAAGAAGAAGAAAAGAGGGTAACGGGGGCAAAGGGCTCTTGCCTCCTTTCTTTCCTATTCTCCCGCTTTTTTGTTTTTCTCTTTCTTTCTTTTCTTTCTTCTCTTTTCTTTCCTTTCTTTTCTTTTTTCTTTTCTTTTTCTTTTTTTCTTTTCTTTCCCTTTTACTCTCTTTTCCCCCTCCCCCTTTTCTCTTTTTCCCGACGGCAGCGCACTTTTACCGACAATATCCTGACAGGTGGGGGGGGGGGGGTGTCGCACCCCCACACCCCCTTTGGAGACGCCCCTGCCTTCGCCACTGTTGGCGACCACAAGGCTATCAATACAAATTAAGACATATTAATGAAGATTCTTTTTTAATGTTGCAGAGAGATAAGTATTTTCTCTATGAACTTGTTTAATGGAAAATAAATAATATTAAAAACATGAATACTATAGCGGTATAATGATGAGAGAGATGATTTAAGTCATACTTTTTTTCAATGTGATTGGAGTGGACTTGAGGGTGGGGGGGGGGGGTCCTCCTAAGATCTCGGCCGTTTCACAGCCGATCGCCGCGAAAATGCATATTTATGGTAATTTATGCAAACAAGGTCAGAGAATTCACATTTTTACCCATAAATCATATATAATTCATATTCGAGCGTTCTTTTTCACTTCATATATTCGTTAGAATAATAATACGACAACAAAGTTGGAAGAGCCAGTTTATCCCTATGTTATCTCTTGTTTTGATTATTTGTATTTATGTATTATATTATTTTGTTATTTCATTTCATTTCTAACCACAATTCAACTATTTTTACCCAAAATCAAACAAATTTACTTGAAACAAGACCAAATAACCAATGTTTTCTCTCTTTTTTAAAAGAATAAATGGTATTTCCATATGTTTGGTACATAAATCACAAAAATGAGCGATTTTAGATTTTTTTGACATGCAAAAACAAAAGGTCACGTGACTCCGCAATTATACGTCCGATTTTCAACAAAAAAATGTTTCAAAAGATGCGTAAGACTCGAAAGAAAAAAGTCATGAAAGAAAAACTGCCGCGGTTCCGGAGTAGTCGCGAAATTACTAGAAAGCACTAATCTTTTTTGGGGCCCTCAAAAATTTGAAAAATCGTACCCCCCCCCCCCCTTGAACGCCAGGGGGGGGGGGGTATCTCCCAAAAACGGTAAAAATTAACGTGTTTTTTTTACACGTTTTTTTCACAGGGCGGAGCCCTCAGAAGCTCAGGGGTATTAAACATCAAAATTAACGTCGGATGAGCATAATTTTATACCTTATTTGTGACAGTGGCAGGACACAATTTGGTGTTGGGTCCAGGGGGCGGAGCCCCCAGAAGCTCAGGAGTTTTGTCCATTAAATAATTATTATTTTATACCTTATTTGTGACACAGGGGTCACGAATTGGCGTGGGGTCCAGGGGGTGGAGCACCCAGAAGCTCAGGGGTTTTGGGCAATAAATAACGGTCAGATGAGCATATTTTTATATCTATTTGTGAGACTGGAAGGACACAAATTGGTGTTGGATCCAAGGGGCGGAGCCCCAAGAAGGTGAGGGGTTTTATACATCAAATTATCGTCAGATGAGCATATTTATATATCTATTTGTGACACTGGCAGAACACAAATTCTTCTTCCTCTTCCTCTTCTTTCTTTCCTTTTATCTTCTCTTTCCCTCTCCTTCTCCAACATAAGATGCAAGACGGATATATATCGACTCACCTTCTTTCCAAGAACCATAAGGGCCTGGAATTTACTTTCCCCCCCCCCCAGCATCTTTGCCTGCGACGCAGTCGAAACCTTCAAAGCCGGACTCTTATGGGAAGCCATCCAAGGGGGTAATATAATCATAGTCCCTCCCCACAACTGCAATTTGATGGGACTTAATTCTAAAATGTTCTAGAAGCAACAAACACTCTCTCTCGAACGATAACGTTCTTATTGGTCATCTTTATATCCCTCTTGAGGATCAGGACCAGGATCAGAACAGATTCTCTCTCTCTCTCTTATTTATTTTTTGGCGGGGGGGGGGGGGGAGGGAGGAGGCAAGAGCACTTCGCCCCTGTTTCCCTCTTTTCTTATTCTTTTTCCTCTTCTTTCTTTCCTTTTATATTTTCTTTCCCTTTCCCTTCACTCTCTTTCTCTCTCTTATTTATTTTGTTGGCAGGGGGGGGGGGGCAAGAGCCCTTCGCCCTTCCCCCGTTTCCCTCTTTCCTTCTTATTCCTCTTCTTACTTTCCTCTTATATTTTCTTTCCCTCTCCCTTCTCTCTCTCTTATTTATTTTTGGCGGGGGGGGGGGGGGGGAGGGCAAGAGCCCTTCGCCCCCGTTTCCCTCTTTTCTTCTTCTTCTTCCTCTTCTTTCTTTCCTTTTATCTCCTCTTTCCCTTTCCCTTCTCTCTCTCTCTTATTTATTTTGTTGGCAAGAGCCCTTCGCCCCCTTTCCCTCTTTTCTTATTATGCTTCTTTCTTTCCTTTTATCTTCTCTTTCCTTTTCCCTTTCCCTTCTCTCTCTCTCCTATTTATTTGTTGGCGGGGGGGGGGGGGGAGAGGCAAAAGCCCTTTGCCCCCGTTTACCTCTTTTCTTCTTCTTCTTCTTCTTTCTTTCCTTTTATCATCTTTCCCTTTCCCTTCTCTTTCTCTCTCTCTCTGATTTATTTTTTGGCGGGGGGGGGGGGGCAAGAGTCCTTCGCCCCCACCTTATTCCCTCTTCTCTTCTTATTCTTCTTTCTTTCCTTTTATCTTCCCTTTCCCTTTTTTCCTTCTCTCTGTCTCCCCCATCAAAGAGACCACTCTGTAATCAAGACCATTCCATTTCACTTAATACATTTTCGATATACTTAAATTGGCAACTATTACCTTCTGTCCGAGATCCTCATTTTAAACGACTGATGCGAAAGACTAGTCGACGCACCCTTTCGAGAAAAGCCCCCCCCCCCCCTCCCCCCCCCCCGCTTTCATCGAAAGGGTGTGTTAAAATGGTACTCCGCTCTCAACGCACCCTTTCGAGAAAAGGCCCCCCTCTTTTATCGAATGGGTGCGTTGAGCACACCACACCGCGCCGCACCGCACCGCACCCTTTCGATGAAAGCCCATATTTGTTGTATTGACCTACAGCGTATTATATTGGAGTAGGCCCTAGATTAAAAAGAAAAAAACCTCGAGGACGCCCTCTGTTGTCCTTTGAGGGTCACTTCGTAGCTGAGCTGATGTCCTTTTGAGTTTGTCCTTTCTCGTTTTCGTGCTTGATGTCTATTTGCTTTAATACCGTAAACCAAAACGCCCTCTGTTGTCCTTTGAGGGTCACTTCGTAGCTGAGCTGATGTCCTTTTGAGTTTGTCCTTTCTCGTTTTCGTGCTTGATGTCTATTTGCTTACCGTAAACCGAAACGCCCTCTGTTGTCCTTTGAGGGTCACTTCGTAGCTGAGCTGATGTCCTTTTGAGTTTGTCCTT
Organism: Strongylocentrotus purpuratus; assembly: GCF_000002235.5. Taxonomy (NCBI): domain Eukaryota; kingdom Metazoa; phylum Echinodermata; class Echinoidea; order Camarodonta; family Strongylocentrotidae; genus Strongylocentrotus; species Strongylocentrotus purpuratus. Next base: position 33,516,542 of record NW_022145597.1, on the reverse strand, counting down.
TCTCGTTTTCGTGCTTGATGTCTATTTGCTTACCGTAAACCAAAACGCCCTCTGTTGTCCTTTGAGGGTCACTTCGTAGCTGAGGTGATGTCCTTTTGAGTTTGTCCTTTCTCGTTTTCGTGCTTGATGTCTATTTGCTTACCGTAAACCAAAACGCCCTCTGTTGTCCTTTGAGGGTCACTTCGTAGCTGAGGTGATGTCCTTTTGAGTTTGTCCTTTCTCGTTTTCGTGCCTGATGTCTATTTGCTTACCGTAAACCAAAACGCCCTCTGTTTCTTCTGACCTGTACTTTGTCTATTTTGCTCTGACCTTTGATTTATTCTTTGTTAATTGGTCCTTTCTTCTGGGTACTTTGTCTATTTTGCTCTGTCCTTTGTTTGTTTGTATGCTTCTTTGTTTGTTTGTATGCATCTTTGTTTGTTTTTGTGACTGTTGATATTGGCCCCTTTGGCGCTCCATACACAACACTCCCAAAGCTTTTTTTATTGAGTATCTTGATTCTACAATCAACAGTCATGTTTACAAGAGGAATGTTTAACGGAAAGAGCTATATTGTGTTCAAGTCCAGGGGCGGAACCAGCCGGCGGCAAAAAAGGGGGGGGGGGGGGCAAATTCGTGAGAAAATATTTAGCGCCGCCTCAGCCAGCCGGTGAATAAGCGGGAGGGGGGGGGGGGTAAGGAGCACGATTAAAAAAAAAACTCAACATCCATCCCCGCCCTTATTTTTTTCTTTGTCAACGGGAAAAAATATAAGGAAAAAGAAATTACACTTATATTGCTCTGAGGGGGGGGGGGGGGGTATTGAGCACTATATTTTTTTAATTTGGCCCCCTAAAAAAAAAATCATTTTGCCTCCGACATTTAAAAAAAAAAAAAAAAAAGTGTTTGACTTTTTTTTTTTTTTGGGGGGGGGGTCGCCCAAGGGGGGGGGGGTTATCCCCCCCGTAAATCCGCCCCTGAAAATGTGTAAATTAAATCTTTGAATGCTCATGAGCTCTTTTCTACTTATTATAAGCATAATATCGCCATGAAAAAATGACAATACGCGTAACTATCGACAGAATAGTACTGGGGCGCGGGCGCGGCCGGACCATAATTATATTGACCCGAACTAAAATAAACCTGATTAAAAGGATAAACTTGGGCGGATAACTTCACTGTCACCAGGATAGAGGATGGAAAGTACATTTCAAACAAATAACAAAATATTGTCCCCCCCCCTCCTCTTCAGTAACATTTCAATCCAGGGGGATGTTTCACAAAGACTAAGACAGGGCTGTCAACTTTGGGGAACTGCTTCGAGGGAGATCGTATGCATTTTTTTTTGCTCATTGGGGGGGGGGGGGGGGGGTTGGTGTTGTTGAATTGAAAAATATATACAAACAAAGTTTACAAAAGACTTAACTCCGTTTCGTTGATGATCAGCATGAATCTAGTCTTTCGTATTCTTTGAGCATGGCTGATCGTCAACATAACGGAGTTAAGTCTTTTGTCGACTCTGTGTGTTGCTACGGCAGGCAGTGAAAACGAACTCGTTTAACCGAATCAAACCAACAGAACTTTGTTATTCCTGGCTCATTTTTCCTGATTGAGGTGTCATATGAAAGGGCGGAAATTGAACTTTCTAGAAATGTGATTTTCTCCTTGAAATTCAGATACCGCCCGCCAAATGACTTTTTGGTTTCCTCTCTTCAAATTGCTTTTAATCACTCATGCGTGGAATATGCATCATATGAGTTGGATCAAATGAAAGAGGAGGATCTAAGCTTTATAACATTGAGAGATATATATACATGACAGGTGTAGACACTATCAGGACACTTATTGCCCATTGTGACCATTAAAGGTTAATTAGGTTTGGTGCCAGGCTGCCCGCCAGTAACGTTTAGATAGAGTTGGCCAAGAGTGTCAAGACATTACACTTCTCTACTACTACACATATATTTAACAAGAGAGAGTGCCATATTTATTTATTTTTTTCAAACTTGGCATAGTTTCAAGTTTATTTCACATTTCACAAATAAAAAGAATTTACATAACTGACAAAAATAGAACATAATATGAAATATACTAAAAGTGTCACATTATATAATCAATTCTTTGAAAAGACGTCGAAATTAATTGTAATGAAATACAGAGTGAAATGTGAGGAACCTATTAAAAAGCTTAGCTTGTAGATTATAGGTTCCCATAAATAAAACTAACATTTGATTGAAGTAGTTGTAATGGTAGAGGACGTAACAGTAATAATAGGTGGGCAAGAAGCCTTAACATAAGATGATTATACAACGTGAAACAAGCAAAAATAGCAAAAATAGCAAATACAGCAAGCAAATTAATTTGTAAACAAAGAGATGAGACAATAGTCACTTTAAAATATCGAGGTCGTTAGGTCATTGAACGAGGTCACCCGAGCGAGGCAGTAGACATGAACAATCATGTTATAGTAGTGTATACAATAATGTAGACCGTAGCCCAGACACAATCCTGTTTCCAAAATGCATTCGAATCCACGCACGTCTGCTCCCAGAGAGCCCCAAGGCACGCAAACGCATTCACCCGCTCCACGCCCCATGCCTCCCCGCAGTATCACCTGCACGACTGTTTTTTTTTTCTTCTCTCGACTGCTTTTTTTTTTTTTTCTCGACTGCTTTTTTTTTTTTCTCGACTGCTTTTTTTTTTTCTCGACTGCTTTTTTTTTTTTCTCGACTGCTTTTTTTTTTTTTCTCGACTGCTTTTTTTTTTTTCTCGACTGCTTTTTTGGAAACTCGACTGCCTTTTTGTAAACTCGTTTGCTTTTTTGTAAAGTCGATTGCTTTTTTGTAAACTCGATTGCTTTTTTGTAAAGTCGACTGCTTTTTTGTAAACTCGACCAATTATGACGGCTGTGGCGTGCCATAGCAATGACCGATTCATGCCGACGACCCCAGCAAGAAAAACAAGGACGCGGCACATCTAGGCAAGCACGTAATGCCCGAGGGCCCCCGAGAACAGGCGCGCATGCATAAGAACATAAGTATAGGAGAAGGCCGGAATGTACAATGTATAGAATATCATATTAATTGAATTTCAAAGTAAAATTTGGTCATATGAATTTAAAAAACAACTGTTTAAGCTTACAAATTAACGACGGGGATTCTGTATGTCCCAATTAGCGGTTTAAAATGAAATTACGCCTCCCCAGTCGAATCTTATCTATTCATACAATCAAACCAGGTTTATTATCGCTTTTAATTTAGAACTTATGCCACAATATGAAATGATACACTTAGCCAGACATTACGACTGTCGTTTAACATTTCAATATTTCGACTATAGATTGGACAGCTATCCGACCTCACATTTGGATCCCGAGTACAACAAACATTGGTAAGAATTTTCCCTCTTTAAATTAAAAAAATTGTAGTAAACTATAATTCTACTCATTTTGTATAAAATGTCAATATTTATTTCACAGACTTTCTCTCTTACATCATTATGAATCGCCATATATATTTTTATTTATCTACATTACCCATTTATCTTCATTAATGTCATCCCCACTCCCTTGGCCCATTTGACAAGTTGTGATATATTTATAGCCAATGTTATCCTGCCGCATCAGCCCGGAAATTGAAGGAACGGGGCACAAAGCCGATAAGAGATAGTACTGGGGTTTATGTCTGGGTGGTAATGCTAGCTTGGAATAAGAAATGAAACAGCTACAAAAATTGATCGGATAAACAGAGACTTTAACGATATGTTTGGCAATGATAATGATTTTTTTTTTTAAATCCACATATCGGGAAATAACCCGTCAAGACATGAGGGCGCTTGGTAACCGTAGTTAATTACACTTGACTTGAGCACACACAAAAGTCAACGAACCTCTATTAAAATGTCCTCCCTTACTCCTGATGTAGGGAGCCATCTTGACGTTCGTGTGGTTGATGGACCAAACAATGCTACAGGTCGAGTCGAGGTATGGTACAAAGGTGCTTGGGGAACAGTATGTGATGATGGATGGGATTTGAACGACGCCAATGTCGTATGCAGAATGCTAGGGTTCTTCAAAGCGTCAAGTGCACCAGTCAGGGCTGAATATGGTGCTGGCTCTGGAGACATTCTTCTTGATGAAGTTGATTGTACTGGATCAGAAATTAGCCTCGAAGACTGCATCAAGAGTGAATTTGGAGTCAATAATTGTGATCACAGCGAAGATGCTGGTGTCATCTGTACAGGTATGATGTAACCCTGTTTGTGAAATTCGAAAAGTCTTTATATGTATTACGTAAGTCTTGTTTTTTTTCTCCATTATATGACTTCTCCATATCCCTCTTTTCACTCCTCATCTCACTTCTTCCCTTTCCTTTCTCTCTCCCCCCCCCTCTCTCTCTCTCTCGCTCTTACTCTATCTAATCGTTTCTCTTCTTTTATATCTGCGTCTTTGTCTGATAGTGATACCCTTGTTCTCTTCCATACTCAAAACCTGAATTCATAATATATCATTGTATTTCAGATCCTATCTCTCTTGATGTTCGTCTTGTCGATGGTCCAAATAACAACTCGGGAAGAGTTGAAGTGCAAGAAAATGGATCTTGGGGAACTATCTGTGACGATGGCTGGGATGCAAAAGACGCTAATGTTGTATGCAGAATGCTGGGGTTCTTCGGTGCAGCATATGCATCTGTGCAAGCTACATACGGTGAAGGGGTAGGAGACATCTCACTCCGTAATGTGGATTGTATTGGGACGGAAAGCAACTTGGGAACATGCTTCCACGACAGACCTGAATCTTTTGACTGTGCTCATGGCGAAGATGCCGGTGCTGCCTGCTTGGTTCTTATCCAAGGTATAATGTGAAACGAATATAATAGTCCTTAAATCTATCAATATGCAAATGTGTACTGCTCTTATAGTTTGAACAAATGTGACTAAAAATATACATGATACATATCTGAAGATAATTTTTAAACAATGTAAGACATATTTGTTTTGCTCGGTTCACCCGGTTTTTGTAATCCCCTCGCCGACTAGCAAATGATAGACGGCGCTATATAAATGCCTATTATTATTATTATTTATATATAGCGCCGTCTATCATTTGCTATTCCGAGGCGCACAAGAAAAATAGAAAGAATGGGGAGTTTGGATGAGTGCCAAGTACAGGTGTTGTTAGAAAAGATAAGATTTCAGCTTGGATTTAAAAGGAAGTTATGATTCTCAAATTAAATGGTAAATTATTCCAAAAAGCTGAAAAGGCCCTCTCACCGCAGGCTACTCGTGTCTTGAGGATCTTAAGAAGATGCTGATGTACGAGCTGGCCGGATATTAGGCATAACAAGGTCTTGTAAACAGTTTGGTGCCAAACTGTTTACAGTCTTCCAGGATTTTGAATTATAGGCGCTTGCAGATTGTTTGTTTTGGCTTGGTTCACCTATATTTTAACACTTCTCTTTCGTTGTAATGTGAACAGATGATTCTGGAAGCGGGGCATCGTCCGTGGATGGTAAGTAAAAAGTAAAAAGAAAATCGAATAGCTGATGATAGCGCTCAACATTTTACCTTTTAACAAATTGATGACACAAGAGCTTTGATTTCATGATAATCAACAGTGATAAGCATGAATCTGTGATAGGAAAGACTTGTCTAGTTTAGCCATAAAAGTATGATTATATAAATATCAAAGATTCCAGAGAGAACGGGACCGGGGGGGGGGGAGGGAGAAGTCACATTGGCCAACTGATACATCAGGCATGCATACTGCTTTCTTAAAGAATGACAATATATATATTTTTCGAATCATAGTCTATTTGTTTTGGCTTGGTTCACCTATTTGGGTTTTAGTTACATATATGTTAACACTTCTCTTACATTGCAATTTGAACAGGTGATTTTGGAAGCGGAGAATCGTCCGGGGATGGTAAGTAAAGAGAGAAAAAGACACTCGAATAGCTGATAGCGAGATGCCCGCTCACCATCTTACCTTTTAACAATTATTGATGCCGATACAAGAGCTTTGGTTTCATGACAATCAGCAGTGATAAGTGGGAATCTATTTTCTAGGATAGACTTGCAGTTGAGCCGTAAAAGCGTCATATATATATATATATATATACATATTAAAGATTCCAGAAAAAACGGGACAGGGGGGACGGAAAGAAGTCACATTTGCTTCGTTCGCCTATTTGGATTTGTGTTACATAATAGTAACACTTTTCTTACATTGCAATTTGAAAAGATGATTCTGGAAGCGGGGAATCGTCCAGGGATGGTAAGAAAAAATAAAATAAGATAATCGAATAACTGATAGCGAAATGCCCGCACAACATCTTACTTTTAAAAAAAATGATGATACAAGAGCTTTGATATCATGACATTCAACAGTGATCAGCAGGAATCTGTGTTCTATAGGATAGACTTGTCTAGTTTAGCCATAAACGTATGATTATATAAATGAGTTAAGTCTTTTGTCAACTCCGTTTGTTGCGACGGCAGGCAGCCAGTAAAAACGAATTTGTTTAATCAAATGATGGAAATGCAAGCAAATACTTTAAACAGAAATTTGTTATTCCTTTCTCATTTTTCCTGATTGAGGTGTCATAATTATGAAAGGGCAGAAAATGAACTTTCTAGAAATGTGATTTTTCTCTTTGAAATTCTGATACCGCCCTAAAAATGACTTGTTGGTACCCTATCTTTAAATTGTTTTTAATCACTCATGCGTGAAATGTATGCATCATATGAGTTGCATCTACTGAAAGAAGAGGATCTAAGCTTTACAAATATGTGTCATTTATTAATTATAATTGTGATTAAACTATGATAAAACATCGATAATTCTCGGTTTCATTTTTCTGGGACGCACTGTATATATTTCTTCGAACCATAGTTATTTGTTTTGGCTAGGTTCACCTATATTTTAACACTTCTCTTACATTGTAATTTGAACAGATGATTCTGTGAGCTCGTTATCATCCTGGAATGGTAAGTAAAAAGAGAAAAAGAGAATCGAATAGTTGATAGATGCCCGCTCTACATCTTACCTTTTAACAAATTGATGATACAAGAGCTTTGATTCATGATAATCCAACAGTGATAAGCATGAATCTGTGATAGGAAAGACGTGTCTAGTCGGAGCCATACAAGTACGATTATAGAGATATCAAAGATTCCAGAGAGAACGGGACAGGGGGCGGGAGGAAGTCACATTGTCAACTGATACATCAGGCATGCATACTGCTTTCTTAAAGAATGACAATATATATATTTTTTCGAATCATAGTCTATTTGTTTGGCTTGGTTCACCTCTTTGGATTTTTGTTACATATATTTTAACACTTCCTTTTCATTGTAATTTGAACAGATAATTCAGTGAGCTGGGCATCATCCTGGAATGGTAAGTAAAAAGAGAAAAAGATAATCGAATAGCTGATAGCGTGATGCCCGCTCAACATCTTACCTTTTAACAAATTGACGATACAAGAGCTTTGATTTCATGATAATCAACAGTGATAAGTGGGAATCTGTTTTCTAGGATAGACTTGTCTAGTTAAACAATAAAAGTATCATATATACATATCAAAGATTCCAGAAAGAACAGGACAGGGGGGGGGGGGGGCGGCAAGAATGCTCAGTTGTAGATCATCTATAGTAATATATCATATTTGTTTTTCTTCTCTTTTTTAATAATATTGGAGTTATTGTTTTGTTACTTTGTTTAATTCAACTCAAGATCGATCCAAAATTGAGTGCTCTTCATTTTTCTTATGAAGTTGTTCTTAAACCACCGTGTATAATTCTGCTGCAATAACATGATTGTAACTCAACTCCAATTTAAAATTTAATGTGGAAACTCAACAATTATGAGAATTTGTGTATGCTCATGGGCACTATACATCACTTTATATGAAATGCTTTAATGATATATTCTTAATGTAATAATTATATTCAACATAATTTGACCTTACCTGTCACACAACAGACACACCTGCATGTATAATTTTTCAGTCTATGGATCTCATGTTAACAATTGCAATATAATAATTTCCTCTCTCTCTCTCTCTCTCCCTCTATATATTATGTATATATATTTTTTAAATAGCTGTTAAATTTAAAGATTATTTGTACTTGCAATAACTGGTCAACATTTATTATCATCCATCTATTATCATTTATTTATATATGTATATAACTTTAGGTATGAGCAATAATTTTAACTTTATCTTTTATCATTTTTATTGTACATTTATATGATCATTCCTGTTTTTATGCACATTTTATGTAAACATTGCATTATTGGTCCCTGGACTACTGCATTGTACATTGTATATGTTGATATTAATAAACCGAAATTGAATTGAATTGAAAGAAGAAAATGAACTTTCTAGAAAAGTGATTTTCTCTATGAAATTCAGATACCGCCCTAAAAATGACTTTTTGGTACCCTCTCTTCAAATTTTCAACCACTCATGCGTGAAAAATGCATCATATGAGATGCATCAACTGAAGAGGAGGATCTAAGCTTTACAAATATGTGTCATTTATTAATTATAATTGTGACTAAACTATAATAAAACATCGATAATTCTCAGTTTCGTTTTTTTCTGGGACGCACTGTATATATTTCTTCGAATCATAGTCTGATATTTGTTTTGGCTTGGTTCGCCTTTATTTTAACACTTTTCTTACTTTTTAATTTTAACAGATGATTCTGGAAGCGGGGCATCGTCCGGGGATGGTAAGTAAAAAGAAAAAAAAGAAAATCGAATAGCTGATGATAGCGCTCAACACCTTACCTTTTAGCAAATTGATGATAAAAGAGCTTTGATTCATGACATTCAACATTGATAAGCAGGAATCTGTGTATAGAGCCTACTAGGATAGACTGTCTGGTTGAACAATAAAAGTATCATATCAAAGATTCCAGAGAGAACGGGACAGGGGGAGGGGGAAGGGGGGGGGGGGAGAAGTCATATTTGCCAACTTATACATTAGGCACGCATACTGCTTTCTTAAGGAATAATAATTCTCTTTTTCGAACCCTAGTGTGTGTATATTATGAATTATGAGCTCATACTATCTGTATCAAGAGATAAAACTAATCAGTATACTGTAATTTAAATGTTGATCTTCACATTGATTATGAAAATGAAGGAACAATGTTCGGGCTACAATGTCCAGACCTCGTATCAAGCACGGATAAAGGTCTTACTACATCATCTACTGTCATCATATCCCCACACGTGCATGGTTCCGTTGACAATCGTAACTTCTCTGTGGGCTGTACGTATACTTCACATGATGTATTTTACTATGGAGACACTTGGGTTGCCTGTGCTGCACGAGATGATCTAGGAAACTACTTGACATGCGATTTCACGGTCACCGTCACAGGTATGTAACAAAAAAGAGAGAATTACAACAACCATGTCAGAAAATTGTGTTAGCAATTCAGTCTGACCGTGTTATTATAGAGTTTTTCAGGAATCGAAGAACATTATGTTATGGTTTAGACCGAAAGCTTGCAGTCTCTGATAGTATGGGGAATGTCGACAAAATGTCAGTTTTATAAAAGAATGACCCATACCAGACGGTTATTTCTGTCTAGTTATGGTTATACAAAAATAGGGTCTATACTTTCTCAATGTTCGAACTCCGTTTCATGTGAATGAAAATTCCTGAATCATAATTGCCAGTGCTGCAAAGTTTACAGTTCAGTTGATTTAAATATTTTATTTGCAAAATATTTCGTTGAATTAATTCCTCTACCTTTAATCCAAAATCCATTATCAACTTTATGATTATTTCATGTTTGTTTGCAATGTTGAGGTCTGTAATTAGTAAAGATATTTTAAGATCCAGTCAGTTACACTACGTTGCCACCCCCCCCCCCCCCCCCCCCAACAAAAAAAAAAAAAATTCCCAATTTCAGTAGTGTTGGGTGGTTCAGCCATTGAGAGGAGTCACTGACATCATGGGTAGGGGAGGGTGCACCACCCGGGGGGGGGGGGGGGTACTCAGATTTGGTTTCGACGGGGTGTGCCGCTCAAGCCTCGTAATCCCTACACATTATAAGGGGTCATTTGGAGCATATTTCTCGTAAAAAGACCCATTTCCCACAATTTCCAGGTATTTTTCCGGTGTGGAATGGCAAACACCCGAAAAATTTGGAAATTTAAAGAAATTTTGAAAAAACGGACCCATTTTTAATGGTATTTTTGTTACAAGTGGGACCCATGTTTAGGGATTTTTGGGTGTAAAAATGACCCATTAGAGCGGCACACCCTGCATTTCCTAATATGTGAGTACACCCCCCCCCCCGGGTGCACCGGTAATTGAGTAATGCAAGAGAACACAATCAAATTTAGAGGATATGTGACAGGGGTTGTTAACCCTTTTTTTTAATACATTGAGCTTGGCCGTTTCTCCTTTTTTATGTGACCTTCTCATCTTTGTGCCTCATGGCCACCACTCACTTTATTGTTGGTTGTCCCAAAATTTGTATTTCAAGATGGTGAACCTCCCCATTTGGACTGCCCTGACATAATTTCCACCACGGACCAAGGTCTTCCTACATCTTCTCGCTTCCCCAACCCTCAGGCATCAGACAATACTGATCCTAGTCCGTCTGTGATCTGCTCTCGTACATCGAGTGATGTCTTCCAGTTTGGAGATACCAATGTTACCTGTCATGCTACGGATGAATCAGGAAACGTTGGCAGGTGTGTGTTCGTGGTTACAGTACAAGGTATGATACAACTTTCAATGAAATATGTTCGTTCAGGTCAGTGGCGGATCCAGGGGCCGGGGGGCCGGGGGGCGAATTTGCGATTCCCAAACCATTCAGCTATGGGAAACATTTTGAGCAACATGATTGGTTAAAAAAGTTATAAAGACACGCCTACATCGACGCGAGCCATCTCATCATGGCGGTGCGAATGTGTCTGGGGCCAAGTCCGAGTGAACCATCAAATCTTCAAAATGATTTTCCAAATCTGCATGTAAGTAGATATTTAGACCCTGTATTTAATTATTTTATTATAAAGTCGCCATGATTTGATCTGTGTCTATGACTTTTGGAATGATGTTTGCATGAATGGGCTGCACATAAACAATGGATAACAGTGGGCCTGTATGTGCCTGTAGCTAGCTCGCGTGTGAGTGCATTGTACCTAACCACATAGCGTATGTGCAGTCCTGAGTGTTTTGTTGAGACTAGCCTAGCCATGACTAATATTGTGAGTGTTTGTGTGTCTGTGCCAGCTGTGAGCGAGCCCGAGCGTGCAGTAAATGACGTAATATTTATTTCTTCTCTCGACCAATCACGTTGCTCATAAAGTCTCCCATAGCGGAATGGTTTGGGAATCGCAAATTCGCGGCCGGGGGCCCGGCCCCCCACCCCTGGCAAAAAAAAGGGAAAAAAGGGGAAAGATTTTTTTTTAATAAATTAAAAAATTGCTCATAATGACCGTGATTAAATGCCCTGAGCTTCCGGGGGCTCTGCCCGCTGGATTTCACCTTAACCCAAAGTCAGGCACCTGGATGCTCATCCGACCGTAATTTAATGTCTAAAACCCCTGAGCTCCTAGGGGCTCTGCCCCTGGACCCCACACCAATAAGTGACCTACCAGTGCCAGAAATAAGGTATCAAAATATGCTCATCTGACCGTAATTAAATGCCTAAAACCCCTTGACTTCCAGTGGCTCTACCCCCGGATGCGTTATTTTTTTCTGCGGCACAGCTTGGGGTTAGGTGCGTGTTGAGCCTATGGGAAAGTTTAGGGTTAGGGTTAAATCAAGACTTCTTTTTTAAAAAAAAAACTCAATCTGTGCCGCAGAAAAAATGACGCCCCCCGGACCCAAATCTAGGGCCCTAAAGCGGATGCGTTGATGCTAATCTGACGGTGATTTAATGCTTAAAACCCCTGAGCTTTTGGGGTTTTGGCCCCCTCCCCTGGACCTCACGCCAATTAGTGTCCTACCAGTGTCACAAATAAGGTGTCAAAATATTTTTATCTGACCGTAAAACCCCTAAGTTTCCGAGGCTCCACCCCCTCGACCTTAGGGGGCTCCGCCCCCTGGACCCCACGCCAATTTGTGTCCTGCTAGTGTCACAAATAAGGTATAAAAAAAAATGCTCATCTGAACGTAATTTATCGCCCAAAACCCCTGAGCTTCCGGGGGCTCCGCCCCCTGGACCCAACGCCGATTCGTGACCTGCCAGTGTCACAAAATATGTTATGCTGATCTGACGATTATTTGATGTATAAAACCCCAGAGCTTCTGAGGGCTCCGCCCCCTGGACTCAACACAAATTTGTGTCCTGCCAGTGTCACAAATAAGGTTTCAAAATATGCTCATCTGGTCGTAATTTAATGCCCAAAACCCCTGAACTTCCGGGGGCTTCGTCCCCTGGACCCCACGTCAATTCGTGACCTGCCAGTGTCACAAATAAGGTATCAAAATAATGCTCATCTGACGGTAATTTAATGTATAAAACCCCTGAGCTTCTGAGGGCTCCACCCTTGACCCCCGCCGAGAAATGTTCAGTGGGGCCTGCATGTAAGAATGGGGTGATGGGAATTTGATTTGGGATAAAACACTCTTTCATAAGATGTATAATAATTTTCTGTTCATACATGATCTTTCAAATAATTAGCAATTGTCTAGGTGTAAACTTTTTTTGACTCACTCGGTATAACTTCTAATGTTGTAGTTTTGTCTTGTTTTATAATAAACCAATCTGATATTTGTGAAATGTTTGTTCTTACCTAACCAATATCTCCATGGCAGAAGATGGAGTATAAGTACGTTCTAGAAGACACTATTGGCTAAAAATACCTGTATCTGTTTTTCTTCTTATAAGGTCATTGGCTTGTCACTTTTTTGTGATTTCCTTATTGATTATCACTACCTAAAAGGAAGCTGATGATTGACCGAATTTTGGTTGTCTCTTGATTCTTGGGGGGGGGGGGGGGGCTGTAGCTCTCCACTCCCTCATCTCCATTCCTGCTTTATATGCCTACGTTAATTTTTTTTATCTCTCTTTCTCCCTTTCTCTAGATAAAAAATCTACAGACCCTTGTATGGTTCATGATCCGTGTATCAATGGTGAATGTAGCTACTATATCGGATCAGGACAATACCAATGTGACTGCTATGATCAATACGAGGGTACTCATTGTGATGTCATCCCTCACCCCACTCGTGAGTCTTTACTACTTTTCAAAATATTGTGTCTATCAAGTAAAAATGTAATAGAATGAAATCCATTCAATAACATTTTGAATTTTGTAATTGATCAATTACCTATTGGACGTGGCAGGTTTAAAATGGCGGGTTCCAGTAAATAATAATAACATGGGAGTCATATTCGGTTGTTTTGTTCTAGGTTGGATCGAGAAACAAATAATACACACGTTTTCGTTTCATTTGCTGTATTCTAGAATGATTTAATCCAGTTTTTTGATAGAAATGCAAGACCATCATCAGAACTCAAAACTGTCTCATTTCATCAGTAACAATTTCTTTTGTTTTTCTTATATTCATGGATCCCAGCGATCTGTAAGAATACGACATGGATGTCATCGCGTTTTGGATTAATCAGTTTCCTAGAGGGTGAGAACGGAACGTGGGCGAACTCAACTGAAGTATGTCCATTCAACACAACAAACGGTAAATTAGGATACTTTCCATGCACGTTCTACCTGCATCTATCTATCTATCTCTATTTAAATGAAATTAGTTATTCTGATTCTGATTGACTTAAATAAACCAATGGGCCACTCTAGAAGACGTATCCCCCTAAATCACACAGCAGGGATTTGCATTAATATATAGGCTATGAACATTAGAGGATCTAAGTTTTTACAGCTAGACATTTGATTTTCTAATTATACGCTCTTGCCATCATTATCCACATGCTTTTTTCAAGACATTTCCCATAAATTATAATTATTTCATGAAATTCAATAATGGTACGGGGATAGTAAATTGTTGTGAATTTGTTTGATAGCTGATCAACCAATCGGTCGTGCCATATGCGTCGGTGATCTGATTTCACAGAGTACATGGCTTCCCGATCCCACGGATAACTGTGGACAATTCAGAAATGCTGGAGATTTACTTGGCCAGCTTTCAAAGGTAATTTCAATGTTGAGATTTCTATTTCAGCCGCTTCAAGAAACTTTTCTTGAATTGTCAAAACACAGTCACGAGACCACTCATTATGAATTGTCAGGGACTGAACACCATCAATTTCCATCAAGCCTATTTCAATGTTATAGCTTTGAATTTTATTATTTATTGGACACATCCTAGAAATAAAATAGCAATTGTAACATCCCAATGAATGAAATAGAAATGAACATTCTGTGATAAGTTGTTATGCTCAGAAATGAAAACAGATGGGCTAATACTTTCTCTAATAAAATGAAGGCAAAATGTATCTAGGCTGTCTTGTGAGCAATATTTAGAGATTAAAAAGTAGATCCTGCCATAAAAGTGGACACCCCTGGTCCCGTAGAAAGGAGACGGTTGTAGAGACATCTATACTATCCATTATGTTTGAATGACTCTAGTATAGAACAATAAAAGCAAACACAATCTGACTGATATTCAAATCGTTTGTTTCAAGGTTATCGTTTCAGATGAAAATGTTGCTAAGCTCAGTGAAGACGTCAGTTTGGTGACAAGTAACACTGGTGATATCTCATCTGATGACATTTTTTCGATTGCAAATATAATTTCAAATATAAGTGCTCGAACGAACAGTGAAAAGGTATGTTTCTTAATTTAGTCTCGCGAATACAACACTTTCCAAAAATATCTAATGTAATTCGTCTCTTAAAGTTTTAATTCAATTTGTTGTGAAACGTGTCCAGTAAATTCATACATATACAATTATTACGACTTAAGTGTTTATCTTTTTACTGGCCAAGCGAATCCGGCTATATTACTAAAACAAAGACCATTTAATTGTAGGTCAATTCATTGTGAAAATAGTATTTGCCATTTTTTTTAAAGATCTTGTCAAATCCGACTGTCCAAATGTTATCCCAAATCACACCTGTATTTAAAGTTTTTATTTCATACTAATACTGCTATGCTTTCGGAATATGTAAGTGAATGAATTTACTTGATTTTGAATAACAGGTTACTGCATCTATTGTTGCCATAGTGAGTAACATCGCTGATGTTGACACAGAAACACTTGAATCAGCATCAGCCTCTGTTATTGATGTCGTTAAAGTATTTGAGCGGCAGATCAAAAGTGTACCTATAGAGGACGGTGACAATTTCAGCATTCAACAGAAAAATATTGCCGTGCAGGTACGTTGAAGTTTTGATATTCTATGTCGAATAAAATGCTGATTATATCCGAATTTTCCCATTGGCAGGGCAGCAAAGACCAAAATTTATGTACTTACTGTGAATATAGTTGACAAGTACTAGCGCTCCTCAAAATAAGATATCTGTCAATGACACGTGCAAAGAATACTATGCCTCTTCATGACCAAAGCAACGTTCTTATTTGGCTGTTTTTCCAATTCTGTTTTTCTGAACTTTTCAGGTCCAAAGCGTACCTACCGATGTCATCTCAAATGGTTTAGTCATCTCATTAGCAGGAGACACCAATTCGGATCTGAAGAAATTTGACACCAACATCCAAACTTCAAATGAAAATCAAGCTGAAGCTACAAAACCAGATACCATTGCTATTGTCAACATACCATCTGCGATTTCTTCCGCTTTACCGTTGATATCTGGAGGAAGTTCTAATACTAACGGCTTTGTTCGCGTGATCTTCAGTGTCTTTTCCACACCAGCCCTTTTCATTTCTAAATCATTGAAGAACACAAGTGTAGGAACCAACCGATCTGCTAACACGCCTGTTATATCACTGAGCATCGGGGACGAGAAAATAGAAGATCTGACAGAACCCATCAATTTCACTTTTACCACGATAGAGGTAGGCCCTAAAGGAATGTCATTTTCAAAGTTACTTCATAGATATAAATAAATGTGCATGACTGTGCATCTTAATTGTCATCTTTGAGTATTATTTCCAATGTGTTATAATTATTTCTGTTTTATAATCAATTTCACTATATACAGTGTATCAGACAAGGACATGTTATTAGCATTGTTTGACCACCTATTAAAACAACTATAGTCGTATTCACTATGTTCTCAATTTGAATTTTCTCACAAGTCTGGTCTGACAAACCCGTCGTGTTCATACTGGGATATTGGCTATAGCGACTGGTCACAAGAAGGGTGTCAGCTTCTTTCAACATCTGGCATTAGCTCATCCAATGATAACAACTGGGATCCTCCTCCATCTAATGAGAAGGAGAAGATCGTTTGTGGATGTAACCATCTCACCAACTTTGCCGTCCTTATGGTAAGATCTTTCTTTCTTTTATAGTAGGATGTCTTTTATTTTCAAAGCACGTCGCCTGGGAATCACATGGGATTGCATATGTTTTTGTTCTTCTTCAGTTGTAGCTAATTGATATAGTTTACATGTTATCTCTCCCCCATTTGAAATACTTCGATATCTATTGTTGGAAGCTGCAGTAAGAGACTTCCCCCATTTAACCAAAGATCCCCATCTTTGGGAAAGACCCGCTCTTATCTCACTATACCAAAGATCTTGTAAAGACAATGTAATCTCTGTCTATGTAATTTTCTACAGTTCTTCTTTAATGTTAAGGATAAAGCATGTAGCGACCGATTGAAGTGATTCCATTTGTGAATAATAAGAGCATTTTCTGTCCTGTTCCTTGTATTTTTCTCTCTTATCTTTTTCCTCGGTCTTTTCCCTTTCTTGTTTTTAATCTTAGAAGTGGAACTTTTTTTGGGGGGTGGGGGCTGCTCACATGGTGACTATAACTCCAGGCAAGTCGAATAACACACTCACTATGCATACTCATGAATGTATTATAATATGTCGGCGACAAATTAATGACAGCAATATCACCAGGCGCGTAGCCACGGGGGGGCACGGGGGGCACGTGCCCCCCCTAAAATTTCCAGGATCGGTTGAAATTTTGTAGACCCCTTTTTTTGACCTCGATCGATTACATGTATGTGCCCCCCCAAACATCAAACTCTGGCTACGCGCCTGAATATCACCAGAGCTCACACACACATGTTAGGTTTTCATATAGCTCTATATGTTATGGTTAAGTGTAGAATGAGCTGGATAATAAATTTGTGATGAATTTATTCTATTTGTAGGATATTTCCAGAGAGGAAGGGTCTTTTGAGCAAGCATACACAGTTCTAACGTACATAGGATGTGGTATTTCAATAGTTAGCCTACTTGTCACCCTCGCAACATATCTATCAAACAGGTAGAGTCATGTTTATCTCAATTTTTATGATTATCCATCTCATAAAACTACTAGATTATATTAAAGCATATAGATCATGAAATTCCTTCAGATGTTTTGTAAACATGATACGTGATCACATTGTGTCAGGAATTTCATTTGAATATCCATTTGATAACTGAATGAAAAAACAAGTATTTTGCCAAATGATGGCATTGTCTCTGCTCGTATGAGTAACAGCCTCGTTCACAGTATGTACTGTTTTATTAATACTATCATTTGATCTAAGTTAAATCAAGCTAGTGCAGCTAGATCCTGGGATCGTTTGTTTGATGAATTGGAAATATTCAAATTTGACATGCTGAATATATTGCTACCGCCTTAATTAATCTATAAACCCTAGCACCAACATTTGTATTGCTAAATAATGATATATGCACTACATTTATACATGTATTAATCAAATACAAATTTATGTTACATTTTTGTTATTAAACTGAAAGAGTTCTGAGGGGAAAACAGACCAACCAGATATTCATTTGCCTGTGCCTGACGTTACTCTGTCTCTACCTATCGTTCATTGTCATGATGTCACTGGACAGCGCAAAACGTCAATACCAAGTAAAGGCAGGTCCATGCGGGTTCATTACGGCGCTCGTTCACTACTTCGTTCTATCTTCGCTCACTTGGATGGGTGTGGAGGGATACAATACTTATCTCATCATCGTCAAGATCTTTGATACCTACATTCCACGGTTCATGCTCAAAGCTGGTGGCGTTGCTTGGGGTACAACCATTTCAAAATTGTTATCAGTGTATCGAAATTGATCCTTAAAAAATAATGCGTTTTTCTAATAGATAAAGAATATTTATAATCTCGAATGATTTATACAATTAATACATGTAAAATAAACATCAACCACCATAAGATTACATTGCCAGCATTTAATAGAGTGCAATATGAAAGGGTAAATGTTGCCAACACTATCGATATTTAATTTCCAATTAACATGGTTTTACAAGGTAAATATTTAAGCTGCATGGTTGCATCTTGGGCAGGATATTTTGTTGTCTACTTTTCAAAACAGTATTCCATCTAAAAAAGATCTATACAAAGATCTCTCGAGTGATTCACAAATTGATCGTAAAATTGTTTTCTAGAAGGAGAAAAAATACAAGGAGATCTACTTCTTAAGTGAATGCCTGTATGTATGCATGCCGCATTCATGACCGCCGTTGCTATGTCATTTTCGCGATTGTAATATCAATCGCCACCTTCATCCTTTCCTTTCACTTTGCTTAAATCACACAATGGCAATTGTGAACATTTTCTCTTATTCTCCTTTTAGGGAAAGGCTTTAAAACTGTCAATTGACACGTGAAAATATAATTAATCATAATAATTGTCTTCCCCTTTTTAAAAAATAAATTCAAGGTATTCCTGCACTGATTGTCATTGTAACTGGAGCCATTGCCGAGGACAAATATGCGCACGGAGATGTGTGAGTAGTCTGTTAACCTGTTAATATCATAATCTCCAAACCGAAATATATTTACAATGTTTTGTAGTTTTTTATAACATGATCAGTTGGGCCTTTAGGTGACAAGTTAAGGGTAAACAAAAATAGAGCCATAATTGTTTATATTTTTGAACCAAAATATTTAAGCAAATTTAATTTTCATACAGCATTTCATCTCCTTTTATAGAAATTTCGCTTCACAAAACCGTCTCAGTCTTGTATGGTTCACTTAATCAAGAAAGTAAATTACATGTATTTTAATTTCGAACAAAAATACATGCCACATTACTTCAAATACCTGTGTATGCGGAGGTGAGTTGGCTCAGTCAGCAAAGCATCTGCTTGTAGTACCAAAGATCATGGGTTCGAGACAAACCCAGAGGCGGATGACTGAAGCCTGTGTTGTAAGTTAACGAGCCCCTCCCCTATTTCATAGACGCATGCTATGTTACAGTGGAGAACACTCCGTCCCTCGGGTTGGACGTTAAATGGAGGCCCCTGTACAGGAGAGTCACCACCTTTGCACGTTAAGAACCCACCGCACTATTCGTATTTGAATATGGGAAACCCCGGTGTAGTGGTCCGCCTTCACACTCCCAATTAGATGAGACCCACGGATTAAAGTGATTCAGTTCGCTTTTTGCATGCCAGGCATAGGTGATGCCAAATACTTAACAGTAATAATATTTGGGGTGTACCGAATGTTAGTGTATTATGACATTTTGACACTGGGGGCACGTTTATTTTGGAAGTGGTTAATGATTTCCATTTTTTTCCCTACATATTTTCTTTTTTTTCTTCACAATTTCTACCGGATCTCTAGATGTTTTCTCGAATTGTGGGCTCAAATCGGTGGTCTCCTTATTCCCATGACAATTATTCTCCTGTTCAACGTCGTCATCTTTGCCCTCATCGTCCGTCAACTTATGAAGTCTTCTAATCTCGCTGGTCGGGTGAAGAAAGAGGCCAAGGTGGAACGTAGAGAGAACATCAAACGGGTTCAAAATGCAATCTGTATCCTCCTTCTGCTTGGTCTTACATGGATCACTGGATACTTCCTCATGATCCGAGAATTCAGTCAGGTGCAGTAGAAAGAACAATATCTATATTAGAGAAACATAACGTAATTGCATTTTTCTATTGTGAAACTTGTGAAAGTTTATAGGATACTGTGACCAGACACGTAAGAAATGTCATTGAAGTTAATATACGTGTATATCATATACAGTTAACCATTTAGTTATTCATACCCCATTTTGATGTTCATGTGTATTTTGTAACTCACGAATGAAAGGTGGACTGGTTGAATTAGAGCCTTTGGTGAATACTTTTAGATTTATGCTTTGATATGTCTCATTCTCAAGAAACATAAATTGGGACAAATCAATTTTTCACAAACTTCGAAAATTACAAAGCTTGGTAGGGTATGAATAATTTAGTTGTTAACTGAATGTGTGCTCGAGGTTGTGTGTTTGAACAGGGAACCGTTTGAGTATAAAGACGTTATGAAAGTTTCAACCGCAACATTTTTGTTATGATTATCTTTATTCTATGTTATCCCAGGTGGTTGAGCCCATCTTCATTATACTGAACTCATTTCAAGGACTCTTCATCTTTCTGCTCTACTGTGTTCGTAAACCAATGGTTCGTAAGCAGTGGGGACTGACCTGTCTGGATAGAGTCAAGAGACAACAAGACGCTACCACATCGAATATCACACATAGCCCTGAATCTAGGCCCCTATCAACTTCTTTGGACGCGAAGCCGCAAGAGAAGAACAACGAGACAAGTGCCATGCTTTGAGTTTGAGTATTCTCATTTCAATAAGATTTGTGTATTTGTATCTCACTTTATAGGTTATGTAATTTTAATTGTTGTGTCATTTGTGTTATATGGGAAATGAAATACAGTGCACTTGGAAAAAAGATACATAAAAAGAAATTCTCCAAATATTCTCACCATGTACAAAGGTGTGTAACTTGCTTTAGTTACCATTTTGACTCAATATAGGTTGGGATATCAATCCAGCTGTACAATTACTTTTTATAATTTGATATTGGGAGAAAAAAAGAAAAAAACTTCCATGAATACAACCGAATTTGCGAATCTTACGCTCGGATACAAAAATGGCCAACATGTATATATTTCATAATTGGGCGAATCAACAATTTCATCGAAAATGGATGTATATACCTACATTCCAAACATATCAACAATGAACATATGATTTATTCAAACGTGTTCCAGAGTAAACTTTTTAGAGAGCATTCCCCCCTCATAAATGGATATAAAAATTATTATAAAACCGGAAGAAATCTATGTTTGATAATAATAATAATACATGAGATTTATATAGCGCCATTATCCATTTTAATTAAATGCTCAAGGCGCTTCAAAATATTAGGAACACATTACATCATGACAAAGAATCGGTACATTTACATAAGAAAGAAAATGCAAAAATGAAAGAATGAATGAATGAATGAATGTCTGTCTTCAAAACGCGAAATTAACAAATGGGATTTAAGGTTGCTCTTAAAAGATGTTGAAGAGTCGGAGTTCTTCAGCTCCTGTGGAAGTGAATTCCACAGGGCTGGTCCGGCATGAGCAAAAGTCGTTCCCCCCAAGATTTCTTTGAAAGCGGTATGTGTAGAAGACCAGAGTTGGAAGATCGGAGGGTACGTGTGGGTTGGTAGAGGTGAACTAAAGACTGGTTGTATTCAGGAGCTGTTTTGTTCATGATTTGATGAACTAAAAGAAGGATTTTGAAAATTATACGTTCTTTTACAGGCAACCAATGGAGATTTTGTAAGATAGGAGTAATGTGACTATGTTTGCTTGACAGAGTAATGATGCGTGCAGCTGCATTTTGTAGTTTTTGTAACTGTGCAATTTGTGAATTTGGTAAATTATAGAGTAAACTGTTGCCGAAATCCAAACGTGAAGAAATAAGTGAGTGAACAAGTTTCTCTGTTGCCGAACGAGTCAGATATTTCCGTATGAAGCCAATATTGCGCAATTGATAGCGAACTGATCTGGAAATGCTTGTGATTTGTTTGGACATAGACATTAAGCCCGAGGTCTCTGTCTTTTTGTTGTCATATAACTCTATCCCTATAGACCCTGTACAATACCTTGTATCTAGTGGTACCATGGATGGAACGTTTTAATTTAACAAACTAACATCAATCCTTTAAATAGATTATGTAATGTAACAATTCCAAAATATTATATTTATTACCTGTAAGTATTAAAAAAGTGGGATATATCATTATGGACTGTTTGTTTTAACCCTCCTTATGCTTTCAAGGGACAAATAATAGCTTGGTCGTGGGAAGTGTTCCTGGTGAGGTATAAATGATATGTTTAAGCCCAGAAATTATCCCCAAAGAAATGTACATGCATTAGGTTAGACTAGGTTTAATGTTTCACTCTTTCGTCTTCACTGAACTTATTAATGGTAAATTATATAGCTAGTTGTTAAGTTTTTTTGTTGGATGTTTTCTTGTCCAAAATTTCAAATATGAAAAAATAATCATTTTGCACAGTACTTCATGAAATATTGAAAATGTGATATGTAGAATACAGATGCTTTTACATTATAGAATCGTCATCGTTTATTTTAATGTTGAACTTACTTGGAAACCATTGTAAGGTACATAGTATACATACAGCTAAGTGCTCCACTACCCCCTTGTAACTTCCTCCCTTAGAATATTAACATTAGCCGATTGTATTGCAGGCTAGGGTCGTAAAATTTCCACTTTTCGTTTTTTCTGGGGTTTTGGGGGTAAATATTTCGAGGATAGTTATCCTCGAAGTCGAGGCCTTATTTAAAAGATAAGGTGTAACTTGCTTTTGTTCTTTATATCTATTCTTATATTTTTAAAAGTGTCCACAATGGTACATTAATAAATTTTCCTTGTTAAAGAGAAGGATGAGTTCTGGGAAAGGCTGGGGAAAATAATTCGTGAACCTTTTCATTCTTTTTTATGATATAATGCATTTATAATTTTTTATATATATATATATATATAGCTACACTATATACAGATGAAATATACAGATACAGTTACCGCACGAGAAAAAAATATACATGATGTACACTTTTTAAAGAGGTTAAAAAAAGACAAATTAGGGAGTAGATTAAATAAGAAAGAATACAGTATAAAGTATCCAACAAGTGATTAAAACCTTTCTAAAGTTACGGTTTGTTATATCTAAGGAAATCCATATTTTCCTGTGAAAAACATAGATTTGCTATAAAAAAACAACACAACCGTTCTACTTTTTGGCAAGTGATAATCATTGAATTGTCTAGTTTTGTATGTAAGTAATGTATTGTGTTTTTTTTGTTTTTTTTACTTCTTCAAGACAAAAGGTATGATATTCTTATCAAGTTTGTATTAAATTGATATAACTGTAATGGATAATGGTCTTTTATCTTAGGAATGTGATTTTGGCGAAATAAAATATCAGCTAGTGCTCTAAAGGAGGTATTACACTTTATTCCCGAAACTAATTTCTGGAGCAGTATAATAATCCTGACATCAGATGGTTCAACGTCGAATAAACAAATTAGTTGTAAGAAATACCTTGACAAAAATGTAAATTCACATGTTGATGTTTATACTAGGTTACTTGTTACTTGTAGAGATAATCCCGATGGCAGCTATCATACAGCTAAACTGGGATGTCCGTGCAACGTGCTGGCATAGTGACAGTGCATGAAGTAATTCAAAACAGTGAATGATGTCTATTATTTACAATAAAGCGGTGGACGTGCAAGTAAAAACCAAGACGTGGAGTCTACAGTAGCTTGGACCCAACAGGAGGAGGCAACGCTCTGATGATGGGTAGAGCAGCCTCCTGGAAGATGGTCACTGTTGGAGATATTACCGCAGCAGCTGATAGGTGGTTCCACGTCCAGATGGTGCGAGGATAGAAGGAGTACTTGAAGCTATCAATGGAAGCTGGGGGTACTGCATACTTCAGAGGGTGATCATTTCTGCCCAGATATGTAGCTGGGATAATGTAAAGGTACCCTTTTACCCTCTCCCCCCCCCCTCTCTCTCTCTCTCTCTCTCTCTCTCTCTTTATCTTATCTCATATCTTTTCTTCTTTCTTCTATACTATCTCTCCTTTCTATGGTGCCATCAATGTGAATATGTCTTGTAGCACTTTCTCTCATTTGTCTTTCATATATTTAAATATACATTTAAATATACATTTAAATATACATTTTATGTAAATAATTGTTAAGGTATTAAATATTTTGTAATTGTAATGTTATTGCATTTTTAAAAAAATATTTCTTTTTGAAATACTGTTTGTATATACAACCTTGTGTTATCTTTTTGTATGTCTATGTCTATGTCTTTATTGAATTTGATTTTTGTACCTTGCAAGAGTTTTCAACTCCAGCTGATTGTGACAGTGATCATGGTCCTATAGAAGCATACTAATCACCAGATGAATATAAACAATATGTGTCACTTACATACTCACCAAATAGCATTGCTAAAAGGTGTTCATGTTTTCATGTTAACTGTAGCAGCCTATGTCGTAACTTTGATAACTTTTTGTTTTGTTAGTTCTTTGTCAATGCAACCTTCTGTTATTGGTATATCTGAAACATGAAATAACGATCAATCTCCGTTATCTCTGTATAATCTTGAAAATTATGACTATGTAAATAATAATATTATATATAGAAAGAACACGCATGGATGAAGTGTTGGTAGTTTTATTTGGACTGACATCAGTTACAAACAACGTCCCGATTTAGATTTGAACACACCTTTTATTTAAAGTCTGCTTATTAACATTCAAAATTGTAACACTTCTATATTACTCGGTGTCATTTGTAGACCTCCTATTTAACAAACAGATGTTTTTTTTTTCATCTCTAGTTACTGATGTATTTGAGATAGTAATTAGAGAGAAAAGTATTTTTGTTTATTCATGAAAACACATATGACACAATAATAAAGATATGACATAAAACCCAGGACAGGGATTTGAATTGCATTGGATGCATCTCAGGCAGGGTTACAATGACAATACACAATAACAATGACGGAAAAGAAAACATTATAAAATCAGTTTTTAAACTAAAAACATTGAGACTTCCTAACTAATAACAGTATCATAATCAATGCAAACTCCAGAATAAACCCTATTAAATTACACGTATTTATATATGATAGCAATAAAATTGAGAAAGAAAGAGAGCAATAGAGTAGTAGTTAAAGAAAGAGTGGAAGTAAGAATGAGAGCAAGGAAGACGCAGATAGAGAGAGGGAGTGAGAGAGAAAGAAAGGAAGACAGAGAGAGAGAGAGAGAGAGAAGGTAAGAGAGAGTAAAGAGAAATCAGAACTCCCGGTATAAACATAATTATGCCTACCAACTTAAACTTAAACTTAAACTAAATAAATACTCCTCCAGGCATATTTACGATGGCTGATTTTAATATATATATGCATGTTGGCAAGGTTCGCATTGTAACAGAAGTTTTAGAAATGTTAATGCTTTACTCAATCTGCCTCTGTACTTGATGATATAATAACTAATGAGGCAATGATACTTGTGCGCAGGCGCGTACGCAGGGGGGGGGGGGGGTGGAGGTTGAACCCCCACCCCCCTTTCATTTTTTTTATGTGTGTTTTGGTGGAAACCCCCCCCCCCTTTCATTAAAAAAAAAAAAAAAAAAAAAATAATATATATATATATATATATATATATATATATATATGACCCCAAAAAGCTGACCGTACCTCCCCCCCCCCCCCCCCCCCCTAACGAAAGAAAAATCGAACGGCCAAATTTTCAAATTTTGGGACAAAAAAAATATATGAATGTCCTCTTAGGTTGCATTAAGAAAACATTAAATGTTATAAAGTTTCCCACGGCCATGATAGAGATAAGGTGAGCCCCCTTCGTTGGTAAAGTGGAGGCATTATGACTGGATACTCTTGTGTTTGACCTTACTATTGGGATACTCTCTGTAATCAACCCTAATATCATTAGATTTTTTTACCATAGCGTGACATCTACATGCATAGCATAGATCAAGGGACCACCTGATATTGTTAATGTCGATGTTTAACCCTCAAGTAGGTATATTATTTCATGATAGACAACAACCTGACTTGTAATTCTAAATGTGTATGTATCGGGAAAGCATCATTGAAAATAAGATAAGATTAAAGATAAGATAATTTAATGCGTTTCCACAATATCTCATTTTACAAAGAGTGTAACAACATATTGAAGAATGATTATAATATAGGCCTAGATGTATACAATACTGGTACACACTATTCTGAAAATCGTCCTTCAATATTTTGAACTTAAGAGATGTAGCGGTGGAGCCTATGGGGGAAGCAGAGCATGTTGTGGATAGGCTCCTTAAACTACAAATGACATAATTAACCAAAGAAAAGTTTATAAAATACAAAATACACGCTAAAACAGGGAAAGGGAGATTACAGGGATACATGAACGGATACTCACAATTAACTACAAAAGACAAGGGAAAGGGAAGGGAATATATCTTAGCATAAGAAAAAAAGGATCAGGGGGGACCAACATGCACCGTTTAGCCATCGTTTTCTATATAGAGGGAGCAGGTAGCTACAAGTAGTACAGTGGGGCTTTAAAGAGCTAATATTGATTGAGTGGTTGAAATTATTTTTGCCCTCCCCGCCCCTCTCTCTATCCTTCTGTCTATCTCTCTCTATCCCTCACCCCCCCCCTCTCTCTCTCTGCCTCCCCCTCTCTATCTCTCCCCCCTCTCTTTATCAAAATTGTAACTGATATATGCTATTACTCTCATAACAGTATTAAAGCAATGAGAATGAGATAAAAGCATTCAATGATGTCTGCATTGGGCCAAGGATGTTTTCACAATTTCAATCATAACAGCAATACATGTACATCATAAAATACTGAACATAACACACTGTATTTCTCATTTTTATGTTTTTTATTTTTTTATTTACAGACCATGAAGAAAAATAATAAACAGCAATATCTTTACCCAACTACAGCAACACCTGTAACACTATGTCAAAACTGCTTAAGAGGAGCAGTCTGTATATGCAGGTGGTTTTTATGTACAACCTAATTTAACAAAGGTTCCAGTGAATGAACAAAAAAGTGCAGGGAAGCAACAAATCTAGTCTTTATAGACTTCTCTTGCTTACAGGTCGTTGTCAAAGCTGGGTTGGTTGTCCTTTTATTTCTAATTTTCATTTACACTGTCTTTGACGGATATATCAGACAAAAGAAAACAGCATGTATACAAATAGCAGCCAGCCAGAGACTGGTACAATCATGTACCTCTTGATTTACAATTAAAAAACTTTCTCCATCTGAGTTTATTTTCTAAAGGTGATATAGACGCATTTCGTCGCTGTTTTCACGAAGTGACGGTAGTGAAAAAAAATTGCATTCCCTTTGCGTTACGATTTTCCTCGCTACCGTCACTTCGTGAAAACAAGGACGATTTGTTGCAATGTCCTTTTCACTTGCTGGAGGAAGATTCAAATCCCATTAATGTTCCTTTCTTGATAAATTGTGAATTCCAAATCACATACACTAGATTTCAATAAAACATGAAGACATTGCAGTTCTATCAGATATAAATACTGGTACATATTCAGACAGAAAAGAGGTCTATTAAAAAAAACTAAAAAACATATACAATATGATGATAAAATAGCATTTTATGAGAATAAACAGACAAAAGGCACAGAATCCTGGTATAATATGTCTGTATACCTGTTGCTAGACGTGAATGGGTACTCTCAACAGGACTGTACTGTATACAACTGCTACACAATTTAAAAAAAAAAGGATGACATACCAACCTTTTACAGACTAAAATGTGTAAACTTACTTTAAAGGGATAGTTGAGTTTTGTTGCAGAGGGCGCTACTCAAAATATTTTTTTTGGTGAGATAATGAAAAACTGAGTATTAAATTTAAAAGAACATATAATTTAAATGAAAAAAAAATCATCTTTGTTTGATAAAAATCAGCTCAGAGATGATTTCTGATATTTGTTGTGCCCCACAAATATTTGATAATTCGAACCAGCTGTTGAAAAAAAAAATTGAGTTAGCTCTTATACCTTTTATTCCAACCAATGCTGATGTTGGCTCTTTGTTGGCTTTATTGTGTTGGTTATAATATGCACAACCAGCCGGCCCATGTATTGTTGTTATCAATTAATCAATTAATTAAAGGTCACCATATTTTTTTGACATTGGAGCTGAATTGGTACGATCGTATTGGCTAAATCTCACACATTTTGGGGACTAAAATTACCTTCATAGCAATTTTAGGTCCTAAGAGAGCATTAGAAA
This sequence comes from Strongylocentrotus purpuratus, assembly GCF_000002235.5. NCBI lineage: Eukaryota > Metazoa > Echinodermata > Echinoidea > Camarodonta > Strongylocentrotidae > Strongylocentrotus > Strongylocentrotus purpuratus. The sequence continues at coordinate 33,488,330 of NW_022145597.1, read as the reverse complement.
TGTCATAACAATAATAATAATAATATTTAATTTTTATATAGCGCTTAATACAAATGTCTCTAAGCGCTTTACAAATATACTAATACCGCGGTCATTGGATTCAGTGCTTGCCCGCACACAATGTGTGCACAATCTCCACTCCCTGGGGAGCATTCCAGCTAGGGGTTACTTGACGCTCACAAGCTGTCTGACCAACAATGACGGCCGCATCCTACCGGGTACCCATTTGACACCTGGGTGGAGAGTAGCAAGTGCAGTTAATATCTTGCCAAAGGATATTAGTGCCATGTGAGGATTCAAACCCTCGACCTTCGCATCTCCAGTCAAGCGCCTTAAACCACTCGACCACGGCAATAACCATACACTCTGAAGGCATTTGCTGTCTGAAACAGGAACTCAACTATCCCTTTAATAACACACCCTTAATACATGGTCAGTCAATTGTGCATAGGTAGAAATAATAAGCAAAGCTCTAATGTGCACATAAAATTTGCAATTTACAATCGAATGTAGCAGAATTAAATTCTAAAGTACAGGAAATCATGTACATGAACAATATGTATGCAGAAATTAAGCGTACCATTTCATTTGCTAACCATTTTATTATTTGATGCAAACATATGAAAAATGATTTTGTGGACAGTAGTTCTTAATACATCATAATTTGCTAAAGATCTTTTTAAAATTCTGCCAAATTCTTGTCTTTCATTTTCCATCTATTGTCATAGTGACAGCCTATGGCAAATACAATCCCAATACCTTTCAACATCATACTAGGTCTCATTCCTGGGTATGGAGTGGCAACTGAACATCAATACCTTTCCATTGGAGAGTAGTACTGCAGGAGCAGGAGTCGAATCAAAGACATACATATCGCAAGTAACAGATAAAGACCAGTTCTGTGCGATTACATTGTCAAAGAAACCTTTGGAGCGATTGCAAAAGGTTGGTTATGCAGCACATAAAAGTTGGTGTATACTGCGAGGTTTAAGAATCACCGAAATGAAAAGATTATGGAGAAGTTTTCCTAAAGGTCATACGCACTCTACACAGAAATGAGTATATGGGACTGACTCAAACGTGAAAGTTGTGGTCCGTGTGTAGCAGTTACTTGTCAGATGTCGAATATGAGTGCATTTGAAAAGCCATCCTTTTCATGGGACTCTTCCACAAAAACATAAAAAGAATTAAAAAGTTCACATACTATTTGTTCACCTTTCTCAGAACTCAATGTTCTCTTTGAAGCCTTTCTGCACTAGTTTGGCCAGGAGGGATTAGACCTCCCTGCATGGTCACTGACAGGTAGTTATCTCATCAAATCAGCTCTTAATTAACATAAGACAAAGTGGACCATGGGGAATCACCGGGTACCGCTTAGGCATTGTTGGCTGTATAGTCCCGCTTTAAATCATCCAAGCAGTCGACTATGCCTGGTTGAGCTATACCATGTCTCTACATTTACTTAGACTTAGTCGTCTTTTTGTGCACCATATCCTTGAAGTCTGATAGGATCTTAGTCTCCCTCTTGCCGCGTTCCTCTTTGTTGAATGACAGGAGAGCCCTCTTCTCATCCGCACTGTAGATCTGGTTTTCCTTCCTCAGACGAACAGCTTCCATACGTCGATGTCTGAATAATAACACACACAGACAGGGATGTATTAGAGTGATAGTGAGGAAAATTACGATATTCAAAAATAATGATGTACATAGTACCAAAGCAGTGCACAACATCATCATTTATTAAAGTCAGCATTTCACTTCTTACAAGGGTTTACTGACTTTTGCGCCTAGAAGACACTCCCTCCATCTACTACCTGTCTTGAGCATCCTCCTCATTTAGACCAAACTTACAGCTTTCTTTCTCCACCATATCTTTCCATGAAATCTTCGGTCTTCCTTTCCCTTTTATGCGATCCACTTCTCGATTCCAAGCTCTTTTCAAAGGTTCATCATCTTCCCTTTCCAACACACAACCCATCCAGCTCAATTCACTTTTCATTACATTAAAATATCAGCTTCTCATATTACCCTGTCTTAAGAGAAATTGCAAAATCTATCACTTTAAACAAAGGGGCACCTGTACGTTGATGCAGCAGTGTGTCAGCATTTTATGTAATTCCTTTGTTTTCCTTCATGTTTTTAAAATGTTCAGCCATAGAATGCCAAGTAGAGATATATTTAGTTGATCTGGGCCCCGTCTTATAAAGAGTTGACATTAATTGCAACTTATTTGTGAGTGATATCAATGACAACTATGTGCATAAGAGACAGGAGATTGCAAACTTGCGATTGATTTGGATCAATAAGATGGGGCCCTTGGGGGTGTTTCACGAAGATCCTAAGTCGAACTTAACTCTAAGTTGGACTTTGGAGAGACATGTGTAGCCTTAAAAAAGAATATATTCAAAAGTGATAATTGAAGTATTTTAGACTTTTCATAAATTCCTCATCAAGAACATGATATCTCCTTGATAAAAGAAAATATGAATGATTTGAATCAACATTTTATGCCTTTTAAAATGACTTTTACAAAATATCTTCAAAGATGCTAACGGCTTTCCATAATTTTTAAGTCCAACTTAGACATAAGTTCAACTTAGGATCTTTGTGAAACACCCCCCTGGTTTACATGAATTATTGCAGAATGAAAGTAAGATTCTTGGGTAAGGATGATGAAGACTAACCTGCTACCGCTCATGACGTAGCCAACATCCTCATAGCTTGAGATCTCACAACTAGTCAGACCAATCTCACCACGGCGAGGGATTCTCTTACCATCCTGAACAAAGGCAGCCATAGCAGCACCTTCACCAGGTAGCAGGGCTTTACCAAAGCTACACAGAGAGAGAGAGAAGAGGTGGGCAAAGAAAATTACTCAGGGGTGATAGTAAGCACTAAAAAACCATGCCCTCCTTGAGTAAAAAAAAAAAAAAAAGAGGAAAAAATGGCATCTAACAACATTCCCCCCCCCCCCCCTTGGAGTAAGAAAAATTTGGAAATAATAGGGAAATAATAGGGAAAAATAGGGAAGAATTGAGAAAATAAGGGAAAAATTGGGAAAATCAAATATAAAATTGGGATAAAATTGGGGGAAAAAAAAAAAATCTGGAAAAAATCTGGAAACCGATTTAAATCAGGTTTTTTTTTAATCAGGTTTTTATCAGGCCTGATTACTCAAGATCTTGCTCAAGGCATACTCAAATAAATGCCATAAAACTCAGGTATTCAATCCTCCTCTTTGGTCATGTCTATCCAGTCATTGCCCAATAATATCATGCCCCCACCACCAGCCTCCCTTGTTTAATGTATGCTGGCACAATTCATGTTGTTGACTTAGGAAAAGAGGATACAACCTATTCATGATAACTTTATGAATCAGAGCAATATAACACTGAGCTCCTATAGGAAATCTATTCATTCAGATGGTCATATCTTAGCCAATACTTCACATTTTCAACTGGTTTTTGACATTTGCACATTATTTGTTATGCTCTTTCGGAAAATGTCACAGCTTCCGTACTCTAATACTTACTCCATGTAACTTGCTGCTGAGAATGAAGCGCTGGCCGGCATAGGACCAATCATCTCACTGTCTCCTTGTCTCCCTGCTACAAAACAAAATGAATAACATTCAACACACTGCCTATGGTAACTACATGTACGGGGTCCCTCTACTAATGTGAACCGCTAAACATTGTTGAAAGTTGATAACAAAAACTGTGTAATTTTGTTTGAAATGTTACTTATTATATTTCTTCTACTGTACTTACCCTCTAACATGAAAAAAATCCTGAGAAAATTCTCAAACCACAAAGCAATTTATGGTTTTCTTTTAAGGTGTCAATGTGTGACCCCTTTAACAGTAAATTCTCCCAACCAGTTTTAGAATTTTCCAAACCATTTTTCCATGAAAATAATACATAAAACAGGCTTTTAATTTATTTCATCCATTCAAAGAGAAGCTTAAGTTCTGGTCATGATGAAAAAGAAATCTTAGCTTCATCATTCTTTATATGTCCATTTGGAAGAATATCAAAGGAGAAATGTCCCCTGGGAGGACTGGCATATTGTTCATAGGAAACACAACCACATATTTTTTCATTACAATGATATGTTGGCTATTGTAAGCAACTTACTCTACACTTTTTGATGCGCTGATGATATTTACAATAAAACTGTAAAAGTTCTAAAAACACAATTATAGGCATTGGTTACAATTATTGAAGTTACATTCATCATTTTTTCTATAATATCCACTACTGACCAACAAACAGCAATGCTTGAGCAAGATGAAAATTGAGGATTTAACACAATTTGATATCTTACTTTTGGAAACTTCGACCCACTGCTCCTCATCGTCTTCAGCTTTGTCAGAATCGTCTGAATCTGAGTCATCCTCATCATCACTAGTGGCTTTCTTCTTCATCTTCTTACTGTGTATAGAAACAATACATACATACATCAAATAGCTTACAGTTCTAAGTCAACCTGTGCGAAACGTCGAGCCATTTCCGCCACCCATCCTCTCCACGTGCTATAGTTCTCCTTAGAACTATAAGCTAAGAAAGATAACCAACAGTCTTTTTCAAGACTACACCAACAGTCCTTTTCAGGACTACACACCCTCAAGAAAGATTACCGAGAATCCTTTTCAGGACTCCTCAATCCTCCCACTCTATCACATGGTGCATCCGCAAGCCTACTGTATAATTAATTGCTTGTTCGTTAAACATACCTCTTCTTTGATTTCTTCTTCTTTTTCTTTTCCTTTGCTCTCCTCTTCCTTTTCCTTTCCTTTCTCTTTCTTCGTTTCTCCTCTGGAAAAAAAAGTAAAGTACATATCAGTAAATAGAAGGGAAGCTTTCTTTACATGTTGGTTGTCCCAGTCCTGGTAAAAGTAACAAGCACTGTACACAGAAAAATTTATATGGGACTACACAAAGATGTGATAAGAATGTTGTCCTCATTTTTAAGCTGTTACATGTCATATTTAGAATATATGAAGGCATTTGAAGAGCCATACTTTTCAGGAAACATTTTTTCTAATTTTTGTTGTTGTATACGATATGTAATCCTGTTAATTCATGCGTATTTAAATCTTTAGATTAATCATGTAATTCATTGTATAATTGATTGTTGTAAAGCACATAGAGAATTTATTATTATGCGCTATATAAAAATGACTTTATTATTATTATTATTATTATTATGTTCTTCCACACTTGCATAATAACAATGAAAACGCTCACAAATTCTTTTTTCACCTCTTCACAGAACTCAACCTCCTCTTTAAGATTCAGAAGTCATTTAAGTGATCACCATTTATAAACATCTATAAGTGTTATATCATGTTCCATACTTTTAGTTTGTCTCTATAAAAAAAATGCTGCTATCATCCAAAGCGACAACGTATAAGGTTTACTTGTTGTTTCAATCTGCCGCTTCCTCTAATGAAGGTCCACGAGGAGATTGGAGAATACAGTAATAAAAACTATTAGCTACATTTATACTGCATACATATCAATCCAAGAGGATGCTTAAGAGCATTCACAAAGTATTACCAATACCCTGGCTGCATCTAAGCTGCCAAAAGGTGCTGCAAGCATTAAATAAACTACTTCCAACACCTGGGTTGAGAGTGGCACGTATATAGAAACTAACCTTCGCTATCAGCTTCACTCCCGCTGCTCCCTGAACCCTCCTCCTGCCCTGCTTCCTCTTGTTCAGCTGCTGCATCAGAACTTAATAACAACAAAAGGTCAGGTAAATATCATTTCTCTTTCTGAAAAGAATATATCTACTTGTGAATCAAAGAAAAACAATCATATTCTGGTATAGTGCATGTCACATTCGGATATAACTTTGCTATGTGCTTCCAAAGAGCTTTGAACATTATTCCTCTGAGTTTAGCTGTTGCTGTAATGAGCATGTTATCAATTATTTTGCCTCAGAGGGTTTTGCCACTGTGAAAGAAAAAAAAACCTTTGTTGACAAGAACATAGACTGTATTTACCATCATACTTATCATTAACTTATTTGTAAATGCTTACTCGTCCTCTGGTTTCTCTGGAGATGCACCCCATACCTCAAGCATTCCCATGGCTGATATCTTCTGTCGCTCTTGCCCTCTCCTGAAAGTAAAGAATATATCCTGGTGAATGCTTTGCTTTCTAAGACACTATTTTAAATGGATATCTTACATGTACATCATCATCATCGATACACAGGAGTGAGGTAGTCCTGTACATGTAGGTCTCCCGGTCGTCTTCCAAGATATAAGTTCAAATGTCAGTTTGCGACTTAAGACGTAGTGCAGAACGTGTGGATGTCAGGTTATATGAAATTGTTTAACAGGCCAGTCTTACAGTCATACAGAGAAAAAACAAGATGCTTAATACTTAATAATAAATTTATGAAACATACAGACATGTAAAATATAATTCCTTCCGTTATTCACCACCTGATACATAAGTTAATTTAGTTTCTTAGAGTAAAAATAGTCCAACATAATTGTCTGTAGAAAGCAAATTTGCATTTCCATAAGAAGCGTTTGCCAGCACTATTAGAACATCTCTGATCTCTTACAACCTCACCTCTCAAAGAAAAGATTTAGCTGATCATTGTTGTCATCACGTCTGCGGTGGTGTCCATTCTGATGTGAAGCGTTATCAGCTTTACCCCCGTTTTGATTGATGTCGTCCCTGTACTTTGCGATTTTGGAGTTGAGATCCTTTTCAAACTGTTCTCTATCAAATCCCTTGTCGAATCTTGATTCTCGCTTCCTGCCCCCTTCACCTCTGTGTGAATCTCTTCTATCTCTGCTATTATCATTCACTGATTGTGTCCTTCGAGGTGGGGATCTGTTTCTCCCGTATGAGTTCTGTACAGGACTGTCTCTTCTGTACCTTTCCCTTGCTGGTGATCTAGCGTCTCCAGGACTGTCTCTTCTATACCTTTCCCTTGGTGGTGGTGATCTAGAGTCTCGAGAACTGTCCGAACTGTCGCTATTTGAGGATGATCTCCTTCGTTCTCTGCTACGCCTTCTTTCTCTGGACTTGGACCTAGATCTGTTTCTAGCTCTGCTGGATTTATACCTGTCTCCATTTGAACGGTCTCTTGAATCTGATCTAGACCTGCTCCTGTGGTGTCTTGACTCCTCTCGTCTCGTCTTCTTGCTAGACTTGCGGTCTGGACTGTAGCTTCTTTCTCTGCCCCTGCTGTGAGAATGGGAGTCCTTGATTCCTGGCCCCATTCTTGTAGTGACTACAAGAATGAAAATGAATTTATAGGGGGGAAACGTGAGATCTAGATCTACATGATACTGATTGATAGACTGATGATAGAGTCTCATTTCTTTTCCAAGACAGTGGAAGGGCGCATGCATGAAGTTAAAGACCCTTATGATGATCTGAGATTACAGTGGCTAACTTCACACTATGGTACTACACAGCGGTTTGCCGTGAATCTGTGACTGTGTCTGTGAGTGTGCACGTGAGAAAGTGCACATTATGTTTTTGCTTCAAGGAAAAATACTTCAAAGAAGATAAGGAAATTGACACGAAACAAGTAAGAAACATAACAACTTTTAAATCATGATTATTATTTGAACAATTGATGAAGATTTGGTCGATTTTTGGTATGTTTTAGTAGGGTATCTCCACGCCAGAGTTACGGGTCAAAGCCCGGTGGCAAAGCGCAAATTTGGAAACTGCAATGACGCGCCGCGACAGCTCTAAAATCACACGTCGTCAGAGAGCGCTTTCATACTAAATTGTTTAAAAATAAAACTTACTAAACTGTTCTTCAATTACTTATAAACATGTTCTACTAGATATTCAGTATGATGATAAAAGTAAAGAAGCAGCATTGCAAACTCACTGCGTAGATCTTATTATGTTATTGATTCGTCTTGATCACTCTCGATCTCGCCTATCGTAACCTCAATCTTATGGAATGAACCGGAAGTAAAATGGTACGAATTCGGTTCAAGGTTCACGGTGACACGGATTGCAAATAAGACCCTTTCGGTTAATTGATCAGTTCGGATAGATGTTGTGTTTGTTTCCTGGTTACATGAGAAAATAAGTGGATGAAACACCCTATCAGAAAATTGTTAAAAGGAATACCACTAAAGACCACCCGTAAAGTTACTATTATTTGAAATTATTCTTTCATATCATAAACTACGCAGGGGATACTCTTTGACAATACCGGTTATTTTCATGTAAACAATGGCAATGTTGTCATGACAATAAACCAAGGGAAGAGCAATGTCGCAATATGGCTGTGCCTGCTGGCATCAAACTAGAGGAAGGGAGCAGTCATTTTGTTTCTAACAGCTTTCCTGTTCGACAGATATTTGGATCGTCTGATAGTGGTGAGAATATATGATCATGTTTTTCCATATTATGGCAAAATAGTACAAATTTGACGATGTTGTGCGTTTTCTAATGTCGGCTACTTTTGTAAACAAGAGTGCACGCACTGAATCCGGAAAGAGTTGGGATGCATGCATGCACGGCTGAGCTAGCTGAGCTGAGTGAATTAATCGCAGTGAGTGCAGTACGTGCGATGAAGAAAGTGGAATGTTGATGAAATGTTGCTGGTGCCTGGCAGATAATGCTTTATCATCATTGCATGACCCAATGGAAAAGACATTGCCAAACATTTTTAGTATTTATCACTCGTGCTTATTTTACTAATAAAAAAAAAAAAAAATTCTGCATTCTTGTCTTTCAATTGGTTCTTGGTTGGTTGGTCGGTCCTCCAAAATACTCGTCAGAGTTTTTAACTGGAGGCCGGTGTGGGTAGGGAATGAAAAGTTGCATACAAAATCACTGAAAATGGACAGAAACTTAAGTTAGTCGAAGTCTTAACCATTACATGTATAAATATACCCAGATGTTGTGAGTCTGACGTCTGGGCTGCGTCTCACGAAACCATCATAAGTACAAGTTCGGCGACACCCCATTGACATGCGTGTACTAAGTTTAACACGCGCTTCAATGGGATGTCGCTGAACTTGTACTTAGACTCTATGATGGTTTTATGAAACGCTGCCCTGGTCCCCCTGACAAATTGTGTATCCAGAGACCAGACAGTTGAATTAAAATGGTAGATTTGAAGATTCCAAACACAGCACTTACAATTAAGCTGTAATTGCTTCCTTTGTAACCCAGGGCCATACATCCACTAGATTCTACTGGTGGGCAGCCAGGAATGGGGGTGGGTCTGGCACTTTCCCTAACCTAGAATTTAACTAGTTTTCAAAAGAAGTAGACATGATAGTCAATGTGCCAAGCAAACATTGATTTTTTCAAACATTTGATGCATTAAAATGCAACATTTATGGAGAAAAGGTACTGAAATTAAAAATTGATGTGAGATCTTTTTCTTTGATAGTGCTAGATAGCATCAAATAAATTGTTGTGACGAAAAAGATCTTTATAACTTAAGCTTTGTTCAAAATTAAAAGAAGCAGATTTTATGCATGTCCCCATTACCGGAAAACCTGCATTCAAAGGCTCTGTAATTCCATCGCAACTTCTAAATTTATGTTCAAGAATGCAAAATCTACATGTACAGACTACAGTGTAGTTTCTTGTTTCGCTCAAGAGTGTATACAGAATCTTAATTTTCCTTAAAAGTCAATATATCAAACACTTTTAATTACATTTCATGTTACAAACATGAAATTCTATCTGCACTACATGTATTTTAGCCAGGAGGGATTAGACCTCCCTGCATAGTCACTGACAGGTGGTTATCTCATCAAATCAGCTCTCAATTAACACAAGTAAAAGAGGATCATGGGGGACCAACGGATACCGCACTTAGGCATTGCCGAATAGAGGGCGCAAGTAGCTTGAAGTATTGCAGTCCCGCTTTCAGGTTTGCGTTTCGACTTATAGTTTACTATTTTGTATCTTTGTTCAGCTGGAGCATGGTTGGTTGCTCATAGGACAGAACAAATCCGACACTTAACCCATCAACCCACTGCAGAACCTAAGACATACGCACAGCTCAAGTATGAGCGCAAGCAGAAGGAGAAAGAAGAAAGAAGAGCAAACAGGGACGGAATCAAACAAGATGAAGAAGAGGAGAGCACAACTCCTGGAGTTTTGGATGGATTCTTTTTGGTGAGATTTTACTCATTTACTCAAACAAACTTTTGTTGATCGAAACTGTAGATAATGTGAGCGATATACTCACATCTCTATGTTAAAGGTTGAATGTATTTGGAATACGTTGGCAAATTGTGGGTCCTTACAATATCTTTGAAAGTATTTAAGTTTTGTTAATAGAAGGATTTTGTGAAAAATATGAGATGATGATAGAATGGACAAATCATTCATTTAGGAAAATCATTGGATACTCATGTGTCTTAAATTGCCTCAGATTCTAAAACAAAATCCTGGATTTAGCTCATGCTGCAATCATAATTATAAACCTTTAGGTCAGTCAGAAATCCCATGACTTTTACAAGCCGATCGCCTGTCTGATTATCAAGATATTTTTGATTGGAAATCGAAATTTCATTTTTCGTTTTCCTAACAGATTTTATAACACTAAAGTCTATAGGGATTCAGGGAAAAATGAGTACCTTTAATGGAAAAACCGGTCACTCAAAGATGTTTACTTATTTGAGGCACTTCATGATCATTTTAAGGCGCAATTTGTTTTTGGCTTCAATATTACATCATATCACAGACACTGATAACATAGGGCCATGCATCTCAGATTTAACAATGCCTTTGAGTAAAAAAGTTGAAGGAGTGGAAATGAAACAAAAATATTGAACAATTGGTAAATTAATATGGGTATTGACTTGACGGAGAAATTTACTTTGTTGAAACAGTATACCGGTATTGGTAATAGTGTAGCATTTTTCTCTTTTTTTTCATGCAATTATTTGCCAAATCAAATCATAATAATCCATGATATTGCAGTAATATTCAATAGTGCAATTTCAATACTAATCTTACTTAAATTATCAATCTTCCCCCCCCCCCCTCTCTCTCTCTCTCTCCCTTCCTCCCCTTTTCCTCACTGTCCCTTCCTCCCTACCCCTCTCTCCCTCCCTCCCTCCCCCTCTCCCCCTTTCTATTTCTGTCCCATACCATCTTCATATCTGTACATGTAGCTGACACACTGTTGCGTTGAAGACCCAACCGATCTGTGCTCCATCAATATATCTGGACAGGATTTGACTGAGGTCAAGCAAGAAGATTTTGAACTCTTCATTAATGTTGCGTACGTCAATGCTGGTGAAAACCTGCTACCATTTGGTAAGTTGAATCTTAATCCATCCTTAAATATTGAATCAGGAGGAAACAAATATATCCTGTGCACAAATGTACATGCATGTACTCTCTAACAATAATAAGGATAATGCCTTTACAAAAAAATTGTAAATTGAAAGTGAGTTTTGATGTGTCAAGCTTTAAGAAGTAATAATATGAAAAATAAAACCTCTTAAGGAGGCGTGATGGCTCAGTGGTAGAGCAGTGGTCTCCTAACCGGGAGGTCCAGGGTTCAAAACCAATTTGATGCACTAGTGCCCTTCGGTAAGGCATTAACCCTTGCTACCAAGTCCTTCAGGGGGGATTTAAAGCTGTTGGTCCCCTGGTTGCTTACCTATAAGCATACACATGATTTCTTAGTAGTCATGCAAGTAAAACAAACCAACCAGCCAACCAATGTTGAATGATGCCATGTCATATCATTGACCTGTTTTATAGAAATTCCTGTTCGAGTGATCAAGAAGATTGTGAAATGGAGATTTGATTTTCTTTCTCAAAATAGAAGTTCATTTGAAATGAAAGAAAGAAACTGCATGCAGTTACTATTTATTACATTAACATAGTTTATACATCCTTTACTTATTTTCTGTGATGGTTTGAAATATGTTTGAAATGTAGTTTTAAAATGAATTGCTCTAAATGAAACAAGGTTGTGTTTGAAATGTACAGATTGTAATTGGCAAAAAACGGGAAGCAACTCTTATAAAATGCTAACATTATCAAATATTGAAATTCAATTTCTCTTTATCTCTGTTTTGATTGTTCACAGATGCCTTCAACCATTTCCCAATCATACGTGAGCTAGAGCTACCTCTCAATGGCTTGAGAGGTATTCATTTAGACTACAACCATTTCCCTTATCTGGAGGTAAGTTTGATATTCTCACTCAAGAGATCTTGTCTAAATGTAGATAAAGTAAATTGAAAGTCGCTCTACCCTTGCGATAATTTGGTTTGAATAAATCCAAAATAAATTAGAGATGCATGCATGCTTGAGTCACTGTTAGAGGAGAAAGTGCATGGTGCAACGTTGTTCTAAATATCAATTCTTTATTTCAAATCAAGGAACTTTTGTCTCTTACTGGACGCCTAACATAGGTCATGCTTCTTACACCATGATAACATGATTCACATGTGTGTAGAGAAATATGAGCTTTGAAGTATGGAAGATCTCTATGCATCATAAGCTACTGTGTGATTTCCTTTGTGAGAGGCTACAGGTATTCATTTGTTTTGGGTGGAAAATTTTCAAACATGTCCATGAAATTACTCAAGTTTTGATAAAGGATTGGATTTGTTTCATATGTGGGGAACAAATGTTTTTGCATACATTGTGGGCATGTGTTAACAGAGAGAGAGAGAGAGAGAGAGAGAGAGAAGAGAGAAAGAAAGAGAGAGAGAGGGGAAGAGAGAGAAAGAGAAAGAGAGAAAGAGAGAGAAAATGGTTGTTCAGGAAAGTTTCATTTGGTCCGAATGACATGGGCTTGTGGTCTATGCACTGAATTAGCACAAAGAGCTAGCCAATGTTACCCCATTTTCAATTTGATCGGTTATCAGCTAGCCCAGTTGAGTGAATGTAGGGCAGTTTTGCCGCCTAGCTTTTCCATTCATTGATCTAGTAACTAATTGTCATGCTTGAATTGTTTGCTTCATTGGTTCGAATGAAAGCATTTTTGGTTGGGCTGTATTGATTTCTATCAAATATAGAATAGAATTATCGATAGTATCAAATATCAGAACAGTATAATATTCTCTCGTATTCAATACAGAGCTTTAATGTGTAGTCCACTTGAGATACTTTTTGAAGGATATTGAAGAATAAACCACAAGAATTGTCGTTTTCTCAGTCTTTGTGGTATTCAAATATTCACAAGGCTTGAATGTGCAAGTCTCTACTTGTGATGTTCTCAATATGTGTAGTTTCTATGGGATTAAGAAATACTACAGGTTGCCAACAAATATTGCCTATTGATTGCTCTGTTATGAATTTCCCGCCATTTACGTCTGCTATTTCATTGTCACAAGTCAATAAGTTTTATGGCTTGCACTTGTTGCTATTTTCAGCATTCGATATTTGAAAAGATACATGTACTAATTGAATTTTTTATTTTTTGTGTCTCACAATATATCCTTTTGTATGATCTTTATAAAATGGTAGTATTGTGATACCATTATTCAATGTTGTGCTTGACAACAAGAAGACGCTTACTGCATAGCAACTCTGAAAATGCTTCCCGGCCATCAAAGGCTGTAAAGGCTACCTCCCCCACAAAGGTATAAAATCCAAAATAACATTGCAAATAAGAGATCTGTACAAGAATGTAAAATCATGAAGGAAATCTCCCAAAATATAAAATTTAGAACAAGTATCTTGTCCCTGTGCACTAGCTCTATAGAGACATGTTTGAATGTTTCCATTGCTGTTTGCAAGTAGCCATTGTTAGTTGTTGAATCCATTGTCAAGGGTACAGCGTCCCTTCTCTCTAGGGGGTATTGCGCGCCATTTCGAGCCTCCTTTGTGCCCTTGTCTCCAGGGGACCAATCCAACCCTCCTAGCTCCCCTACCAAGTACAGACTACACACCTGAGTACACCTACAACTATTGTGTGCTTTATGCCTCATGAATAGGGGTCTAGGAAGGGGTTTTCCATTGCTATTGTTTTTTATGATGATCTTCTTACTTTATGAATTTCATATTCATTCCCTCTCCCCCACCAAGGTGGTGTAGGTGTATAAGTAAAGCATCCCACCCAACATTAGAAATCTGAAGTAGCTCTTTGCAAAGCATACTCTTCTATATAAGATGTGGAAGAGAGGAAGGTGTACCTACTTCACTCTTTCATCTAACTTGTTGGATAGCTGATAATCAATTACCTTGATGGTTCTCATCGGAAAAGGACATAACATCTGGTGTGATCCAACTTCATGTGCTTGAAAACGTTATAGGTTTGTTATCCGGCTTGCATATTGAGATCTTGAATTGTTCTTCAATTCTTAATATGAGATCATATTAGAAAGAATTTGTGGTACAACAGATTTAATTAAGTCTTGATGTCTGTCTGAATTGTGTGAACACCAATGCTATATTAAAGATTGGTCATCTTTTTTTCTTTTGATTGTAGGCCTGGAAGCATCCAGGGGATGTTCTGATTTATCCCAGGGACTTGGTATTGATGATGATGAATGCCTTTCCAAAGGGTACATTGTCATTGTTTCATACCTGGAACCTCAAGGTTACAAGACTGCTCTACCACTGAGCAATCTTGCCGCCTCATTCTTTCATTATTTGGTGCTGTTTATCCTGATAGCTCAGTTGGTAGAGCAGTGATCTCGTAATCCGGTGATCTGGGTTCAAAACCAAGGCGATGCGCTAGTGCCCTTTGGTAAGGTATTGATCCTCATTACCAGGTCCCTCGGAGAGGACCTAAAGCCTTCGGCCGTCTGGTTGCTTACTTACAAGCATTTATGCTTTTTTAGCAGTCAGGTAAAATAACCACCACCACCATTCCATTTTCTGTTCCCATTCTTTTGACTGTCTGTCTAGGTATTGGATCTATCACACAACAATCTGTCTAAGGATGATGTGGGTAATCTTGGTCTGCTCACCAGCCTCAAGGTGCTGTACCTCACAGGAAACCAGCTTCGATCATTACCTCCTGAGATGGGCAAACCGTTCAAAATACAAATAAGGTAAGAGCTCTAGCTTCCAGGCTGTTAACCAGGCCTGATAATTACCCAATTTAAATCGGTTTCCCGATTTTTTTTCTTCCAAGATTTTTTTTTAAAAACAATTTTTTACTGATTTTTTTTCTTCCTGATTTTTTTTTTTCTTTCTTCCTGATTTTTACTGATTTTTTCCCAATTTTTAAAAAATATTTCTTACTCAAAAGGAGGAATGTTGTTAAATGCAATTTGTTTATTCCCCAATCCTTTTTTTTTTTTTTAACCAAAGGTTGAGTGATCTATCTTTTTATCCATGCTGGTACCTATGTGGGGAGAATTACCAAACCTGTTATTCTCTGCAAAGAAGATATCTACAGTCAGTATGTGTGTAAATGACTGCTGTATAACTAACTAAATAATTGTGTAAATTACTGGCTTGTCACTTAAAAGTATTTCTACTAGCTCCACTTAATATACCACCTCAAAAATGCATTCTATGGAAAAAAAGACTTCTTTGTAGTAACATTTTGGGTAAAAACATGTGGGTGGGACGTATCAGGAAAGGTCTGCTTGGTACATGAAGGCTTCTCATGCAAGGAGCTTTGCGGAAGCTGTACGTCCTGTATAGCACCGAGGACTCCCTCACTTCAACCATCTCAATGGTGACCTAGCTAGCTTAGAATGGACAGTGGGACAGCTAGTGTCTTCCATGCTCTCATGGTACACCAGCAAGGGCTGGTTTCTCCAGTAATTTGTATCTTCATCATAGCATCAATTACTGTTGATGTCAGCCCCTTGCTGGTATACTGCCCTCTACAATCCTGATGTGGCCAAGCTGAATGTGAGAGAACAGAAGAGTTGAACTACAGAGAATAATCTACATCAGCCATCATTAATTTTATTTTACTTCAAGCATACTTTATTTTAGCTCTATATTTTCATTTGTGCAATTGATTTAAAATGTGTTTACAGTAAGGGTTGTGTATGCTATTCATTTAGGGTATATATTATTTTAATGTTTACATCTTAATATTTTCCTTGTTTTTCTCCCATTATAAAATAACTTTTCCAGTTGCCAGAATAGAGGATTTTAGAAGTTGATAATATTGTTCCTGCTATTTAGAATCAACTCATGTTCAAATTCAAAATGTCCATCTCACTTTCTGTTTGACTCTCTCTCTCTCTCTCTCTCTCTCTTTCTCCCACTTGGAGTCTCCCTCCCTCCCTCTCCCCCTCTCATCTTCACTGCCTGTATACATCTCTCTATGTATTTGTATCCCTGTATATATACCTCCTGTGTATCCTTTGTTTAATAACAAAATTTTAACATTTTCTTTTTCAGTGAGTCTGAGTCCAGTCGAATGCCAAGGTTCTCTAAGCTAGAGATCCTGAACCTAGATGACAATGCCTTACATGATCTTGCCATATTCACCAGTCTAGCTGGACTTAGAAAGTGAGTAGGAATATTTTATCAAGTACCTCATATCAAGTACATGTCATATTTCATGAGGATACTTTTAGATTTTGTATGGAAATATATGTGCTCTTATAAAGTTCTTATTATTATAGCAATATAACTAACACAAATTATTCAGATAGTTATATGTTATGTAACAAACGTATTATGTAAAGGGAACCTTAATTACAAGCATAATGCTTCCAAGGTTTCCTCCTCATTACTGCAGATTATTGTTAGCATTATTTGTATTTAATGACTTGCCATTAAATTGTTTTTTTTTACTGTTGTATCTATCGAATATTATGTACATGTTTTGTTACCTTGTATATGCCTTACTTTGTAAATTCTTTTCATATGCAGTTAATGTGGAAATAAAACCCAAATAAAAAGATAAATAGTAATACTTCAGCAGATATGAATATATTCCTAATGTGTGCTCTCTCTCTCTCTCTCTCTCTCTCTCCCCCCCCCCCTCTCTATTAGGCTGCGACAACTCAACCTTGATAAGAATGAGATTGTGTCTGTGCCGTATCTAAAAGCTTTGAGTGGTCGTCTAGTGGCTGTAGACAGTACATCAGACTCCACTCTACGCAAGGGGCGACCCCGGTCCGGAAAGGGAAAGAAGAAGAGTGGGGGTAGCAAGGAGCTAGACCAGGAGGAGAGGAGTGAGGGGACCACACCAAAGGGCAGTCCACGGGGCACCCCACAGGACAGTGAGCTAGGTACAATCTTTTATTTCTCTTTTTATAGGATGTATTTGGGGTTTGATTAGTTGTCATTCTAACATTAATACAAAGTATGTAACTACTCATATCTAAGCATCAAAGAGACTTTGATACAGCTTGAGTGAACTCTCAATTGTGTCATCATTGTATTTGGCAAAGATATGAGAAACATGATTATGATGATGATTATGATTATAATTATGATTATAATGTTGATGATGGTGATGATGATGATGATGTTGGTGACAATGACGATGATGATGATGATGGTGATAATGATTATGATGATTATAGTTATTATATCCCAATCCAATCCAATATTATTGAAATAATGGGTTTATAACAATGATAATGATAACAATGATGAAGAAAGAGATGATAATTCTAATTGTATTATCCATCTTTGATTTTTATAGAAAAAGGTGCTGCCTCTGAGATGTCCAACCTTCTTGATGACATTGAGGAGGAGGGTGATCTCTTCGATGCTTCTCATGTCTTAGACGGCGAGATGAACAAACTTCTTCCACCGTTCCCTGAGCTTACATCTCTCAGTCTGGCTTATAATAAGGTAGGATGGCATGGTCAGTGATAATGGTGATACTGGTGATGGAGGTCTTGGTAGTGGTGATACTGGTGATGGAGGTCATGGTAGTGGTGATAATGATGAGAATGACATTGATGATGATGATGATGATGGTGGTTGGGATTGTTATGATGATGGTTGTGAGGATGTCGTGGACAAGTGTCGTGGCCGAGTGGATATGTCACCGGACGGTGGATCACAAGGTCTGCGGCACTTATGTCCTTTGGCAAGACATTGATCTACATTTGCCACTCTCCACCCAGGTGTTAAATGGGTACCCGTTAGGATGTGAAAGCTGATGTGCTTGATGAGCAAGTGTGCGCTTGTAAAAATGACGCCTGGCTGGAATGCTCCCTAGGGAGTGGAGAATGTGCATACATTGTGTGCGGGTAAGCCTGAATCTGTTGACCGGGGTAATAATATATATATCTGTAAATCTCTTTGAGAGGGCCTTCAGTCCTGAAAAGCGCTATATAAGAACTAGCTATTATTATTATTATAATGTTGAAAACTGAGATCTAAAGATAGTGATCATTGAGATGATGATGTTTTAATGTTATGTTTAGCTGGTATTGAGTATCTATAGATAGACCATCTTTTCCTTTGCTTGTAGATATCTGAGGAGGAGGGACTTCTAGGAGTAGCAGGCTGGCCCATGCTTCAGGAGCTAATCATCCATAACAACCCCCTCACCACCCGTAACAGCGGTGACCCTCCTCTTCTCAAGCGGTACCTAACCAGTAGGCTTGGTATCCGTATGGTCAGGAAGAAGCCCAGCATGGTACCCAAGCCACCGGTTGTGGTACCAAACAAACCCCATAGAAAGGTGAGTCTGGAAGTGGTGGTGGTTATTTTACCTAGCTGCTAAGAAAGTATAAAGCTTGTTAGTAAGCTTCAGGTCCTCTCCGAGGGACCTGATAGTAAGCAAATAACTACCGTTGGTGAAGGTGATGGGACAACTTATCACCTCCGAGGCGATCTGGATGTAGCTATCTTTCCGAAGCGAAGCTGAGGAAAGATAGCGTATATACATCCTGATCGACGAGGAAGTGATAGTTTGCCATCGCCTGAAACCAAAAGGTGATTATTTGCTTTATATTCCACATCTAAAACAATTTAACTACAAAAAGAAAAGGATGTGTATGCATCTACATAAAGGACACCATGCCCAAATTCACACCAAAAAAGTTTAACAGTTTAACCCAACCCCTTGAGGGTAGGGTGCGCGCATGTTTTTGGTTTAATTGCGCTCATTGGTAATGCACGCTTAATTACGCCTGTTTTGGTGGGCTTTTGGATAATCTTCAGTGATAGTGCGTTGCCCTGTGTAGATAGTACCTCTATCTTCAGTGAAAGTGCATTGCACTGTGTAGATAATAGTACTATCTACACAGTGTAACAAACTTTTTGCTTCTCTCATAAATAATGGGCGAACTATCTTTTATCACGTGATTTACTTTTGACCAATCGTAGAGCAAGATTCTTAGTATGTGAAATATAATGAGGATTAATGCCTTACCATAGGGCGCTAGTGCATCGACTTGGTTTTGAATCCGGTTCACACTGCTCTACCAACTGAGCTATCGCGCCTCCTCTTCAAGATGATCGGATAATTCTTTCGGGGACATGTGGACTGGCTTTATTTTCTTGAAAATAGGGTTAGGGTAGGGTTATTGAGCAAGGCCAAGGTATATGGTCATTTAGTGTCACGTAAGGCACCAAGTCTAATGGTATTATGAACATGTATTAACTACAGAAGAATAGTGTCACTTGTCAATAATGCCAAGTTCTAGTAGGGCTTGCAAATTAATACAAGCATCAATTGTTCTAAAATTTTAGATGTTAGTATCAATGTATGAACAAAATAGCTTGGATTTTCCTTGTTGTATTGTTATTGATTTGTTGTTATTTCTGTGTTGATGCAGGTAGCAGAAATAGTTCCACCCATTCCCAAGAAACCACTGCAGCTGATGCTTGAAGGTCCTACCCTAGACTCCAGACCAGCCCTTCCATCCACATCCCAAACCCCTCCACCAAAACAATCAAAACACCCCTCCAGGGAGGAATCGACTCGTCCATCCTCACAGCCTCTACCACCCATACAGAACAACCAAGATGGGACCGATCCATTGCCTGATAGGGAGGATCAAGAGGAGCGGATGGAGAGGACTAAGACATGGACTGAGGAGAGCTTTGGTGAATCAGATGTTGAAGATGAGTCCAGACCTGAGCCCAAGGCCAAGCCCAAAGACAAGACTGCTGATGAACCTGTATTCCTAACACAGGTAAATATCTTTTAGGGTAGAAGAAGTTGAAAGTTCTTATTGCATATTATGCATACCTGCCAAACCTTACGAAACATTTGGAATATTCTGTTTTTCTGGATTTCTAGGACCTGAAAATCCGGAATATTCTGATTTTTCAAAATTCTGATTTTACTTGTAGGTCTGGTCGTTGGTGAATGGTTTTGTTGCCATCAGGGTGATTTCATTCATGATATGCTAGAGGATTGGTCTAGAATTGTACAGTCACAGGAGAAGTGAAAGATTGTGACCTATAAATGGCTCACCATTTACTATCCTATGCAGTACGTTACAAGAGACTTTAATATAAATCGTGAATTGAATCAGACAGCTATTTTTGCCTTGATATTGCACATATTTATCTATTTACAGACTGCATCAATTTGTAGTTGGGTATTTGGCATTGAGCAGCTTTCATGTGTAGTCATCCATGCTGTCATCCTGAACAATTATAAGAAAAGTTTCTTTGTGGATAGGTAGCTTGTTTAGGTGACCAGTAAAGTAGATTTGACCATAACTTCAGCTCTAATTTATGAATACAATTTCTGTAGTTCTTACAATTTTCCTTCCTTGATGTTCTCCCTAGGTGGATGAACACCCCGAGGACGAGACCCCAAAACAAGAGAAACATGCACCAAAGCCCCCCTCTCAGGCCCCTAGACCCCCAGGCAAACCCAAGACCCGGAAACACAGGGTGGACAGCGCCGTATACTCCATCAACGTCCCTCAGAAGTTCAAAGGTTACGAGATGTTCTATGATGCACCGGATGATCCGGAGGTGTATACTGCCCCTGATATCCAGAGCAACCTGAGGTCACTGCGCCTTGCATTGAAGCATTCTACCGTTTATGGAGAGAACAAGGTGGATCTACAGAGGCTACAGAAGCCATTCAAACCATATCAAAAGGTAAGGGCTGGAGGATTTTTACGTCATAAATGGTTGATGAGACATTTGCTCCAAAAAAGCATTGGCTCATAAGTTTATTTTAAAGTTGCATTCAGGTTTTAGGGTCGGGTTTAGGAAAGTATGCGTATTGTAGTGTTAAATTCAGAGATGAAAGAATTGACAGTAGAACTGGAGACTTTGCCTCAGTATTGATAATTGGGATCCTGGCATAGAAATTCCAACTACTACAGGACCAACTACCCCAAATAAGAGGTTATTTTAAGATCAAGTACTATAAGAATTACTGTAAGTCCAGTTCAGTGAAAGAGCATGAAAGACAGAATTGTTTATTTTGTTAAAGCTCAGAGTTAACTTTTTTGTAAACCAGACTTAATACACTATCTATTGTCACAAGTCACTTTCCTTGCAGTTGGAAAGTAATTCATTTATGTGATATATATGACATTGTTTGTGCAGTATAGAAATGAATACTATCAGTATCCTCGTGACTGTTATTCTGACTTGTTTTTTCTTTCAGAGCAAAGTTGCTGAGAAGCCTGCACACCCGACCAAAGCAGAGAAGCTGAGTGATATCCTGGAGGTGATGAAGAGTAGAGAGACGTATGTAGAGCAGAACCTTGGTGAGATCCTAGCCGATAGAGACAAGATGAAAGACTTCCCTCAGGTCACTAGACTTCTTCAAGAGGTAAAATAAATCTGCATTATAATTCTTACTTTTCTTTAAAGGCCCACTGCACTACTTGTAGTTACTTGCGCCCTCTATATAACAAACAATGACTAATCGGTGACCATTTATCCCCCATGATCCTCTTTTTCTTATGTTAACTGAGAGCTGAGTTGATGGGATAACCACCTGTCCAGTGACTTTGCAGGGCGGTCTAATCCCTCCTGTAAACTAGTACAGATAAGCTTTAAAGAGAGGGTCGAGTTCTGGAAAGAGGTGCACAAAAATTTGTGAGCGTTATCATTGTATTGTGCAATTGTGGAAGAACATCAGATAAAAAATGTTCCCTGAAAAGCATAGCTCTTCAAATGCCTTAATATATTAAATATGGCATGTAACATCATAACAATCAGGACGGATTTTTATGCCACATGTTTGTGTAGTCTCATATACATCTTTCTGTGTACAGTGCTTGTAACTTTACCAAGACTGCATGGGCTAAATTTCTTATCATTTTGATGATTCCAGAACCTTGCAGTACATGCCAACACTTAAATGCTAGATGATCAACCTTTTCTGATCGATTCCACAACGTTTCTTTCACAGTGCAATCGCATGGCCAGAACTCTACTTTTTCTTTAAGTTTCTCTGTCTATAGTTACTGAAAAAACAACTTGCATTACATTTACTTCAAAGAAACTATAGAACACCATGGTTAAAGATATATATATATATATGGGTGTACTTTATGGGTCATTAATTCCTGAGTTGTAATGGCTGCTAAATACCAGAGTTCTCTAGCTTTTGATTTAAGAATTTGCTTGTAATCATTCAAATGCTATGATTTTAGTAGCTCATATCAATGATTGTAAGTTGGTACTGGTGTAAGTTTCCTGAAGCAGGCCTACATGTTTTCTCACTTCTATTTGAAAGGGTTTTTAAATAAGAAGGATTTCGTCATGTAATGATAAGTGGTATCTATTTTGAGTGAAGTGCATTCATTAATTTTATTTTGTTTCCCTTTACAGATTCAGAACAAATACAGCGCAGTGCGCAATGCATCCATGAAGGATAAACAGGAAGAGGATGAACAGATAGACCTGATGATACAGGACCTGGAACAACTTGAAACGACTATGAAGTCAGCCCAGTCCTCTAGACAACCGTCTAGGGAGGTGGTTGCAGAATAGATCCGTTCTTAGTCCAACCTGTATAGAGTACCGAAGCTGTGACATCATGACAATTTATTTCTAGAACTTCTCAATTTTTTCTTCATTTTCCGAAAGAGCATCAAAAACAATGTCTAAATGTTGAAAACAAATTGAATATCTTAAGTATTGACTGAGATATGACCATCTGATTAAAAAGATTGCCTATGACTGAAAATGAAGCAAATAACACTGAGCTCCTATGGGGAGTATATTTATTCAGATGGTCATATCTCAGCCAATACTTAACATATTCAATTGGTCTTCGACGTTCGGACATTATTTTTTATGCTCTTTCGGAAAATGAAGAACAAATTGAGAAATTCTAAAAATAGATTTTTGATGACGTCACACTTCACCACTCTATAACAGGCTTTAGCCCACCCTAGAGATCAGTTCATAATCCTGCCTTTAGGATGGTTCATAATCAAACATGTAAAACAGGTCTTCGTTCCAAGTATAGAATAGTTCTTTTTCCAAATTAGAGAACAGTTCCTAGTCCATCCTGCAGAACAGTGTTTAGCCTATTATTTAGAACTGTTCTGAAGCCTACTTGTAGGACGGTTCTTATAGTCCAATGTTTGATGCAGTTCTCGGTTTGAATAGTTTCTCATCTTCCTAAGCAGTTCTTAGTCTAATCCATAGAATGGGTCTTGGTCCTACCTGTGAAAGCAGATTGTGATGTACCATTTGTGCTTTCTGAACACTACTTCACCTTGATTGTACTATTGTAATAGATGACCAATATTTCTAATTTTATACATGTGTAAAGCTCATTATCAAACTTTGTTTTTGTATAATTTAGTTTGAATTGTAAGTGTAAGTTTGTGATCTCAACCATTGTTATATTTGCAAAGTTCAACTTCAAAGTGTGTAAGTGCTCTCTGCTGTGAAGACAATTAATTGATGAGAAATTACAAATTCTAAATATTTTGTTAATTATTATATGGAATGCATATTGAAAGTCTATGCTCTGCAGATTCATATCATCTTGCAAAATTCCCTGAAAAACCTTCGAGTTAGGTACTCTGTACTTCAATGCTTTCCAGAAAAATTGGGTGGTTCTGAGCAGATTATGAATTCACAAGGGATATACAATTCCTGGCATACTACTTTTAGAAGCTGATTGCTAAGTCTTTCTCCTGAGAACCACAGGGCCATTAACTCATATAATAATAATAATAATAGCTAGTTCTTATATAGCGCTTTTCAAGACCGAAGGCCCTCTCAAAGCGCTTTACAGATATATATATTATTACCCCGGTCATAGGATTCAGGCTTACCCGCACACAATGTATGCACATTCTCCACTCCCTGGGGAGCATTCCAGCCAGGCGTCTTTTTTACGAGCGCACACTTGCTAATCTAACCACATTAGCTTTCGCATCCTACCGGGTACCCATTTAACACCTGGGTGGAGAGTGGCAAATGTAGATCAATGTCTTGCCAAAGGACATTAGTGCCGCGGTGGGACTTGAACCGCGAACCTTATGATCCACAGTCCGGTGACATATCCACTCGTCCACGACACCTCTACAATATTTGGTTATTCTGTTGATAACATTTTGCACAAGATTTGAGTTGATAGGAGTTTTAGCCTAGTATTTAGCTCTAAAATAGCTGATTTAAAACCCTTGTGATACAAGATAAATGACAAAATCTTGACTGTCAATTCTGAGTTCTGAACGGGGAAGTATATTTAGATATTAAATATCCATCATCCAAGAGAAAAGATGAAGATATCTGTTCAGTGTTTCAATACTGCCATATACCACACCGAGTAAAGGCCTTTCTGGTTTGTGTTAGATTATGATCATCTACTTTAATACAGCATGCATTTATCAGTGCACCTTATACATGTGTGTGATTTGTTATCTATGAAAGAGAATAATGAATAACGGGTCAGTTTTGTGGTAGAAGCCGTCCAAAATGTACCATGTACTTATTAAGAAGAGTAGAACATTATTCATAATTTGTGCTATCGCTATTTAGAAGAAAAAAAATTGTTGTCTGCATATCATTGTGTTTCATGTACTTCTAGTAATATCTATATCTAGATAGAAACCTTAAGCTATACATCATTCAGTGTATTGACTGATAGTACTTTGGCAGCACTGTATAGGCTAATGTGCATGTGCAAGTATATTACTACTGGCTGATCGTGTATTATACATGGATGTGTACGAATGGAGTAGATCACTTAGGTATGCTGGGGCCTGATTATTGAGACACTTGTAAGTGAGAGTTCAGGTCTTATTACCAACACGAAGATCAGTGATGAGAGGGGAGAGGGGAGACATGGACAAATTTAGGTTTACAATGAATGAACCGTGCTGCTTTATTTTGTATCATATATGCTTGAGTGTAAAAACTAAAGTTGAATCGCAACCACATTGTATGTAGAAGGATGAATACTGGGAGAGCACGAGCTGTCCAGTTATATTTTGAATTACTTTACGTTAACTGACAAAAGCCTTCTGATCAACTTACACTATGAAGAGAATAATATATTTGGTATTTGCCTCTATGCAACGAGTTGTAAATATGTGTAGATAGATAATACTGTGCTGTGTAGAAATCACAGTAGTCTAGTGCCTATATATTTGACAAGTTTACAGTAATGTGTGAACAGTGGATATGTGCGATATATTATATATGTAAATAAAACTTCCTTGAGAACTTATCAAATATGTCTTGGTCTGACGGGTTTACATCGGTTATGTGTTTGAACGAGTGTGCGACTTGATTTTTGCATAGAGTATGTTTTAATGATATAAATATCAACTGTGTGATAGCTTTTCATCAGACTTCGGATCAAATCATACTTCTGTTTTGGTGGTTTCATCAACTTGAATCATATTGTAATGACATTAACAGTAGCCATAACAGCTACTACCAGCAGCTAAAACATGTCACTTTATACCAGTAGCCACATCAGAATCAACCCATTCACTACTGTATACTCTCATTCCCATAGGCTTTAATACAGGCCCCACTCAGTTCCAGGAGGCAATTGGATATTAAATTTAGATACTCTTCTCCCTGCTATCCTACTATAGAGTGGTGAAGTGTGACGTCATCAAAAGTCTATTTTGAGAATTTCTCAATTTTTTCTTCATTTTCCGAAAGAGCATCAAAAATAATGTCCAAATGTCGAAAACCAATTGAATATGTTGAGTATTGTCTGAGATATGACCATCTGAATGAATATATTTCCTATAGTAACTCGGTGTTATATGCTCTGGCTCCTAATCATTAGGAGCCAGAGCAAAAATAGCACTAGCTGATGTTCCTTCGATGCGAATAGTTTGAGCTTGATCCTCGAGTGTCATTGTATAATTGTATAATATGTCATTAAATTCAAGATTTTTATTAAAATGTCCAAGGTATTCTTTAGCAAAAATTGTCGGTCCTTGATAGCATGAAATAATAGAGCAATCTTTCAATACACTTTCACACAACACAAAGACAAGAGACGCAAAGACAGGTAGTACTTTCATCGTCAGTTCTTCATTTGTACATAACCATTTTGACAAAAAATAATTACAATGGTTTTCTTTCAACTACGTTTTGATTTGTATGAAAACAAGACAGAAGAAAGAAAACAGAATCATCGAGCAAAGCAAAAAACAAATACTGATTTAAAAAAAAGAGAAATTTTGTTTCTTTCTATAATATTACAAAGTCAAGATGACAGGTATTAGTCACACTAAGTAAATATAAATGGTTGTCTATTGGTTGATATTTGGCATAAACTACACCAGGAAAAGTATCATGAGCAAAACATTTGTTCCATTTTCTTCTAGGTTAATATAAACTTTTGCTCTTTTTAAATCCCATTATGAAATTTGGGGTTCCACCTCCACATGTTCATATTGTATCAGAAGTTCCAAGATTTGTTTAACCCTGGGCTAAATATCTATGGTATAACATGAAAGGGTGTCAACTTAAAAGAAAAGAGAGCACAGTATTAGGTCCCCATGCTAACCATGTCACCCTTTGATACACACAGACTGAGGACAGTCCAATGTCTATTGAAAGCCAGAAGGGTGTTACAGCAACTCATGTCCTCACACTGATTCAGAGCTGCCAACCTCCAGAACAGAAAATCAGTAATCACAAGGCTCAAAATCAGTAATTTGGGGTATAAATCAGTAATTTCTTATGCGGCGCTATGAATCTAAAAAAACGGCACGCCAACACTGCGCGGACGCATGATTATCTGAAATTTTTGGTGATTTTACTCACACAAAGATGTTAAATATTGAATTTCAGGTCATCACAACACAGTTTATCATGAAACATGGCTTCTATTCACAGCACTCGCTACGATAAATCATATTTAATTTATTTATTTTTTTAAATTATAAAAAAAAAAAAAAAAAAAAAAAAATTAAATCCGTAATTTGAGACAACATTCCGTAATGGTCGTTAATTTCCGTACCAATTACGGGAAATCCGTACTAGTTGGCAGCTCTGCTGATTACCAAACACCCTCTTGGCTTCGAGCCAACATTATTTTTTAAATATTTTGAGCCAAAAATATTTCTTGTTTGAATTTTGAGCAGACAATATCATGGATTATAAACTCATTTTCCTAGGGAGCATTTATGAAATGCATTCAAAAAGAAACCTAACTCTTTATATACGTTTATAAAGTACAATCACGATCTTTGTAATTGTACTCGAATGTATTAGACCTGTACTGTTCATTGTGTGACAGAATTTGCATGATTACCTTCTCAATTTCATAGCAAGTTCAACTAAAGTCCATTAGGAGAGGCGTCATCCACAAGAAGGATCATATTCGTTTCACATCCACATCTAAACTGCAAATAAAAATTCTCTCTCATGAGGACAAACCGGTACTTGTACATGTGTGCATGTTACAAATCAATAATTGTTCATGTTTAAAAAATCATACTTCCTAATCATAGGAAATATGCTTTGTTTCAATTTATAAAAAAAAGTAACACTCTACAAATCTACAAGTTTTACCACCACCCCTATTCACAATTGTATATCATCTTGCTATAATAATGGAAACAAATAAATAAAGAGTATTTTAAAAGCTTTACAATTTAAGAAAGAAATCCCAGATAAACAAGCATATGTCTTACTTGACAGATAATTATCTATTTATAAGAGACATTTGTTGTATCAATGCTCTTAAATCTCATTGAAAAAAAGGTTGTTTTTCCAAGTTAAACATTCCAAACATACAGGTATAAAGACTAATCACTATCAAGTAAGAGAAAAATACAAAAAATTGATAAATCTGCAACCATGCAAGCAAGTATGTAATTAGTAAATATTATTAATTAAAAAAAGGACCAACCTATATGTAAAACAAAAGTCAGACTATAACAAGAAAAAATACTTCCTTCTCTCAACTGTACAATGAGATCTGTATGAGGAAACCCATTTTCTGGTACAACTATAAATACCACAAAAACAATGTTACATGTGGCATGGACAATCCTCATGGTCCTAGAAATACAAAATAGATTCAATCACATAAGCTGAAATACATATCAAAATATCTAATGACCTAGAGATAAATACCATCAAAATTACTCGGTACAAAATAGGCTTCATTTGGACCAAATTCTGTCAGTAGAATTAGAAAATGTACAAACTCATTTGCATACAAGTTACATATCATCATGTTATAGAATATCAGATAATTAGTCAAACATTGAAGGGACATTATGTTCTTCATTGTAAGTTTTTTAAAATGAGAGAATTTAATACATGGTAATAAATGACATGCAACATCACATCAAATATGTTACATAAAAGGATTATTATCAATTCATACTCCAATAAGAAGATGAATATTAATGACCATTGGAAGGAGATAGTTTGCACACAGAAATGAAGAAATAATATATGTTGAGAATGATGAATATTCAGAGAGCTCTGTAAATTAGACACTTAAAGATAAAGTTGAGTTCTGGGAAGAGGTGAACAATAATTTGTGAGCATGGTCATTGTTATTATGCAAGTGTGGAAGAACATCAGATAAATCATGTTCCCTGAAAAGCATGGCTCTTCAAATGCTTTCATATTCTAGATATGGCATGTAACATCGTAAAAATCGGGACAGATTTTTACACCACTTGTTTGTGTAGTCCCATATACATCTTTCTGTGTACAGTGCTTTTAACTTTACCAAGACTGGGCCAGATTTCTTATCATTTTAATGATTCCAGAACCTTGCAATACATACAAATACTTATATGCTAGCTAATCAACCTTTTCTGATCGATTCCACACCGTTTCTTTCACAATGCAATCGGATGACCAGAACTCAACTTTATCTTTAAAGAAACAGAATGTGTTACCAAATTCAAACCTGTTGCAGCACTCTGAATAATTTGTGCAAAGAAAATAATACAAACTGAATTTCAAACACAAAAATAATAGCTATGATTCAAAGAATGTACATAAACTCTCTCATAATTTAACAAATCAAGCCTTCAAGGGGCCTACTGCTTCTGAGCGAATCAGTAAAAACACAACCATATAACTTTAATCCTATCTTCAAGATAATGCTGCTTCAAATTTGGTTACTCTATTCCGCTGCGACACAGCTTCATGCAAAGTAAATTCAGTTGAAGCCTTTTACAATTCACTACTTCTTTCTCTCTGTTCAATAAGGCATTATACTGCTTGACTAAATCACATGATGAATGTTGAGGGCCATAAGGGTGTTAACTTTTGTACTTAAAATGCAGATAATTTGCAAGAGTCATCTAGACTCTCAGCTGCTGAAAAACGTTTTGCAGTAGCTGCATAAGAGACTTGGAACAGCATCCCTCTTTCCATAAGGGAAATTACCTGTCTTGCCACCTTCAAAAGATCCCTCAAAACTCACTTTTCCCCCCAATGATCTATGTGATATACTTCCTGTACTGTACATTTTTGTCCTTTTTTCATATGTTTGTATTTGTAAGCGCTATGGTACTTACCGGTATTGTTTTTAGCGCTCCTAAATATTCAATATTATTATAATTATTATGGAAAATACATAGTATGTTAACGACACAGGATTGAGATTGGGATTATGCATTGCATGGGCTACATTGTAAGTCAGCACCCCAAAGTGACTCTGTGACTGAGTAGGTTCAATGTCAGATGGTAATACAGTGTGTGGAGCTTGAAGAGTGTTCACTTTCATACTTCAACACACAATAAAGGCCCTTCTGGATCTGAACGTCAGATGACATGTCCTTAAGCAAGACATATTAGTCTACATACGCCACTCTCCACCCAGGTAAAGCTAATAGGTTCCGGGTAGGAAAAAATTCATTGAATGCTTCATTGCCTCCCTCTCTAGGGTATCTCAGCTAAAGCCAACTTTGGAACAAACTTCCCCATAAAATACACGAGTCCCAACTTTAGAAAACTTCAAGATTAAACTTAAAACTTATCTGTTCAATATGTAATCAAATTATATTTTGTTTGTTTATTTATAAAGTGCTATGTAAAGATCAATTATTATCATTATTATTATATACATTGTTATTAGAATTATGTATCCTGTATAATATTGTTGTAGGTTAACATTACTTTGTATTTTTGTTGAGTGCTTAGAAACATTGTATTAAGTGATTTATATAATAATAAAATGTAATATATTATTATTATTATTATCAGGTATTATTCATCACTTTGTATCATTAAGAAGAATGCTTCATTGTATGGCCATGTGGGCATGAGTGTGTCCTTGTTTCAAAACCAATGTGATGACATGGATCACATGACTTCTATGATTGCAGGTCACATGATCACATGATTGCAGGTTTCTGATGAGAAGTAGTGAATTGGAAGAGGACAAGTCTCTTTGACCTTTGACCTTAACACGTGGAGAAGTAACATGCTCTCATCTTACAGTAGTTTGTAACAGTCCCAAACAGAATGAAATATATATACATGGAGAGTGTGATTCTGTAGCTCATTCATTTGGTATCATTACGTAGTAAAGATCATGGAAGTTGATTCAGAACTGTATCGCACACAACTGATTATTGCATATTGTGAGGTGTGCAATTCAAATGACAAAATCCTGATAACTGGGCTTTTCAGGACAGCTTTTATCATCATACTTGATTTTTTTTAAAAAACAGCCATCCTATTTTAGTTCGTATTGTCAAGCAAATTACTTCAACAATTGTTTTAA
Organism: Strongylocentrotus purpuratus; assembly: GCF_000002235.5. NCBI lineage: Eukaryota > Metazoa > Echinodermata > Echinoidea > Camarodonta > Strongylocentrotidae > Strongylocentrotus > Strongylocentrotus purpuratus. The sequence continues at coordinate 33,457,331 of NW_022145597.1, read as the reverse complement.
ATTATAACAATGATGGAATTGCTTCTGGGATATCAGAAAGCACGTAATCTCAAAACAATCTAGCCCTCAAATGATTCATAAATACACAGATTGGACTTGAAGATGAAGCAGGCCTTTTATGATTCTGAAATGATATCAATAGCACAGAAGTGAAAATATGTTCTTACCTTCAGAAAGGCCTTAAAAACACATCTTTTTTGCAATTTGTAGTTTTTTCTAATTATATGTATTTATGTAATTTTAACTTTCATTCACTGTAAGCGCTTTGGGCCTTATGGGAAAAGCGCGGTATAAGTAATAATAATAATAATAAGAATAATGTTATAGGTGCTGTATGAATAAGACTCTGCTTGAGATTAACTTTGAGAAGAAACAAATTAGAATAAAAGCATCTTGACATTGGGTTACGAACCTCAAACATGTTTCCATCAAAGACTTATTGCATCTGAGAGGTCAGAGGTCAATATGCAAACGATAAACCTACATCCATGAAATTCATCTAATATGAAATTATATTCAGTCTATAATACCAAAATCTGATTGACACAAGGAATAAATACAACCATATACAACATCTGTTCCTTCTTTACAACACACATACATGGAGAAGGAAAAAAAAAATCATAATATGATGACAGACCATTTCAAACTCATTATCAAATTGACGAAAGCGAGACTGGAACCAACCAGTGACAACATGGAAGCCTAAATCTACATGTACATCATAAGCACATCTCAAATATTACTATCATCCTCAACAAACCTGAGGGGCATTTCACAAAACTTGTCATCAGTGACAAATGACAGTTTTTGTTATAAGCTACTGAAATCTTTACTTCTGATTGGTCATCAGCAGATTTGTCACTAATTTTTGTCATTTGTCATTGAAAAAAGGCTTTGTGAAACAGGTCCCTGGCCACAGGTTTACCCCAACAGTGTTTGTCTGTGTTAGTCTGTGTGTGTCTGTGTGTGAGTGTGTGTCTGTGTGTGAGTGTGTTCATTTCTAAGGAAGGGGATTCCCCCCTGCCCATCAGCAGCTCTTCTGTCTAATCATTGCCCAATACATGTTCAGAATACTCATAAAACATACAGGTAGACCAAATAATTTTGAATTCAGGTTGTCTGATCACTAGGGTTTACAAAGTTTAGATAGTACAACAAAGTTGAATCCTGGGGGGTGTTTCACAAAGCCTTTTTTCAATGACAAATGACAAAAATCAGTGACAAATCCGTTGATAACCAATCAGGAGCAAGGATTTTAGTAGCTTATAACAAAGACTGTCTTTTGTCACTGATGACAAGTTTTGTGAAACACCCCCCTGGTGTCAAATACCTTGAGTATGTTGATGCCATTGTACATCAAGGAAAACAGAATTGTCTTTTGTTTTTGTTAACACCCTCTATAATCGTTAATTGTGTATATTATGATGTAAATTCAGAATATTCTGTTTAAAAATGAACCCGGAAAATGATGAGAAACTTGCTTTCATTTAAACACTGTTAGGGCATCTCCCTATGGCCATACAATAATATTGGGGTTATATGAGAGATAGAAATAGTATGCAAAAATATATATATATTTATATGTCAAAATGAGTATATTACACTGATGATTATCTATCAGATGTATTAGTGTAAGTAAGATTATGTTGAAGATCAAACTAGGGTCTGTGTTACAGTGAGGAAAAGAGAAGAATTAATGGATGTATTACCCTATACAAGAGCTAGAGTGTAAATGTATGGTTACTCAGTAACACTGTATCATATTAAATTGTAGCGAGACAGAGATAAGCAGTATAGTTGCATTGTAACAGGGATATTACAATCTTATAGCATACAACCCGAAAATGTAGATAAGGGTTCCTCGCAAAAGCAAAGGTTGCGGGATGATCCTTTCTTTCATGAACATGCACAAATTCGCAGAAGGGTTTTTCCGCAAGTGTTTGTCATAACGACTCTCCATGAAGCCGAGTCTACAAGCATCAAATGTAATGAAAATCCAGCCAGATACATATACTATTTCTACTGTCATTACTGTAGACTGGAACAAGAGAGTGTTATGATGTTAATAATGTCTGTCTGAAGGCTATTTCTTGTGACTCCGTTCTTAGCAGTACCAATGGAGGGAGACACGTCTACATGCTGTACTAGAACTGGAGTAAGGCATTTCTACTAATCATCTCTCACTCTGGCTGTAACTCTTCTATGAAAGCGAATGGACACATCAATCAATCACTTCTGTCTCCTTTAAACAAGAAACTTCTTTCTCTCAAATGCTGACAAATCCTGAAAAGATTAGCCATTAACCGGTTGACTACTGAATTCATACATTGTCATAGGCTTTATACAGGAGCCACACGGTTCCAGTAAGCAATGGGTTAAGCATCTCAAAGCACACACTCTACCGCTTGATAATCATCACACATCCTTCTTTACAGCTTGGTATCGATGATACGCCCTTTCTGAAAAATGCCCTTCTCTGTTGATATCATCAATGACATCCTAATCTCTTCCTTGCCATCTAGCATCTGAACCTGTACAATGACACGAATGCCTGCCGCAAAGAAGTCACCACCGATGAGGACACAATGGTGTCTTGTGCCGCATCATTGACCGTGCTCATCATTGTTCATACAGTCTTGGCTTGCTTGCTCATGCTTGGCTGCTGGTACAGTTCTGTTCACGAGCATGACACGATGGCTGCTGGTGGGTGGGGGTGTGATGATTGGTTAATGTTGACCTGATCTTGACACTGATGGTCTTGGAGGACTGAGGGGAACAAAATGAGAAGATATGCAATTAATAATTGAATTATTCATACCCTTACCAAGTTTTATAATGTTTAATTATGTGCCAAACTGATGTTGTCCCGATTGATGTGTCTTGAGAATGTGATATCTCAAAGCTTACATCTTCAAGTATTCAACAAAGGCCCTAATTCAGTCAGTCCAACTTTCATTCTTGAGAAATGAAAAACACAAAAACATCAAATTTGCAATGGGTATGGATCATTCAGGTGTTAACGCTTTTACCTTGAACTCTGGTATGGGAATCGTATTTTGAGAGAAAATTGCTATGCAGTAAATGGGTTGTTTAAACCAGTGAAATAAAAACTTACTGGGCATCATCTTCAATAAAACTTCCATTTGCACACAGTGACCTTTGTTAAGCACATGGCCTACTTACCCAGATTTCCTTATCTTTCTAAGTTCATATCTCAGCCACTATACATTTTCTACCTAAATTGTTTGGCACATGTCATTTATTTTTAATCTCTGACATTCAGTGTTAGTTTCGATGGATTCTGTGAGAATTTATATTCTATATTTACTAGAACTCAAGTTTATAGCTAGGACAAAGTTGAGAGTGTTTTACATGATTGACAAAACTTTAAAAAATGAAGAGATATATTAAGAGCTGCATTCACAGTATAGTTTGGATTCTTAGCTTTGTTGTTTCACGGCCATTGATCAGTATGATTCAACCATCTTCAGGAGAACAACTAGCAAACTTGCCTATGAAACAATCCAATGTGTAGATCACTCTTTTAAAGATGTGATTATTTTGTAGACTGGACCCCTTTATAGGCAACAAGTAGCATCAATTTTCTTCCATTCAACAAAGTAACACTTTATAACACCACTATAACACTGGTTTTGATGCTGCTTGTAAGTATCGGCTTGCATGGTGATGTAGATATACAGAAGGCTTGCGGATGCATCATGTGAGAGAGAAAGAGTACTCCTCAATCCCCCCTCTCTGTATATCACTGGTTTTGTTTACCTTTCTACTCTAGAGACAACCTGACTGACTAATCTATCACAGATTCCTGGACTCGACTCTTCTGCCATATCAAAGCTGTTCTGTAGCTCATCGATGGCACCGGATAAACCCTCATTCTTGCGCTTGAGCTGAAGTCAAAACAAACAGAGCATTATTTGAAATAATAATAATAATAATAATAATAATAATAATAAAAATAATAATAGTTCATTCTTTTATAGCGCATTTCAGGACCGAAGGCCCTCTAAAAGCACTTTACAATGTACGTTTACATAACAATTACTCGAAGCATTCATCAAAAAGGTGAGTTTTCAGCGCTCTCTAAATCAGTCATGGAGCGTAGCGACACTGGGAGAGCCTTCCAAAGCTGTAATATCCGCAGATAGTTTGGATAATTTTTAAATTCATAATAATGTTATAGAAATACTAAGTTCGTTATTATATGTGAATATGAAAATTACATTTTGACATGAACTTATTGTTTGTATATTTCTACTAAATCTTACATATATGTGTTCTTTGTTATTCAGTTATTGTATTTGGAAAAATGCAGAAATCAAATTGATTCAAATCAAATAGGGTTAATACTTTCTTTTAAAATGTAAGATAAATACAGCACATCAAAAAAAAATATATTGACAAGTGGCTGAAAGAACTTGGAAAATTCATTAAAAGGGACAATTCAGGAAAGGTCAAGAGACTGTAAAACTTTCCACCACCACCGCCTACTACCTGCTACTTACATCTCTGAGTATAGGACCAAGGAGGGACTGAATGCATTCTGATTTAGGTTGTCTTCTAGGGATAGATTCAACCGGTTCAGGTTGAGGAGGCTCAGGAATGTACTGTGGTCCCCTGATCGTGTTCCCGTAGTCAAAATCAGGTAAGTTATTCTGAAGCGACTCATTAGGGCTGCAAAAACAAATACAAAGAAATAAGAGTTACATCTACTTGTAAATACAACTTAATAACTACAGTTCTAGCAGCCAGTAAGTAAGCCCTGACCTGTACAAGGTTTTATTACCCCTAGCTTTCTTTAGCAGACAAGCTACTAAGGCTGTGCATAAGCGTGTTATTGGGTAGTCGTGTACACGTCCAGACATACGATCGTATACAGGTGTACACGGCCGCCATGTTATTGTTTTTTTGTTCTTCTTCAAATCCACTAATTCCTAGCCTTTTTGGGGGGTGGTTTTATTCACACAAAGTTGCTGAATATTGATTTTCAAGTCATCACAACACAGCAGTTTTCCATGAAATCACTGCTAAAAATAGTTAAAATGAATTTTGTGAATCACTTTCTACAAAACCATGTTTTTGCTTCCTTCCTAAGGACCAAGAACCCCATCTCAATATTACAAAATATAAAAAAACCCAAGACAATGGAGGCAAAACTAGCAACACCCACTCTTCACTATTCTTCTTTGGTTTCACTTTCCAATGTCTATCATTCTACTTGTGGCTAATTATCATTACTTTAATCCAGTTTCCCAGGCGACAACAAACATGAAAGTATGAGGGAAACAGAACTGCTCATTAACTGTCAATTGAGATTTACAGCTACACATAACTGGAAATAACCACATTTAAAGAGGAGAGACCTTGCCATTATCTTCAGTTTCTTCATTCTTCATCGTAGATTAATCCAAAAAAGAAATCAGAAGTTCATATTATCAGTATTTCATAGGCCCCCCTCCCCACCCCGAGAAAACTTTTTGACACAAAAAAGCGATTTTGTGTGTGTGTGGTTGCTTCACATATATTGAGATGGCAGCTGTGACCAAACAGTCCCTTTAACAGCCAATATACAATATACGCTCCTACATAGCTTCAATTCCTTAAAGGTATAGACCCGTTCTGGTCATGCGATTGCATTGTGAGAGAAACGTCGTGGAATCGATCAGAAATGGTTGACCGTCTAGAATATAAGTATTGGTGTGTACTGCAAGGTTCTGGAATCATCAAGCACTGTACACAGAAAGATGTATATGGGACTACTCTGAATCTATTCAGTCCAGATAGATATAATAATTTACCAAATATATCAATCAGTAGGCGGTTTCCCAGCAAAATTTGTATCATCATGTATTAGTCAAAACATATTCTTTCACATGATTGGTGTTAAGAGTTTTCATTTCAAAACTGGTCTTTACCTTTAAATTTTACAGAAAAAATATTTAAATGAAAGTATTTTGAGCCCCTGGAGGAGAGCTCCTAGACGAAAACTTACAATTCATTATCCTCTGGGTCTGAGTCCGGTGAGTCGTTACCCTCTGCCTTCCACCTCTTATAACGCTCAATCAGCTCTGTCAGGTAGGAGGTTCTCTTTGCTTGCTTAATGAAGCGGTGTTTTAGTAGCTCCTTGGCTGTCGGCCGCTGGAAGATACAAGATAACACAAGGATTAGAAAGTACAAATACCTGTACAACAGTCACAAATGCATTGGGAATCAGATGAGATATTATTGACAAATAACTGCTTGTGTAGCCTCATTATTAAAAGTTTTGTTATTGATGATAATATCGGTATACTATTTTTACTTGTAATAAAACTTGTATTTAATGCTATGGAATAGATTTTAGATTTGAAGATGGAATTTGAGATTTCTTTGTGTTCAATATATTCTGCATGACTCTTCTACAATTCTACCATTTCATGAATAAATGCAGAGGTTATAAGAATTGTTTGCATGACTAAGTTGCTCCAAGGTCAAACATGGTTTACACTTACGCATCCAACTGAACAGATTAAAGTTGATATAAAACCATAAGCTTTTGGGGGGTTAAACCCACTGTGGAAGTTAGAAATTTTCTGTATTTGCAATACATTCAGACTGTGAAAACAGATGCACAATTCACAGACGTCATACACAATTTAAAAAAAATTGGGGTTATGTGATACGTGACAACCAGATGCTGGTCATTGTATGTCACGGACAGATACAGATACCATGGACCTACTTTATAGTGATACATGGAATTTGATGTTTGAAAGATGTTGAACTTACATGCCGTGGGTCTTTGTTTAAACAGACTTCTACAAAGTCCTTGAAGTTCTTGGTATAGCTGCCTTCTAGCTTGGGTGGGTTGTTCTTTGGGATGAGGAAGAGGACTCTCATGGGGTGAAGATCAGAGTTAGGGGGTTCCCCTTTAGCCAGCTCGATAGCTGTGATGCCTAAGGACCACATGTCAGCCTGAAAGAGAAACAAATAGACATGTATACATGTATATGTGTAAGACATTATATCATAATGTGTAAGACATTATATCATAATGTGTGATATACACTATACAAGAACGGCATATCAATAATATCATCACTATTATTATCATAATTGAAAAAAGAACCCTCAATAGACTGATTGAACATCTGAGTAGGTAGGGGGTTCCCCCTTAGTCAGCTTGATGGTTAACTGGAAGAGAGGCATATACAATGTATAAGGCAGAGCTCCGCAGTCACAGACTCTGTTCAGTGGGAGTCAGGGCCGGTATTCAATTCAATACTAAACATAAGTAAGAAATTTACTTATCTCGTATTCAAATTGCATTTTAGACTTATACTTACGTAAGACAAAATCTAAGTAAAATACTTACTGATATACATACGGTCAATCAAAAGTTATGGGCAATTGATGCATTGCAATAAATGCTCGCTAAAAAATTGTGCGCAGGTTATAATACTCTGTAAGAAAACCATATGCCTGCCAATCAAGGCATCCAAATAATTGGCTTAAGTCTGGTAAGTCTGGCTTAGATTTAGAGTTAAATACTTAGCCAAAAGTGTGAATTGAATACCTAAATTGGCTAAGTATTTTATCTAAGCCAAATACTAAGTAAAAAGCTTGCATTTTGTACTTAAAGACTGTCAATACTACTGGGCCAGAAGGGATTGGACCACACAGCAAGGTCACTGACAGGTGGCTATCTCATTAACTCAGCTCTCAACTAACATAAGAAAAAGAGGATCATGGGGGACCAACTGGCACCGATTGGGGAAGTTTTCTATATATAGAGGGAGCAAGTAGCTACAAGTAGGACAGTGGGGCTTTAACTTTAAGTATTGAATTGAATACGGGACCAGGAGTGTGCACAGGGCCTCTCATTACTCTCCAAAATCTAAGTGGTCTGAAGGGCTGTATGCACTGGGTGCCTATGTTATAATGCCATTTTGTTTTTGATTCTGGGTTTTTACATACCGTATATGAAAAATTATACTTTTTACAATATTTTCTTCCACTTCCCTTTTTTTAACTCATCATACACTTTCTAGCTAGTGAATATTAATGTTGTGTTTGAAAAAGCCCTCTGCTCAATCATGTTTAAAGGTAAAGACCAGTTTTGGAAACGCCCCTATTTCAAAAAATGAAATGGAAACTCCTATTACCAATGATGTGAAAGAATATGTTTTAACTAATACATGATGATAACAATTTTCCTGGGAAACCGCCTACATGTACTAATTGATATATTTGGTAAATTAGTTTATCTATTGTTATGTGAGAGATAAACGCATGAGTCGCGCACATGTGCATAGTCCCATATACATCTTTCTGGGTACAGTGTTTGTAACTTTACCAAGACTGGGCCAAATTTCTTATCATTTTGATGATTCCAGAACCTTGCAGTACACACCCAATACTTATATGCTAGATGATTAACCTTTTCTGATCTATTGCACAACGTTTCTTTCACAATGCCATCGCATGACAAGAACTGGTCTTTATCTTTAAACATACACAAACTTGTACACATCCCAAACACATATGTATGCGTGACAGACGATGTAATCCTAAAATCCCTTCCTTAGTCAGATAATACACCAGGATGTAGATTGAATAAACTATAATAAAGATCTCCAAGACAGAAAGGTTAATTATAGAATATGTTGAGATTTATTTAACGCCATTTCAAAAAGGGATTTTCCCCTTTTTCCACGGAATTGTCATTCCATACAATTATAAATCTTCCCAGTTTGTAAATGAGAAAAGAGACAAAAGATGCTACAGATCACTGGATATCTTTATGTACTCGACGCCTATACACTGATTGCCTCAACGAGCATGTACAGTACAATTTCTGTATCGGAAGACTAGCACGTAAATCCTGGGGGGGGGGGGTACTCACATGTTAGGACATACAAGGGTATGCCGCTCTTAAGGGTCACTTTTTCACACAAAAATTGCTAAACATGGGTCTGTTTTTTTTAATTTTCAAATATTTGCAAAATGACAAGCACTCAAAAATTGTGAAAAATGGGTCTTTTTCAAGAAAAATCCCCCAAAATGACCCCTAATAATGGGTAGGGGCTTGGAAGCTTTAGCGGCACACCATAAGTTACATAATAATATTAATATGAGCATTCCTTGTACCTCATGAAAGGTACAATCGTACATATATGTATGTATATATTGGTATGACCCCAACATTAAATTTTTCTCATATTTCTAATTCTAGTACGGTAACCAACAGGACAATTCCACCATTAGGAAGTGGAAGAAGAAGTGGAAGAAGAAGTGGCAATACAACATCTTTTTCTTTTAGGCCTAACGGCCATGACTCAACAAGATTTACATCTACATCTACATGTAGACATGTCCTTGTACATGATCTGCTCACACCCAGAAGGACCTTTGCTCTATGTATGAATCAATGCCTTTCTAGCTCTTACTAGAGGATACATAGCAACATTTTATCTATCGACTTTCGGGTGTCAACATAAAAATAATGTTCGTCCAGGTACAAAGCCCACATTATCTCTTTAATAACTAAATTGTGAATGCTTTCAGTTTCAACTGACTAAGTTCTGAACAGCAAACCACAGCTCATGTACACATGTATTGGCCTACATTTCATGTCCACCAGGTTCAGATTTTAAACAGAATTACATGTATATGCTTACGTAAATTTATCTTAAAATACTTGGGTACAATGTACATACAGGTATGTATGAATATTGTTCATGTTTACAAGGTCTTCTTTAATCAAGGATCATTCAATACCAACAAAAATTATATAAATGAATCTCAAGAAAGGTGCAGGTACCTTGTGAATATGTATTTTATTTATACATGTAAGTGCGTGACTGGTGAACAACAACGTTACATGCAGCCAGCTCATAGGCCTACATGTCAGGTATAATGCGTCATATGCACGGTGGATATCCTCTACTCACTAACTGCAATTATTCTCAAACTATCCACTGTGCCAATATTTGTATGGATGTTATTATTATTCTAAAACCAATACAGGAAGCAAGTCTGGACATTAATTATCCAGTTGTGATATTCATGTAAACAACAATACAGTAACTACATGTACATTCTATGATTTCTATCGCTGCAGTCTGCACCTTGTACTTGTATTAAAGGGATTGTGTATCTTTGCCTCAGATTCTCTAAAAAATCCTGGATTTAGCTCATGCTGTAATCTAAATCATAATTATAAACCTTTAGGTAAGTCAGGAATCACATGACTTTTACAAGCCTGTCTGATTATTAAGATATTTATGATTGGAATAAGATATTTCAAAACCATTTTCCCAACACTTTTTATAACACTACAGTCCATTAGGGAAAAGGAGTATGATAAAACCGGTTACTCAAGATATTTACTTTTTTGAAGCGCCTTTTTTTTTAGGGCTTCAATAATACACCAAATCGCAGACACTGATACACATAGGGCCATGCATCTCAAATTTGTATAACTGGAAACAATGTTAAACAATGCCTTCAATACAAATTTCATGAAGGTACTTCTGTCATGAACTTTGTTTACTTTACAGGCGTTTTCTTTAAAAATACATTTATTTTGGAACACCGGAGCACAATGCAAATATACACATGAGTAATCGTCCATACAGAATTGTCAACCTACTCTTACCAAAGAATCTCAAGCCAGGCGGTCATTTCTCTTTCAATATGAAGCAATCACAACAACAAAAACACACACAAACAAAAGAGATAAATAGAGAGGGAGGGGGAGGGGGATGACATATTTTACCAGTAATGTTTTTGTTTAATTAGACGGCCTAGAAACTTGACAAGAACGATGATTAATAGCAAATATATTGATTCTTTCGCCTACCTATACCATTGTATACTTCAGTATAACTTGTAGGCCCTACCAGTACTTTTTTCACAAGGGTACAAATTGAGATTTTATGGTCTGTTTGAATTTAGAAAATCTTTAAATTTATCAATTGAGAAGGGGGGTCCTCAGCTCTGGGCCCCTGGAAAATGTCAAGCCCTAGCATATGGATGCAAAGTATGAATACAACAAGTATACAGTTAATTAAATTGCATTATTTAAAGTTCTTAATAAAACTATCAGTACAGGTATATGTGCATGTATTATCTACCTATTTGTAATTAGCATTTCAATGGCAGAAGCTGAATGTGTACACGAATATGTACTGTACACATAGGGCGCGTTTATCAAGGCTTGCCACTAGATATGTACATATCGTACCCCACATCAAACCCCACTATCGAACCTCACTATACAATCGTGATTTGCGGGATGTCGCATTTATCGTCCCTTCACGATTCAAAATAAAGGCCTTGTGTCTGCCCAGCTGTTTTGACCCGGGAAGCAGACAGTTTCTCGGAGGTCATCTTCACACACATGCTTGTACACAACACCTGGGGGGTCCTATTTGTATGTGAGGTTCTAAACGGCTTTGCGTTTATCGATCTCTCAGAAACATGATTCTCGCTGTATGTCACATTCAAAACGCACCTTTTTGCGTATTTAGATATGCCCATATCTAAAGACGTTTGAAAAAGGCTTTGCGTTTATCAACTTCTAAATTTGCCTGAAAGACGTTTGAGAAACCTGATTCTAGCCAAAAATTTGCTAGATAAACGCAACCAAAGACTTACACAACTACGCAGCCTAGAAAGTTGATGAAAGCAACCTTCAAAATAAGAAAAAAGTTCATGGATGCAAGTTTTACAACCTTCTTCTACTACTATCGCCAGTACCCTTCACCAACCAAAGATAACAGGATGCTCCACAAAAGTGCAATGTTCTCAGCCTTTCAATCTAGATACATATCTCAGGTGCATAACACTGATATCCAGGGAGGGTCTATTACCCTTAGGCGCGTCTTCATCATCTCGAGATTGCCAAATAGCCCGCTATTTCTGATTTGGGAAATAATTCCGAAGTTACAAATCGCGTCTCCATCAGCTCAAGATTCGACGTAGAAACTTCAAACTCGACCTTGAGTAATTAGCTCAAGATATTTTGCTCAGCGTTCGCGCATAGTGCAAGTCTTCAGTCTGGTGAAAATGCACCGGACAAATAGCTGGTTATTTTGCAAACTATCCCAAGATATCTTGGGATGACAATCCCGTCCAAATATCCCGTTAATTGCAACTTTGGGCTGATGAAGATGCAAATTAGCTGGATAGTTTGCGATCTGGATAGTTCAAATAGAGGTATATTTGGCAATCTCGAGCTAGTGAAGACAGGCCTTGTGAAAATGACGAGGACAAGAGCAGATGACATTACAATATGCAAGGTTATCAAGGAGTGCAATGCACTTTACTACATGACACACCCACAATAAGGTTTCAATCATTCTACAAGGTTTTGTGGAGTTCAGTTTGTTCTTCTCCTTCTTCTTCAAGATAATCTGCCTCCTTCAATACTGAAGATTCTTGCAGATGCCATATATATTCGGCCTGATGTGGGCGTGCTGGTGGATCACTACAACTCTTATACGAATAGTGCAGTGGGTTCTTAACGTGCAATGGTGGTGACTCTCCTCTACACGGGGCAGTTTAGATTTACATGGAGATGGATTCAAAAGTACTCAGATTATACAAACTCAAAATTCTTGTCACATTTAATCTATAAAATTGTAAGAATTAAGGCCAAAATGCTAAGATTTTGAGAGATAAAGTGCAGGTAACCTGCATGTGAGATACCGTTTGCATGAACATGTAGTCTGGTATTATCTACTACCAGTATACACACACTTCTTTCACAAAAAAAGTTTGGATCAGATAATGGTACTGTAAGTTCTAATGATAAAAATATTCAGTGCACACTGTAAATCTAGTTTAGACTGTGTATACATGTACATGAAACAACAACAACAACAACATTACCATTCATCTGTGCTTGTAATCAATACATCATCTTCTGAGGATGATGGAGGCATATGGGTTTCCCATCTAACGGTATGAGGTGTGATATTTTCTTAGGTACACTCCCTCGCACCCAGACATTCAATCTCCTTGATAGACAGCTGGTAATAAGATTGGCTTGTAATCTAGGCTCACCCCCATCCCCAGCCATCCTGCCTGGCCACACCTGATGGACTGGTATGAATCTCAAGCATGCATGGCTCAATATAAACAAGGCTATAGATAGATCAGCAACGGGATGCCCTCCTTCATCCCTACCGTTCTCTCTACATCCTCTCTTAAAGATATCTTTGGATTCTAGTGATGAATATGATCAAAGACAAATTCATACCAGATCCATCATACTCATCACCTAGTATTTGTCTGTTTGGAGCCAGAAGGGCATTAAAGATACTTGTTAGAATATTTGATATTCTTCAAGAATAAAAAACACTTTATGCTTGCATTTAATTCTGATACTGTAACCTGTTGAATATATTTTCAAAGAAAACTACAAACAAGTAAAAGATATAATTCCTAATAGTAAGGTCTTATGAAAAAGAGATAATTGCATAAATATTTTATAACATCCCTTCCCAAACATTTACTTCTTATCAAGGAATTTGACACAACAAACATACACATGAACCCTTATCTCATTTATCAAGCTATTTTATAGAGCTCAAACAACTTACAAATCAAAGGTTAGAAGACTATTTGACGCCCTGCCAGATCGCGCAGCTATATTAATCTTTGCTGATATTAAAATTAATAGCATGGTAAACAAACGGATGCATTTGTGAGGGCCTACCACTGCAACAGGAGATCCAGTATAAACATGAACTAGCCTAGCCAAATAATCATGAGGCCACTGATCTGCACATGTGTTTGATGAAGGAAGTTCAATGCTTTGAAGGATTTGTGAACAAGTACCCCCAAGACAAGTCTCCTTTGCCTCCATCTCACCCTGGTTAGAAACATATAGGGTATGATACTAACAGGGGTCTGTCTGGTGCCTGGTCCCCCCATTCAGTGTTAATAAGGGTACGCATGCATGTTCCCTCCCTTGAAAAACACCCCCCTAAGTCCGGTGTGTAAAGTCAATACGGGCCGGATTTTTGTGTATTACGAGCCAGACTTTGTTGCATGAATAGTACCCCTTTACCGGACATTTTTGGGAACATGAAAGTGGTCCCTCCGACCCCGGAGTGGGGGAAGGGGGCGGGTGCACATGAGCCACAAAACATAGCACTTAAATAGGGAAGCAGGGATGCATGCATACAGACCCTTACAATTACAATCCAGACCCCCTCCGACCACCCCCTCCGACCACCCCCTCCCCATAGCCTTGCCCCTACATGAGTCTCTTACCTTTGAGTCGTAAGCTGACTGTTTAATGACTTCAGGAGCCATCCAGAACGGTGTACCAACGAACGTATTTCTCTTTATCTGTGTCTCTGTGAGTTGACCGGCTACACCAAAGTCAGCCAGTTTGACATCGCCATTCTCAGACAGTAATACATTTGCAGCTGATCGATTGGAATAGAAAGAGAGACAGACAGAAAATCAATTTCAATCATTTTAATGTTAGATTTCAAGACATTGACATTTACGTTCTCGTAAGAACAGTCTGACTGTAAGATCTTTTGACAATATTATTGCCTCAGCCATTGAGTTAGGAACTTGAGAAAAGATATAAATTGACCACAGAATGTTTGTCATTGGATCAAACTGAAATGTTCTTGATCTTTTGCTCTTAATTTCTTTTCATCTTCCAGATGGTACAAGGAGGCCTGAAGAAATCTTAAATTAAAAAAAAAATTATATATATATATTTATGTTGGTTGGCGATAAGAAGGTAGTTACTAGTAATATCATTGACAATGCATAGCTATTAAGACCTCCTCACAGACAGCCAACGTTCCTCTGAATAACCTGGACCCTGTTACACAAAGGTTAGTAATCAATCGCATAATGACAATGACCAATCAAGATCATGGTTGCATGCACATATATTGTTCAAAGACCGACTATCGACCAATCAGAATCGTCATTTTAAATTTGAAACTGACTGCAAACCTCTGTGTTACGAAGCCCTGGTCTGGATCATTACCGTATGTCAAAGTATTTCATGGAAAGATCTGGGGGGCATTTCACAAAGATCCTAAGTTGAACTTATCTCTAAGTTGGACTTAACAATTTATGGAAAGCCGTTAGCATCTATGAAAACATTTTGTAAAAGTTATTTTAAAAGGCATAAAATGTTGATTCAAATCATTCATATTTTCTTTTATCATGGAGATTTCATGTTCTTGATGTGGAATTTATAAAAAGTCTAAAATACTTGAATTTTGCTTTTGAATGTATTTTATTTTAAGGCTACAAATAGCTCTCCATAATATTTAAGTCCAACTTAGAGTTAAGTCTAACTTGGGATCTTTGTGAAACACCCCCCTGGTTAAGAAAGAAAGCAGCAAGGTTAGTCTAAATGAGGAGGATGCTCGAGACATGAAGTAGTGGAGGAAGAGAGTGTTATCATGGTGTGAAAGTCATTAACACCTTGTTAGAGGGAAAATGCCGACTTTAATAAATGATGATGATGATGATGATGATGATGATGAGACAGTAGTGTTTCGATGTTGAGATTACCTTTGATATCTCTATGTATCTTCCTCTCACAGTGCAGATAATCTAATCCCTTGATGACTTCACGTAGGATGGTTGCAATGTAGATCTCATCCATCGCACCTGACTTGAGAAGATCTAAGGCGGACCCTCCTCCCAGGTACTCCATGATGATCCATAACTTGGTGCCCTGAAAACATCAACAATAGAAAAATGACATTTAGGATAGATGAATTTATAAAGTGGGAATACTAATCACATTACTATACAGTAGGCTTGCGGATGCACCATGTGACAGAGAGAGGGAGGATTGGGGTGTCCTGAAAAGGACTCACTGTAATCTTTTTTGAGGGTGTGTAGTCCTGAAAAGGACTGTTTGTGTAGTCTTGAAATAGACTGTTGGTTATCATTCTTAGCTTATAGTTCTAATGAGAACTATAGCGCCAATTGGAGAGGATGGATGGTGAGAATACTAATCACATTACACTTTACTGCAAATAAGCACAAATTTTCATCCACCACGAGCCAAACTTCCATGATAAGATTTTCATGGATTCAAGATTTTCTTCCTACTTACCGTAAACCTCTGTGTATAAGACGCACCCCCTGACTTTCATTTGTTTTCAGCGGCCAAAAAGTGCATCTTATACACAGATATTTACGGTATGTGCTTCACATGGGTCACGAGTGGCAAATGTAGATCACTGTCATGCTGAAAAGACCTAATATTGGAGTGGCAATCGTACCATGTATATGTATATGCGTTTGCATGAAAGTCTTTATGTAATAAATTGTACACACACATAAGAAAATACATTTATCAAATCTATTTTGTGGTATGTATTATTTTGTTCATCAAATTGTTTTGATATTTTCACTAATTATTGATTTTTCCTCCTTTGATTTTCAAGACAGATTGATGAATAATGTAACCAATGTTCTATGTCCTCACAGTACTATTCAAAAGAAAAGAATATGTTTTTTTTTCTACTTGTTGTTTTACTGCTTTGACACTGTGCAATGCCTGTAATGTAATTGTCAACATCTTCATGCCAGAATGCTTATCAAACAGCAGACAAATTCCATGATCACAAATGTCCATGAACTTTAATGTACATGTATTTGCTTTTGAAGCATGCATACACATGCTCATTTTCTCAAGGGCAATAATATGCATCCATATATAGTGGTATAATCACAACTTGACTCAAATATTGGAATATCATAATCTGTAAGCCAGTAGTAAAATTAATAATGCATGCTATGTACTAACATACAATGACAAAACAATCAACGACCAGTGAATCATGGCTGCATGATTACCTGCATAGTTGCCCCCAATGTCATGGCCATGAGGCTATAACTACACATGCACATTATAGCACTGGAGATTGCATTCTAGCTCAGAATTGGATGACATGTTTTCTGTCGAGAGCCAGAGTCAGAAGGGCATTTTAAAACGTGTACAGTGGCTTCAATAAAAGCATAAAAGTGAATAATTAAAACAGATCCATGAGCAAAAGAGTGAGGAAAAATCCAATTAAATAAGGTAGAAAGTTCTACAATGTATAAACCTGTAATAAATCAATCAAACACAAGTTTTGTATTTAACTGTAATGATGACAGCAGAGAGGGTTTGATATTTATTTGTCACATCAGATTGTAGAGAAACAGAAAGTAGATCATGTAGGCCTACAAACATAGCATGAACACTTCAGAGTCTCAACGGCTCTTGACATTAAAGGGATCGTTTAACAATGTTAAATCTGAGATGCACGGCCCTACGTGTTATCAGTGTCTGTGATATGGTGTAATATTGAAGCCCTAAAAAATTGCGCTTCAAAATGATCATGAAGTGCCTCAAAAAAGTAAAAATCTTTGAGTGACTGGTTTTACCATACTCGTTTTCCCCAATAGACTGTAGTGTATGAAAACCGTGTGGCAAACGCAAAATTTGATTTCGATTTCCAATCATAAATATCTTGATAATCAGAAAGGCGAAGTCCTGGGATTACTGACTGACCTAAAGATTTATAATTATCATTGCAGCATGAGCTAAATCCAGGATTTTGTTTCAGAATTTGAGGCAATGTTACTGAGTCACTTTAAGCTACAAGATGTATTTGCTAATCTCAGAACTTCTTTTCAGTTTAGATTTTGTTTTGACTGTTTTCCAGACACCCATTGTCATTTGAATACCATACATACAATACAGCTACACATATTGGAAGTCAGCACTGTAGGAAATAAAAATGAAAAATGCTGAGTAATTAAATAGTAAGCAAAGCAACTTCTTCTGGCATTGCAGATTGAACTTTAACCCCGTTTAATCAGAGCATTCATTTCTGTATTATAAAATGCTCATCCGACCATTCTGAATATCATGCTATACACGTATATCCTTCTGATTTCACAAACAATGAGAACAATAAACTCTAGCTCTGGAATCTGGGTCACATCCAAACATATTCAATTAGGTCTGTATTTATCATTTCCAACTGAAATCCTCATCATTGTATTATGACGGTTTTATGACTTGATGTTTTGCAAACTAGTCAAAGATTGGGGCTCTTCAATTCAACTTGATGATTCTCTTCCAGGGACAGTTTTCATTCAATATTGTTGTTGTTGTTTTAGTTTATAGGCGTTTGTCATTCAGAAGTGGATATTTACGCCTGTTCTCTTAGGATTTTTATTCATTTAAAAGGATGGATGGATGAGCATTTCATAATACAGAAATGAATGCTCTGATTAAATGGGGTTAAAGTTCAATCTGCAATACCAGAAGAAGTTGCTTTGTTTACTATTTAATTACTTAGCATTTTTCATTTTCATTTCCTAAATTCCTATAGATGCTTTTGAAGGTACCGTAATCTTAATTTCAGGGATGATGAATTTCTCTGAAATATGCAAAAAAATTGGTAATTAATTTCTAAGCCACAAATATATACCCTACAGTATTGATAAAAATATGTAACACTTCAAAAATGAAGTGAAATACAAAACAAGAAAAACAGTTTAAAGGTAAAGACCAGTTATGGTCATGCGATTGCATTGTGAAAGAAACGTTGTGGAATCGATCAGAAAAGGTTGATCATCTAGCATCTAGCATCTGCGAGGTTCTGGAATCATCAAAATGATAAGAAATTTGGCGCATTCTTCGTAAAGTTACAAGCACTATACACAGAAAGATGTATATGGGACTACCCTATATATCTCACAGACCATGAGAGAAACAAATTTACCGAATATATGAATTAGTAGGCGGTTTCCCGGCAAATTTGTTATCATCATGTATTAGTCAAAACATATTCTTTCACATGATTGGTAATGAGAGCTTCCATTTCATTTTTTGAAATTGGGGCGTTTCCAATACTGGTCTTTACCTTTAATATCTGAATTATAACACATATAGAGTCTGGTGATAGACCACAGTTGCATGTTATTTTGCAGTGAAAGGAAACATCACTGCAACTTGTGTAAAAGTTTGTTCACATTTTGTAGTTACAACAATTGGTTTGTTTGTTTGACTGCTAAGAAAGCATGTGCATGCTCCAAGCAAGCGACCAGGTGACTTAAAGCCCGTCTGCACTAGTTTGGCCAGGGGGATTAGATCTACCTGTAAGGTCACTGACAGGTGGTTATCCCATCAAATCAGTTCTCAATTAACATAAGAAAAAGAGGATCATGGGGACCAATAGGCACCGATTAGGCATTGTTTGCTATATAGAGGGCGCAAGTAGCTACAAGTATAAGTAGTGCGGTGGGGCTTTAAGTCCTCTTCCAGGTTAACATTTTGCTGGTTCAAATAAAATCATTCGCTGCATACCTGTACATGATAAATATTCTGGTATCGGTATGACTTCTGCAAAACAACAGTTTCCTAGAGCTTAAGATTGTGCATATATCCACAAATCATACTCATAATAACAGAAAACGCTAAAATAAAAGA
Source organism: Strongylocentrotus purpuratus (assembly GCF_000002235.5). Classification (NCBI taxonomy): domain Eukaryota; kingdom Metazoa; phylum Echinodermata; class Echinoidea; order Camarodonta; family Strongylocentrotidae; genus Strongylocentrotus; species Strongylocentrotus purpuratus. Next base: position 33,437,839 of record NW_022145597.1, on the reverse strand, counting down.
AATTCAAGCATGGAAATTGCATTTATTCTTTAGTGTCCAGTCATCATCTTGAACAAACATGTAAATCGAATGATAAAGGTAGTCAAACAAAATACTTGTCAACCGTTTGACCTGTATATAGAGTTGTTGGGTCATTCAAACAGACATTGTTTGTATTCCGCCTTTGAATAATGAGTAGTCTCCAAAGACAGACTTTATTAAAAACAGCAAGTTATACAACACCTGCTGAGTGCTCTCAATTTAAAATTAAAGTCTGTTTAATAAAAACTACTTATTTTAATTCATAAGCAAATAATTGAACACATAAAAACACTTTTATCATATTTCAACTCCAATCATTTTCATGCTTTTAATAAATAAGCAATATCTCTGTTTTGCAGAGTTACATGTATCTCTCAGTATAAATCAGTGAAACACAAGCTCCTATCTACATGTCAACCAATTACTGTCAATGGCATTGATTTGTTTGGTTTCGTACCTGAGTATTAATGTACACATGCTTTGCCAAGTGCAATCATATTTGTCACCTCCTTCCTCTTACTTTGTTTCTTCCTAGTTCCCACACATATCCTTTACAGGTTAATAATAATAATAATAATAATAATAATAATAGCCTAATAGTCCACTCCAAATTTTATTAAACCGAAACGGAAATTCTTTTTGCCCAATTAATCGTGAGCCCGGCAGCCACTGAGCAGCGCCAGATCGACGTTGCTCTATCCCTTATTGTTGAAAGCCAAACAAGGTAGCAACAACTCCCATCTTTTAACGTCTTTTGGTATGACGCGGCCGGGGTTCGAACCCACGACCTCCCGGTTGTGAGGCGGACGCTCTACTGACTGAGCCAACACTCCGGTACAGTACCTACTACAGTTAAACCTACTTTAGTGACCACCTGTCTACAAAAACCAAATTTGTTGTTTGCCTAGAAAATAGTTTCTCATTGAAACATGTACTAAAGCAACCTGTCTACAAAGACTATATTTCCCAATTGTGCACAGGGTTTTAGGGCTGAACCTTGAGACTGAATTGCTCATAACATGCTCATAATATGATCTCCCTTTAGGGTGTGGTCATACCCCCATATGTCCCTATCACTTGACATGAAAAGGGGAAGTCCGGATTCACACAAGCTACCCAGAACAGTTTCCTGTATGAAGCCTTTAAAGGGAAGGTTCACTTCTGCGAGAGGTGAATTCAAAGAACGGTTGATTTTTTTCATTTTTTCTATCTACATTGTAAGTATGGAAGAATATTATAGAAATACTGTCCCCTGTGAAAATGCCTCTTCAAATTCCCTCAAATTCAAAATATGCAAATTAATAGCCATGGTTGTGAACCACACTTTCATACCACATTTGAATGTACACATAGTCCCATATAAGCATTCCTGTGTATATTGCATGTGACTTTAAGCATGATTGCCAAAATTCCTTTTCATTTTATCCCAACCTCAGTGTACACAAATACTGAAGTGCTACATGATCAACCTTTTCCAATCTCTTCCAAACGTACACAGTTTCTTTCCCAGTGCAATCATGTGACCAAAACTCAACTCTATCTACTGTACATGTATTAAAAAGGATGTTAAAGCTCATCTGTAATGTATGCGGGCATGATCGGATCGGATGACGGGGTAATTGTAATAGAATTGACAAAAATTACAGATGTAATACGTGTACCTGTAGGTGCTATATAAATCAAGAATAATGTTATTATTGTCTGTTTTTCTAACGCGTACATTAAGGCTGCCACGAGTACTCGCACTGTTGACAACTACTCGACTCTGTAGGCAGTAAGCCAGGTCCATGTTTGAAAACCAATGCGGGGAAGGACCTTCATTTTACAGCGAGGCGCAGTTGAAAGCGCCGAGTTGTGCTTGTGAATTTCTCACAAATAATAGTAACAATGTTGCTTTTAAAACTATAAGATGACAGACAAATTGTCCTTGTAGTCCAAACAGAAATCTGGACATAGTGTGTTTCTAGTGTCCGAGTTGTGAGTTACCACCCTGTGTATGACTGAGCTGAGAGACATTGCCAGGAACAGTGCCAGGTGGAGGGGCATAAATAAAATTTTAACAATTATTATTTAAAAAAATATTGTTCCTGTATATAAGACGCACCCATGACTTTCAAATTTTTGTCGGCGGGAAAAAAGTGCGTCTTATACACAGAGATTTACGGTACTCATTCCTATATTTTTGGAGCCATCCAACTTCCCAACTATTACAATGATGTTATATTTTTTTGTTGGCATGACAGACTGAATGCTACATGTAAGTAATTCTATGAATAATCTGACATATTGATGCGCTGCATTGAAAGGCCAGAGTATCAAGTATCATGCAAGGTACATAGTCCTTATGCAAGCTGAGATGCATGGAAGATGATTCTAAAGAAGGCCTCCAGGCAAAATGTTCCATTAGGAACCCACCAGCCTGAAACATCAACTATATCTGCTCATCATAGCAGCCAACCTGCTGTCTGTCTTGAAATACATCTACATGTATACTGTTTTCACACTGGCAAAATTTTGCTTAACCTCGTACTATTTTTTTTAGGCTCCCCACATTTTACATTGTTCTACCTAGCCTGTTATATATATATACATATTTCGAAATTTCGAACTTATTTTCCGTACATTATACTTGATTTGAAATCTTTAATTTTCTTTTTCTTATGTGAAATATATTCTTATAATAATAATAATATACGCCTGTATAAAAAAGGAAAGAATATAAACTGTTTTTCTATGTAAAATGTGGAATAAATAAAACTTCAAACTTCGAACTATAGGTGGGGTTAAAGGGGATCTTAGCCCCACCTATAGTCCAGGGTTAAGCTTATTCCACTTAAACCTAGTCTGTACCGGTCTGTACCTGTCGCATGCAGTATGAACAATTATAACTGAAATTGAAACTGAAACCATTAGCAAACTATCCCATCATATGAGCTAACATCTCTATTTATTTATTGTCATATGATTGAAGTCTCTTCAATTATCTGGAGTGCATCATTTCCTTATTTCACTTGGTTTTGACACAATTTATTTTCAATTACAGAGATGGTATTATGTGTAGAGAGTATTTCTCGTAGTTATACTGATTTATTTTACAAATTCAATATATCATGTTATGCTATGTTATATATTAACTTATGTGTTATTAATTTTGTTTGTAAACTTTTGTAATTCAGCTAAACGCCGCAATGAAAGTTTTATTTGAAATAAACCATTTTAAATTGAATTGAATTGAATTGAGTAATGTGTAGTTAGCTTGTATATTTGCTGCATATTAAAGATAAAGTCGCGTTCTGGTCATGCAATTGTTTTGTGAAAGAAACGGTGTGGAATCGATCAGAAAAGGTTGATGCACATGTACTGCAAGCTTCTGGAATCATCAAAATGATAAGAAATTTGGCCTAGTCTTGGTAAAGTTACAAGCACTGTACACAGAAAGATGTATATGGGGCTACACAAACATGTGCCATAAAAATCTGACCTGATTATTATGTCGTTACATGCCATATTTAGAATATGAAATAATTTCAAGAGCCATGCTTTTGAGGGAACATTTTTTCCTCTGATGTTCTTCCACATTTGCATAATAACAATGATAATGCTCACATATTATTTTTTCACCTGTTCCCAGAACTCAACCTTCTCTTTACAGCAGCCATTGCAAGTTGTAAATCAAGCTATCACATCCCTTGAAATTTATTGCAAAATTCTTTTGCCTTCTACCGTACTCCAAATGTACAATGTATTTCCTCATTTATACTGCAATCAATGTATATTGTTCCGTTTCCAATGTAACAATCATTTTCAGAATGTTATTATGTTTGTGACGATGTACATTTCCTATTATTGTATTATGTATATGTACAATGACTGTAAAACCAGTGAAAAAAGAATTTCCTGAAAGGGACAATAAATTTCAATTCAATTCAATTCAGTTTCACCCCCCCCCCCCCCCCCCTCCAAAGAAGAAACCCTGTTTATGGGTGGTTTTTCAATGAGCCATTATTTCCCAAAACCCCGCTTGACCTCAATTCATCATATTCTATAACTAATCAACAGTTGTACTAACATCATCAAACCGTGATTGCCTTTAAAAAAAACTCATTATAGAGTAAATGGCCAAAAAGTTGTCTTGTTGCCATTGTAAACACCGGTACAACATTGTAACTAGATCAGTTAGATTTTCAACTGAAAGGGAAAGACTTATTCTTGAGTATTTTCATGCTCTCACTTTTCTTTTGTTTCGTGAGCACATTAGTCATGTGGAGTTTCTGCATTATAAATACAGATTTCAAATAGAAATGAGTTCAAAAATTTAACTGTAGCCTTTGTGTTCCTCAGGCTCATTTCTATGCATATAATGAGAAACATGTTCATTAATAGCAGTGTTCATATCCATAGTTGACCCATACCTGTACTAGTAGCAGTACATGCATACAATGGAAACCATGCAGAGACTTGTTTTGTTTTGTTATTATTGTAAATGTGAACTGTGAGAAACTACAACTGCATATAGCGTATGGACAATACATATCATTACACTGGTACAGGGTATGACATCATCTGTTTGGAGCCAGAGAGCTTTAACTCTGTGTTAAACGTTTATAGCTTACAAGTGAACCCCCTTCTGGCTCCAAACAGAAGATACATTCATGTACTACACTCTGTGTGTATCCTCATGTATTCAAATACAAGCTAGTCTGCAAGTCCAGACTTTATTTGATATCGACACAACATTTACTATGGTTTGAACTCCAACAAACTTCATCACTACATGTACATGTGTGTTTAAAGGTACTATGTCCCATTTGCAGGCCAAAAAAGGAAAAAGTTAAATTCTAACTGCATTTGAAAGATAATACTAATTTAGAACTTCCCTAAAAAAAGGTGGGGCTTGAAAATGTCTTCAAGTGGGAAAATAACGACTATTAGTTGTCAAATCGACTTTAGGGCTATAGAGCCCAAAAGTAATAGTCTTGATTTTCAGACAATTTTGCCAAATGGTCATACGTTTTATGCTGCGCAAAGATTCAATCAGTTTAATCTTGGCCATCACAAGAAGTGGGTTATTGATGTAGACAAATGCTCATGTACCCTTTACAACTCTTTTCATGTATGTTATTACCAAAGAAGAAGAAAAGCCAGTCAGTCACTCAATAGTGTCTGACAGTGAAGTCTAGCAAGTAAACAGGTTTCCTTGCATAATTTGAATATGAGGACACTGCTAACGTTTAAATTTCACAGTTTAGGACATATATGACATACTTATAATTCCTGCAAAGTTCTACAGAATTTGAGGTTGGCTGCAAAAGGGACATAGTACCTTTAAAAGGTGGCGCAAGTGAGATCTGGCAGTCTTGTAAAGATTGTATGATGTTCAGTCATGCATGCAGAGATTCAAATGAAAATGGTACCTAAATGTACTAGGAGGATAACTCTATCAAGACATATCATGAAACCCATGATTAAATATTCATACTTCAAACAATACAACTTTTAAAAAGTGGGACATTTTTTCTGACTCACTCTGTATAATGATTTGCCAGTAAACGACCTGTATAAAAGTGTAAGTCTGTACAGCCCAGCACTAGTTGCTACCGTGTTAAACTGAGAAGGGTTTGCGACTGTACGCTAGCAAAGTCTGGAAGGAGACAAACATCCCTTCCCTCAAGCTAAGCTGATCATTTCATTCAACCCCACCCCTTCCCAACCCCAATGAATACAATAGGATCGAATAGAGTAGAAGGGTTGATAATAAATAAGCACAGACAATTGTCATTCAAAAGAGCTGAAGGTATAAAGAGAGAGAGAGAGAGAGAGAGAGAGAGAGGCCTCTCTATCTCTCTTCTGATGCATGAGTCAGCAGTGTACATGTAGAACTTTACACATTACAATACACATCAGTGAATTGATCTCTCTCACTCACTGCCCTACCGTGCAATGTACATTGTGCGCAAACACTATATGCATTCACAAACCCTTTTTGTCAATCTGTCGCTTATGTTCCGCCCAGAAAATCACCGCTTTAAAACTACTCACATGATATTTACTCATTGTGATCGTAAAAATCACAGGGCTTTTATCGGCTAAAATGGGTCTGTTTGAGTGATATTCTATTTACCTATTACAACTTAGCTCATCTTGGGTCCTCATACATGTACATGTAGTATAGGCCTACAGTGTACATGTACATGTATGCAATTTTAAAGAATCTGTCTGAAAGTGTTTCAAAATTCTTGATCATGGAGCATAGGGGTTGCTTGTCCTGGCAAGAAATGTAAATAAATTTATGAAAACATGTTGAAAATCTCATTTATTAAAACATGTATTTGTAATTATGCACGTTTAAAGTGCATGGAAAATGCCATGTATATATGTAGCTTAATTTCAATATCTCTTTTTATCATAACAGAGCTATAATAGTTTCTATCAAAATGTAAGTCATTTCACTTTTATTTGCAATCTTTAATATTCATTTTACATTTTACATTTTCTATGAGAATCCCTTATTGATCATTATCTGAACTGCCTCTAAATAACTGCGCTATGACACACCATGGCACCACCTATTAAAACATCAGTTGCTTCTATTCAAAACCCCTTAATATTTTGTTTTGTAAGGAATATTCTCAAAAAGCACATCCCACTTTAGAAAGTTACAGAGCCAACAAGCATGTATGGTGATTGTGCAAGGAAATGCTCTGTCTGAAAAACAGGTTTCTTGTCCTAGATTTGATGTTTCTCTATCTCGGAGAAGTGAATGAATATCCGGTGAGAACAAATTTCTTTTAAGAGTGCTTGAGCGTGGTGCCTGACGTACATGAAGCCAAAGCCAGGATAAAGTTGTGGCTAACAACCATGACGCCTTGTTCATACATTTGCATGACACCTCAAAGAAAACCACCATGGGAAAGAACAACATTTTTTGATGCAGTTCACATTCACACAGTTGAGTAAACACACTTTAAAGGCATCATTTAACAATGTTAAATCTGAGATGCATGGCCCTACATGTACATGTACGTGTTATCAGTGTCTGTGATATGGTGTAATATTGAAGCCCTAAATAAATTGCGCTTCAAAATGATCATGAAGTGCCTCAAAAAAGTAAAAATCTTTGAGTGACCGGTTTTATCATACTCATTTTCCCCAATAAACTGTAGTGTTATAAAAACTGTTAGAAAATCAAAAAATTTTGTTTCAATTTCCAATCATAAATATCTTTATAATCAGACAGGCTTGTAAAAGTCATGGGATTCCTGACTGACCTAAAGGTTTATAATTATGATTGCAGCATGAGCTAAATCCAGGATTCAGAATCTGAGGCAATGTTACCGATTTTACTGAGTCACTTTAATTACACTTGGGATAGGTGAATTTTAAAAAAAATTGCATGCAACTACGGTATCCTTTTCCTCCCAAACTTGCCATTCATTCACATGTACAATGTACCATGTTTTTATTAGCAAAACTTTGTTTTCCCTTTTCTTTTTTTGTTGTTGATTTACTACATACAAGCAGGAAAAAAAATGATAAACAAATTTTGGGGGCTTTTTTCAAGCTAGCTTGCATGAAAATAACACTATTTAATTTGTTTTGCATTGAACTCTATGCAAATTTTTGGGGCTCTTTTTTGCATTTCCGGGGCTACTTCGCCCCGAGCCCCTGTGTATTTTTTCCCCTGCACACAAGTGTACAAGTGAACATGGGTGTAACAGGTGTAATAATTGAGACTAGTCTCGCTTGGTGAGTAGTGAATGAGACCTGTTTGTGTTGTCTAGAGATGACCACACCCATCTTAGTAGAGAGAGGCTCTATACATACTGACAAGCCTAATCATCATCAATGCATCAATGTGACTGACTGACATGCTACCCTGCACATGTATGCATGCAAGCCATCACATTCTATCAATTATAAAGCCAGTGTTATATTACACGATATTATACTGTACACAGGGGGGGGGGGGGGGGGTTGTAGTTTGGAAGACAACAAAAAAGAGAGAAAAGGGAAATGTTACTTGTGCTGTTGTACATGTACATGTACATTACACAGTCTTGCAAACATCCATGCAGATTTTCTTATCATTTTCCAACACAAGAAATAGCAATAGACACTTAACGATGGACCTAAGCACCTCGTGAAATTACAGGCATGTAAAGAAGGTACATGTATACATGAAAAGTATATTTAAAGATGAAGTTGAGTTCCGGTCATGCGATTGCATTGTGAAAGAAACAGTGTGGAATCGACCAGAAAAAGGTTGATCATCTAGCATAAGAATTTGTGTGTATTGCAAGGTTCTGGAATCATTAAAATGATAAGAAATTTGGCCAAGTCTTGGTAAAGTTACAAACACTGTACACAGAAAGATGTATATGGGACTACACGAACACGTGGCATAAAAATCCTACCCTGGATTTTTACGATGTTACATGACATATGGAGAATATGAAGGCATTTGAAGAGCCATGCTTTTCAGGGAACATGTCTTATCTGATGTTCTTCCACACTTGCATAATAAGAATGATAACTCTCACAAATTATTTTTCACCTCTTCCCAGAACTCAACCTTCTCTTTAAACAAATATTGGTGTATAAACTATTTTGTATACCAGAGCTAATTTTCAGACTTGTAGTCTAGCGCTGATATGGCACTGAGATTTGTTTCTTACAGTAATACCTCCAGGCAATGATATGCCATTATTAATACAAATCTCTTTTCATAAGCAACTTTCACCACAAATGGGCAATTATTTGAAATGCAAACATCAATTATTAACCACTGATTGATTTCTTTTCAGGCTAGCAGCAAGTGCAAGATGCAATGGAGTGCAAAGTAATCACTGAGTTACGTCCATTCTGGGCTGAAGGCTTGCAGAACAACAAGAACCTACAATGTATATCATGCTCTTTTTAATGTTTGGTTGGAATACATGCTACATTGTACGTACTGTACATGTCATAAAACAACAGGATATTGAAGCAGCACCTACATTTGTACATGCACATGTACAGTACATGTACAACTACAATCCCATTTCCCAGGACCTTTGTACAGAGTAGTGCTGTGATCAAATGTTTAACTGTCTGGTATTTGACCGTCCATGGCACTTTCTGTTTTGAATTTGATGGTTTCGTTTACCCGATTTTATGGCTTCGGGGGCTCATTTGGGCATTTCGGGGGCTATTTGTCTTTATTTAGTTGATTGCCACTGTTTTTCTTACCTTATCTATGTTACTTTTGTATTTTTGCTTTTTCTTCTAATTTAATTCTACGGGTTATAGTCTTCTCTTAATCAGAACACTGTGCGCTTAGAAACATCAGTATTAAGCGCCTAATAAATGTTATGTATTATTATTATTATTATTTACTTCGCCTGAGCCCCCGTGTATTTTTTTCTCACTGCTATTCTGCCTGCTTACCCACTGTGTCTGTATACAAACACCCACAGGTCTATGCACCATAAGCAGCCCTTGACTTTCAGCTAGAGCACCAAGCTTGGTGCATGACTCATGAATGCAGAGAAAGAGATCTCAAACACATAATTGAAGGGCACCCCCGACTGATCTAATAATGTGAAATTGCTAACCAAAATGGTTCTATTTTTAAAACTACAAGTAAAAGTAAGATTTTATTTCTAGCCCTTTTTTTCCTTCTCACTCTCGGCTCTGGCAAGATGTCAAGACTGCCCATCCTTAAATCTGTGAGTGCCTCGTGAGTCATCAAATCAGCAACCCCTCTCGTATCGTGCAAGGTTTCAGAAACGTGAAGGCCGGTATCAAAATTCAAATACAAATTCAATTACTCCTGGCTAGCCAGACATTAAAGACTGCATGCTCTTTGTTAACAATAGCTATCCTACTGATGGATAATGGCACTAACGTTATAAATGAATCTATCCAAGGTTCGTTTACACGTGATGCAGTACATGTAAACCACTGCAGGGAAAATAGAAACTAATAACTCTTTTAAATGCCATTGGAATATAACCTTTTTAAATGTTTGGCCTGCAAATGGGACATCCATGTAGTAAAAAAGTAGTTTATTGCATCGGCAGCATCGTACATACTCCTGTATTAGGGGATTATATTTCTAAAAACGCTGCAGGAACCATGCAGAGTTGCAACCAATATTGATCAAAACAGGAAAAATATCAGAAATAAGATTAGAAATTTGAAGAAAGCAGCACTTGACACTAAAAATCAGGGGGAAAAATTGCATGAAAATAATATTCTTTAATTTGTTTTGCATTGAACTCTATGCAAATTTTTTTTGGCTCTTTTATGACTTTCGGGGGCTAATTCTCCAGCTCGTAACAAAAGAAAAAGGTCTACCCAAATTGACTTTACACACAGGACTTTTGCTGAAAAAGGGGGGGGGGGTTGCTGGAAACATGCATATGCGTACCTTAAATAACACTGAGGGGGGGGGGGGCAAGGAGTCACTAGGAGAGTCTAGTCACTCCTTGGTATGGTTAAGTCCAGTTTGCAGGAACATACCCTTGTCAGTTGTTATGCATAACACGAGGCTGAACTGTGAGACTATACATACATGTAGACAGTATACCATAGGCTTTGTACTCTGGTTTGATACTGCCAGAGACCGTCAGGTTAGGTTAGCCTCAAGAATTCATGGAATGACGTTCAAGTATATTTATATCAAGTATGAATCTGCAGACTAGCCTGCCTGGACAAACTACTCTGCAACACATACACTGTACTCTACTGTACTACAGTATGTATCAAGGGGCAAACTAAACTGCTTCTTGAAATGGGCACAGCTGGTTGTCTGGCTGGGTCTAGTCAGTCTGGGATGAGTTTCAATCAAGTATACATCTGAATGGACTTGACAAATTCTCTCAAGTCTGCTGAGGTCTACTCTTCCTGTCTGAGGCATATATGACTTCCACAATCAGACTCATACGATAGTCTCAAAACACAGACTCTTTACACCTGTCCTCATCAGCTCCAGATTGCCAAATATCCCGCTATTTGAACTATCCCGATCGCAAATTATCCAGCTAATTTGCGTCTCCATCAGCCCGAAATAGCAATTAGCGGGATACTTGGTCGGGATACTATCCCCAGAAAGCTTGGTCTAGTTTGCAAAATATCCCACTATTTCCCAAATAGCGGGATAGTTTGCGCCGTCTTCATCAGACTGAAATACGGAGTCAAATGTCCAGATCCCATCATGCACAACAATTTCCGTTTTCCATGTTTGAAAATAAACTAGCTTGTAGCACATGCTCTAACCCATGCTGCATGCATGCACAGCCGATTCTTGTTTACGTCTTACAGCGCGGGTAAAATCTTAAATCTGCATTCTGGTCGTACAGTCGGTCTCTGAAGTGTGCATGCATCAATCTCAAGATTATTTTTCTAGCTAGTTTGTGATGAGTGTAGGCTATCGGTTTGGTGAAGATGCGATTTTGAGCATCAGGATAATATCCCGAGTTCCGAAAATAGCGGGATATTTGGCAATCTCGAGCTGATGAGGACAGGCCTTTTGGAAACGCCCCCCTTTCAAAAAATGAAATGGAAGCTCTTATTACCAATCATGTGAAAGAATATGTTTTGAATAATACGCGATACAAATTTTGCCAAAAAACCGCCTACTAATTGATATATTTGGTAAATTATTATATCTATTTGGACCTGATAGATATAACGCATGTGTCATAGTAGTCACATATTCATGTGTACATCTTTCTGTGTACAGTGCTTGTCATTTTGATGATCCCAGAACCTTGCAGTACACACCAATACTTTATGTGCTAGATGATCAACCTTTTCTGATCGATTCCACAACGTTTCTTTCACAATGAAATCGCATGACCAGAATTGGTCTTTATCTTTAAGAGACTGTCATGTATCTGTTGCTCTACATCACACCATAGGAGTTCCAATCATGGACATACATGTACATGAATAGGCCCAGCAGGGATGGTGGATGACATTTCATGGCTTACTTCAAATAATCCCGTCCGGTCGGGTGGTCGCCATACACGACCTTTCGGGAAACGGAAACGGAAGATCATGCAACCTTTCGTAGATTTGCCGTAGGGATTTCACAAAGAGTAGGGTAAATTGGGCCTGTCCATTGGTAAATGTAGATGGGAGGGGTTGTTTCACAAACATTCCCCTGACATTTTGTGAATAAAAAATGTTTTCACAAAAGGTTAGATAATGTGACTACCTGACCTGATGGATAATCTGATGATTTGAAGTAAGCCCATTTCATTGATGTACCTGTACTTTGTGCATTCATATTTCATTACGTGAACATATCATAGAAGCCTCTGTTACAAGCGTTTGGCAGTCACGTAGGCAGGCACAGAAATGATTCCCCATTCGCCCATGTGTCGCAATCGCAAACATGACCATGTTTCGTTTGAGAAGAAAAATGTTCACAAGTATTCACTGACTGACTCTTAAAAACAGGAACTTATCAATATATTATAGACTAATTGAAATATGAACATGACTAATATCCTTCATCAGTGAATAAATAGTGGCATGAGATTTCTATTCACCTACAAGTAGTGTCAAGAGGGAGATTTTATTTGCTCATTCCATTTGTTTAGAAATGGACAAAATATTTTGCAAAGTCTATATTAAAATGGATGTATGTTTCTACAAGTTCTATTCATTGGTGAATGGCAGTTTGATTGGTGCAAGGCAGTCCAGCTAAAGCTTTATCAAATGTGTTATGACTCGGGTATTTTACTATCATATCATTATCAATAATTGGTACACTATACAAACACATGTTCATGTGTCGACCTATGTCAACAGTGAAATCAGCTGGGCTTACATTATATGTGTATAACTGAATCTCATTGAGTCAGGATAGTTATCTCTTGCTATATGTCTTCAATCTCCTCTTCAGCTTCCTCTAGATCAATTACATTTAGATCAGTGAAAAAAATACACGGGTGCTCAGGGCTAATTAGCCCCCAAAATGCTAAAAATACCCTGAAAGTCATAAAAGAGCCCCTCAAAATTGCATAGAGTTCAATGCAAAACAAAATAAAGAGTGTTATTTTCATGCAAGCAAGCTTGAAAAGTAGCCCCCGAAATTTATAAAGTATTTTTTCCCCTGATATTGGTATTGATAACCCTAACACTTACCCTAACCCTAAACATAATCCAAAGCCAATTTACAACTCTAAACTGTACATGTACAATATAGTTTGTAATGATGAAATTACACCTGAAGCAATTGTTGCAGGAGCAAATTCAATTCAATTCAAATGAGGTTTTATTGAAGACTTGTCAAAAACTAAAAATGCAAGTTTACATCAAAAATACAATCATCATATAAAAAAAGCTTTCAAAAACATATCACCAAAATGTGTTGGACTTACCTTGAGGTATGAGCCATGGTACTTTGTGACATAAATCGAATCACATTGACTGAGGACGGTGATCTCTTGCTGAATGTCTTCAATCTCATCTTCAGCCTCCTCTAGATCAATGATCTTGATGGCTACGATCTCCTTGCAGATGTTGTCTATGCCCTTGTAGACCTCGCCGAAGGAACCCTTGCCGATACGCTCTAGCTTCGTGTAGAGCTTCTCTGGGTCCGCCTTCATATTCTAAGGAGGTACAAATGAAAAAGGATAAAAATAATAAAAGTTGATAAAATAATTACATGTATGTAAATGTACACAATTTCATGGACTTTCTCTAAGCACTCACACACATGTAAAGACAAGCGAGAACTGTAATGTTTTCTAGACAAGGTTCTATGTGGTAAAAGGTCTACTTTAAAACCAAATTGAACTTGACAAATTGTACTCTACAAAACACTGACCGAAATCACCTTCATGCATCTGTTATTTTATCATAGTTTTTAAAGAGCTTTATGCTGTCTTCTTTTTTCCTCACTGATATACAAAGTAAAGTTTTTAAAGAACTCTGACCTCTGGCTACACCACACCCCCCCCCCCCCCCCTCGAGTAAAAAAAAAAGAAGAGAATTTTTTTTTTTTTTGGGGGGGGGGGAAGGTATCTAACAACATCCCCCCCCCCTTCTGAATAAGAAAATTGGGAACAATAGGAAAAATACGGAATAAAGATAAATAAGGTAAAAATCTGGATAAAATCAGGAAAAAACAAAAATCAGGAAAAAAAATTAGAAAACCGATTTAAATCGGTTAATTATCAGGCCTGCTACAAACTGCAATACCTGTTGCCTTGATTTTGAATGGCCATTGCGATCCCACGGCAGTGTATTAGATGGTTTCTCATTCTCCTTGATCCGCAACGAATCAATGCCCACTGAACAACAGAGGGCGCTGTAACGCTTGTGCATCGAAATTCACAAATTTAACCACGACTACAGAGAAGTGAACTCTAAGTAAGGTCTATCAAACTGCTATAAAAAGTTTGACATCCTTCATATTATAAACTTGCAGAGAACAAGTGAAATCCATAGACATGTACGTAATATAGACATGTACAGATCTACAAGTACAATATTGCACAAAAGTTCTATCAAACTGATCCTGAATACAGTTGTCTGTCTGTTATTGCACTATCCTCATCACAACATAACTCCTCATGGCAATCTAGATTCACATTAAATCCAAGGTTTTGAGTATATCCAAAGAATATTAAATCCAAGATCATGAGTAAAACTCCATGCGCCACTGATTCAGAGCAACAAAAATCACAATTTTGACGCTCTGTCAACAATCAAATCATCAACGCCAAAAACATGTAACAGGACATGTACAGTCAGCTAGTAAGATCCACCCTGTATGAAGCTATGCAAGTTTATGCAAGGAGTTTGGTGCTTATCTAGGGCAGAACTACAGTGTAAGAGAAAATCCCTCTTCTCTATAACACTTTCAAGAAAACTTTTGAAAAGGGGGAGTTGAGAGACAAAATCCTGGTCGTCAACAATCAATAGTCCCAAACAATTACTCTTTTCACATATTATTCCTTTTCAAATCCTCTCTGCTCACTGCAAATCACATACCCTAACCAAAGTAACTTGCTACAAGTGGTTTCCAAAACCTATACACAAACAAGGTGGATTTATCCCTGGCCCTGGCCAAGTCGACAAAGGCCAAGAATATGCAGGCACACACACTGGGTAAATCTGTCAGAAAATCAGCAGCAAATCATTCAACCGAGAGACAGAGCAGCCCTGTCTATTCCTGACTTTCAATCATGGCTCAGAATGAATGGTCCAAACAAACTAAACTATTTGCACGATGATCTATCAGAAAAAAAAGGTTGATCCCCCTTGCTCGTTGACGATCCTCATGATCTCATTAACATAAAATTGCTACTCCCTTGGCTAAGTCTCTGATTAGTTTAACTGACTCTATCCTAAATCTTAAGCGGTTGCGTGACGGTGACTAAGTCAAGATCACTTTGCGCATGTCCCCCTCCCAATAGCTTGTGTCATTATCTCCTGCAGCCAGGTCTCTTGCCCCCCCTCCCTCTCGCACAGTTCATGACAGGTAAAGGCCGGCTGCCTGAACTTTCCCTAACATGACGCGAATAGACCCGGGTAGATTGACGAAACCACCTTCCACGTACAGTACAGTAGGTCTTGACAAACAACCTTCATATAAGAAGGCTGAACTCAAACTTGTTTCAAAACAAATTTTGTGTACATGAACTTGAGCTGTGAATAACAGGATACATGATTTTACAGCATGAGAAACCCTCTCTGCCTGTAGGCCTTGTTGAGACACCAGACGAAGAGAGGAAAACCTTTCAGAGAGGGGGAAAAAGAGGTGTTTTGACTTGATTGGGCCAGGGGAAGGAGACAAGGTCCTAATTGCAGGCTTCCCATATTACCGATCATCACGTAATAGAAAGTGCAGTAAACATGGGATCATAACAAGCTGAGATTAGATTCACAGGCTTCTTCAACTAAGGTGAGTGAAACAATTCAGTTTTCCTCTTATTTGAAAGAAAATAATAGCACAGGCCTGCCACAGGGTATGATACAAATCAATTAGGCCAAATAAAACCAAAAAAACATGATTTGCGTCCTGCCTTTTTGAAAAATAGGAAGGAGGAGGCCCTTTTTTTTCTTCTTTTTTATCTTCAAAATGACCGCTCAAAATGGCCGCTCGGTACATTTTTCTTGACAGTCAGGCTATTTTTCAAGATGGTCGTCGGCATTTTTTTTCTGTGTGTGTGTAAAATCAGAAATAGATAATTTTAGCAGAATGTTATTCATGTTTTTTACTTTAAAAAAGGGGCCCCCAAAACGGAAGCGGGCGGGGACGCTAAACATAATATTTTTTTGTAATAGCCTCATCTTTCTTGTTGTCAATTTTCAACAAAGAATGATACCTTGGAAGGCAAAAAATAATATTTACATGTACATGTTCAGTAGTCATTGTTATAAACAATGTTAACAAGCTTATTCCTAAAAACAAACAGTACCGGTAGTAATTTTTGCGCAAACAGCTTTCTGTTGCTACAAGTTTTTTCAATACAGCCCTTTTGTTTCTATCTCGGTTGTTCTGCCAAGGGCAGGTACAGATAACAGAGCCCTCTTGAGTTCTTTATTTGTTCTGTCTTCATCCCTCTCTATTGTCTTCCTCTTCTGTTTTGAATGTACGCCCAATATTTATGTACATGTACAGTAAGTTACATAACTGAATCACTAAGAAATGCATTGTGTCTTTGGAGATAGGCCATACAGTATGTACAGTACATGGACATGTACATGTACCTTATACCCTGCTGATAAAAAAAAAATTTAAACAATGTCTAATTTTTTATATTTTCTTGAAAACAAAGATGCTCATGATGACAGCAACTTCAGCAAGGTTACTTGTAGTTTACAGTCCATGTACAGTACAGTAGTACTGTAGGCCTATTGTTTTTTGCCCCATTGATAAAGCAAATACCTACACTGTACCTACCGGTACATGTACATTTGTACATGTTAAGAACTAATGTTTCTATCAGGTTATCATAGAGGATACATGTACATTGCAAGCAAGAATTGTTGATTTTTCTCATTTTCTGGTGTTTCATTTTGGCAAAGCAACTACTGGTACATGTACATCTAACTGCAAACATGACAAAAAACTGAAATCGCAAATATACACAGGTCTCCTGGGTGTGTTTGTTAACAACACCTGCCAAAATCTGTGAATTTTGTTTTAAACACCTGCCAAAACTTCACAGATTTCGTGCTCTCAAAACTTCTGGTATTTCGTCATGTGACTTTCCTCGTTTCTGTGAGATCGTATGCAGAGCAGCGACAAGTCGTGTACATGTACATGCACTACTCAACAACTGGAAGGAGCAAACATTGATGTTTTTTAATGGGTTTTTCCAGTAATATAAATTGCAGTCCAAAAATCAATGATTTCCAAAATGGTGTTTGGGCTGTGTAAATTGACCTTATATAGTATTTGACTTTTTGTACCTCAAAAACATCATTAGCAGACAGAGCCTCTCACTATGAAGTGAAAAATATAAATTAAAGTTCTGAATTTGGGAGTTAATGAATTCGGTATCATGCAACCCCATTTGTGAGACCTCGCCAAGAGAAAAATGACAATGAATGTAAAATAACATCACTGTTGGTGAATAGTTCAGAGAGGGGCAAAAAACGAATACCGGGACAATCAAATATCAGACTAGGCATCTGTGATGTAACACATTAGCCTATTATAACAGACTCTAGTATATTGTACGAAACTGTTGTTGTTTTTGTCCATTGCTCAACATACACTCCACAGTGGTTTGAGAGTGATTTTGCACATTGAATAGGTGGCTCAAGATGGTCAGTGGTAGAGCAGTGGTCTTGTAACTCCTGCCCTTTGGTAAGGCATTAAATCCTCATTACCCGGGGAGAGGACTTGAAGCCATCAGTCCCCTGGCTGCTTCAACTTTATATATACAGCACATGCTTTCTAATAGCAGGTAGATAAACAATCATCTTCAAATTTGTACATACTGTACATACTGTACATGTACAATGTATGTAACCAGGGAAGTGTGATATGAGGCTTATGAAGGTTGTGGATGTGACATGATACTGTACAGATACCACAAACTTGATTGTTTGCTTGTTTTGGGGGCGGGGTGTCCAGTGGTCTCAATGGCAGACTATTCATTGTCAGGTGCTTGTACTATAGACTTGGACTTTGGACCTAGGAGGTAACCAGTACTGGCCCTATTTAGCGTGTCATTATCTCTACACAAATACACAGCGTAAAATAGTTGTGTTGAATTCATGCCAACTAGTCTAACGCTGGCATTCCAACCAAGCATGAGTGATCATAAATTTCCAGTTATTCTCCACAAATATGTACCTGTACAATGTACCTGTAAGCATGAAATCATGATCTTGGAGTTGGCGGTTTACACACACCTGGCTCTCCACAATTACCTCAGCTTAAAGCTTGGCTGCCATTATGGCACTCAAGCATATACATGTACATGTAAGTGTAATCAATTCCTGCCAGGTACGCCTCAACTTGTAAATATAACTCCTTTACATACAGTATACATGTAATGTATACTGTACTTTTAGACAGGTCTGCAAATTGCTTTTGTTTTCCCCTTGTCACGCTCCTATTAAAGGCATCGTTTAACAACGTTAAATCTGAGATACACGGCCCTACGTGTTATCAGTGTCTATGATATGGTGTAATATTGAAGCCCTAAAAAAATTGCGCTTCAAAATGATCAAGAAGTACCTCAAAAAAGTAAAAATCTTTGAGTGACCGGTTTTACCATACTCATTTTCCCCAATAGACTGTAGTGTTATGAAAACCGTCAGGCGAACGGTTTTCAAAATTTGTAATTCCAATCATAAATATCTTGATAATCAGACAGGCGATCGGCTTGTAAAAGTCATGGGGTTCCTGACTGACCTAAAGGTTTATAATTATCATTGCATCATGAGCTAAATCCAGAATTTTATTTCAGAATCTGAGACAAAGTTACCGGATCCCTTTAAAGATGCTGTGAGACCATACATATTTGGGCCAGGGGTAAACCCATTTCCTGCTAAGAAGCCTGAGTTTTCTCAACTGTTTAACAGTTTTTTGTGCCATGGGTGGCAAAACTGGCAATTTCACCCCCAAAATGGCAGAATCCAAGTGTTGAAGAATGTGCTGGGAAAAGAAGATGTCTCCTCTTTAAAGAAGGCTTCTTCAACAGTAGATACACGTATATCAAAGTCAGTTAATCAAGGGAACAACACACCTTTTTTTCCTTCAAATTGTATTTCTGAAAATGCATTTATCATGACATATCAATGTCTGGCACAAGACTACAAGAGTTCAGAAGCTTAATGAGACCTGTTAACGCCCAATGAGTGTCATGCAATGAATGTCATTAAATGATCACCATGAAATCAACAACATCAGGTGATTCCTCATTCAATAAAACAACCAATTTGACCAGACATAAAAACGAGTACAATTGTCAGACTCTACAGTAGACATTTTTATTTTTTTTGTTTTGTTGGGGGGGGGGGGACAAAAGTACAAGGGAATGGTGAGCAGTGCAGCTCTGGGAAGCTAAAATGAACTACTTGTATAAATAGGGCTTTGTCTTTATGCCTACATGTACAATGTACATGTACTGTACGGTACATGTATTGTACAGCATGAAAGTTGCCTCTGAAAATAAAAATCCAAAAAGAGTGACTGTGAACAAGGACAGTTATTATTATCAAATATTGTGTAGATTGAATTAGTTGTACATATTGTTTTAACAGTTGTCTCTGTAAAACGAGCAGAAATTATTAAATTATACCAGTGTTTTGGCAAGAAATAGCAACTCCTTGTCCTATTTATTATAGTTGTTTTCTATGTGATACATTTATATATTGGTATGTACATGTACATGTATATGTACATGTACATGTACATGTACATGTACAAACATGTAAGCATCATGCAGTACTGCATGTTGGCCTACTGTAAACGTAGGCCTTACTAGTACATGTACATGTACTCATATATTAGTGTAATTTAATTAAATATCAAAAAGTTATTGTGTGTCTTTTTAAAAATAACTATGTACCTGACTACTTGTAGTCTTGTATACATGGTTCACTGGGGTTCTGGTATTTAGCACATTCTTTGTGCATTACATTCTTTTTTAACAAAGGCATGGTACGCAGTACTATCAAATGGAATAAATTTCTTTAGAATTAGTAACAGAAAGCATCAAAGCAGGTCATATTATGATGGCAGTTCCTCTTACATGTACATGTATATACAAAAATTGTCACCTGTTTTACTTGTACCTTTGTGTACAAAACTACATGTTCATGTACATTCTAAGCACCAACTGCTTTAAATTACATGTACATAATTTAATTGTGTACATTAAGTGCTGAATATAAATTACATACATGTACATGTATACTGTACAATGTAAACAAGCTTAAAATCTCATTATGAATAGGAAATAGGGATCTCTGTAAGGTATCCTTGCCAAAACACTCTGATATTTTTCCTTAATTATCTGTCATGAGAGAAAATCCAAAATACCAAGTCCGAGTCATTATATGGGATGCCTTATCAGGCAGAGTAGGAAACAAATAATTACAGTAGCCTATGTACATGTGTACCGTAAGCCACAAATATGTTCAAACTATTAAGTATAGCCTACATGTACCAGTATGCACATCTGATACTGATTAACCCATACAATTATGGACTGCTAGAAGGGGAAGTACATGTAATCCAAAATAATTTTGGACACATCAGCCAATATTGGTCATGAACCATAATCTAGAGCTATTGAAAACATGTACTTTTCTAAATGCAGGGGCTTACATGTACATGTGAGTGTACATGTACATACCTATTGGTCAAATATGTTTAGTGAGTCCTTTAATTAAGTGTTCTTACATTATTTTTATTCTTTCTTAGTTTCTTTCATTATCATTTTCCTGAAAACAGGAGGGTATTCAAATATTTAAATAGTCTTTGATTGCATTCCCCCACCCCTGCATACATGTTGTACAGTACATGTACATGTACCGTAAATGTATGCTGTACATGTACTCTACATCTACAGTACGTAAGTCTAGTAAGTAAGTCTACTGGCAAACTCTCAATTCAATATACTGTATAACAATCATCATGAAAATCTTCTTTTTTTTAAATAAAAAACTACACTATTAAATATATTCTGTAATTAATAAAAACTGTCATAGCAATGAACATGAAATAATATTGAAACTAATCTAGGCATAAAATGTAAATTTGTATATCTGTAGTATACATGATAGATATAAAATAAATCAGCTGTGTTACAAGCTCATCTCAATAATTTCTAAATCCATTCTCAGTTCACAATATTAATTAGTAAATCAAAATGGCAATCATAGAAAGAGAAGAAAAGCAGATAATTAAACTCAAAGTCACTTCTCAAAAAAAAGTGTGTGTGGAGGGCTCCCTCAACAAAATTTCCATGAAGTCAATGAAAAAATCCATACAAACTTTCTAAAATTACAAATTGACACTAATACTTCGCCTTTACTTTCTTGAAAATATCGTTCTAAAATTTGAAAATTTCCTTTAACCCTCATGTAGACTCTAGTCTACATCATTTTTTTGAACAAAACTTAGAGAGTAAGTACACTAACCTTCGTTAAACTGTGATGTGCATTTCTGCTACTCATTTTGATGTCTTGATGTTTTGCTACCGAATGTCGAAAATATCCTTCATCCCTGATGTCCACAAAGCACCTCTTAAAATTGTCACTGTCTTCGATTTGAATAAGATCCACAAATATATTCCAGAGGACTGGTAAACGATTGATTGAAATGCAGTCTATTATTCTTCACAATATGCAAACAAGAACAGTGCGATATGAGACTTAAAAATCCAAAGTTGAAGAAAAATTTAAATTGACCGCAGGTTTAGCAGCACATGCAGACAAATCAATCGGAGTCAAGGACTCAGAAGTCAGAATCTCAATGTTCGAGTTGTTGAGGTACATGTACATGTAGTAGCTGTCAGACAATAATAAAGATGCTCTATATATTCCATGTGACAATACAGTCTTCGACTTTGTTATTTAGTTAGATTTTATGTCTGATACACGCAGGTTCACACATGAGTGTGTACATGTATACCAGTGCCGTACTACCACCACCGCAGGCCGCACCACCAGCACAGCACGCCAGAGGATGAGCGTAGGAAATGATTGCACAACGCGTCACTGGTCCTGCTGCTTCATTGGCTGCACAAAATAGTCAAAAAATGTTCGACGTGGATCCTTTGTCGTTAGGTTTATCTCACAAAATTCCCTTATTGATGGCAGGTATTTATCCAGAATAGCACCTCAAAATCTCGTATACAAGTTCAGAGGTAAAATACCAACAGCTTCTACGAGAGTATTGGTCTTCCAGTTTGATTTGTTATCTGCTTTCTCCGGATCGTCGATGCAATATCATCCGCCATTTTCATGGGATGCACTATATAGTTGCCAAATTGAAGCTGAAATGGTAGAATGATTTCCGCAGACCATTACGATGCAATGGTGGCCGTGGTGCGGTATATAGGGAGTTCCCTCTTTGAGCAAAGGCTGGATAAAGGTCGTGTCCGCTAGTGACTCAAAATGAACATCGACGCCTAGAAACTATTCTAGTGTTCTTTGGTTCTTTTTCTCTAGGTTTCTCTTTTATCTATTACTTAGCATCTTGTTGCTTTCTCTCTTCGGCGGTTATTCTTTTAGGCCCTATTACTTTATTTCCAACTATTTTTCCTCCACTCATCATGATCACATCTCCACTTCAAGTTCTCGGTTCTTCTTCTTCGTCTTCATCTTCTTCTTCTCAATAGTTTTAAAAGAAAATTTAAACTGTAGGCCAATACTCAAAAGTGCAAAAACCTCTATTCTTAATGTTCATCAGACTGAAAAGAGTGTGTTGGTGTGTGGGAGAGAGTCCATGTGAATGCAAATTATTTCCTTTTTTCTTCCTTTAATAACAAATAAGAAATTTAAATAATATACTTAGTTTTTATACAATTACTGGAGACAGACTTTTACATAAGGCCCGGCCTTCCTGTCTAGTCTCCAAATACTCATTAATGTACATGTTTAGAAGTTTTCCCCTTGTTCCTCAGGTCTTCTCCACTTGTGTTACTCTCATGTTATATATTGATACATGTATTATATTTTAACTTTTATAAGTTTGTTTTCCTTTGTATATTTTTAATGAAAGTATTGAATAAAGTGAACTTGAACTTGAACTTGAACTTCTTCTTCTTCCTCCTCCTCTTCTTCTTCTTCTTCTTCTTCTTCTTCTTCTTCTTCTTCTTCTTCTTCTTCTTCTTCTTCTTCTCTCTTTATTTCTGTTATTGATATCTCATTCTCTCTTTTATTCTCTCATGTGTTCATAATGATATCTCATTCTCTCTTTTATTCTCTTAGCTGTTTATAATGATATCTTTTTTACTTCTGATTTTTCTGTACCATTTTCTATTTTTCTTAATCCCCTCTGGTCCGGCATCCCAGTCTCTTTCAACCTGAGGCCAGAAGAGTAACAAAAAAAAAATCACACAATGACAAGCTTCTACCATAAAGCAAATCTTGAGCCCTGGTACGGAATCGTATTTTTGAGAGAAATTGCTATGATTTATTCTGCAGTAGCTTGGTTGTTTGAACTATAGTAAAATAAAAATTACTCACAAAAAGATACTGGGCATCATCTTCGATAAATACCACAACTCCCATAATGATGTCGGGCCAACATGTACTTACCCGGATTTCCTTATCTTTCTATGGTCATTAATTAGCCACTATACATTTTTCACCAAAATTGTTTGGCACATGTCATTTATTTGTATAATCTTGAACTATCAGTGTAAGTTTCGTTTGTCAGTTTCGTGTAAACTTATTTTCTACATTTACGAGAAATAACGTTTATGTTTAATAATACAACAAAAGAATATTTGCGAGATCGCATTCCGACCAATAATTATATATAGTAATATAGGAGGAAATATAAATCCTGATGAATCTCATCATGAAAGACCGAAAAGACCTTTAATAAGTTACAAAATAACATCAACTATAATGTGGACAAGCGATCTTTTGGGGAATTAAAAAACAAAGTTGTTCTTATATAGTCGCTTTAAATTAGGGGCCCACTGTCTTATGGAGGAAGAAAAGGGGGCGCTTATCACAGGGGGAAAGGACACTAACTTATTAGAAAATAGAAATAATCCGTATCAAATTTAAAAGGGCAACTATCCGAGGTGAAACGTCTCGTTCCTGTAAAAGGGGAAAGGGGACACTTATCAAAAAGGGGCCGCATCAGATTTTAATAAGGATAGTTATCAGAGGTGAAATGGGGGCACTTATTAAAAAGGAAATGGGGGCAGGAGTCAAAATAAAAAGGGTAATTATCACTTGGAGGTGAAAGGGGACATTAATTATTATTAATACAAAGGAAATGAGGCTCTTGTCAAAGTAAAAGGGAGGCATGCACTTAGGCCTATAACAATGTGGAACGGGCACCTAAAAAGGGCCTAATCTGAAGTAAAAGAGGTACATTTCCCATGTAAATAGGAGCAGTTTTGACAAAGTGGGGTGGTATATACTGAGTCCCCCCCCCCCCCCCCCCTTGCCCACGGGAGCCATGCCTCTGGGTTGGACATTTAATTTCACTGTTGAACCAGGATTGTGATCATTATTTTTGTCGATGAAGTCTTTGAAACAAGGGATTAAATTATCAACCGTTGACATTTATTGGATCACCATTTAGGTTTAGGCCTACCTCACTGTCTTGGGTGAAGTGTTAATGTATCATGTATTGACAAAGGATATAGTATAGTCCTATATCATCATCCAATAACGAGTGATGCTGTCAATGCCAATGTCAATGCTTGTACTAGACCCATATAATGGCCCAGTCTAATTTATTAACGCCCCATCATCTTGTGATCATGGCAGAAAATTCAAATTATTAATAGGTATATGCTCCCATGAAGGGCGCTTAACATGTAGCCATTTTGTTGTTTCGACTTTTGTTTTTTGTTTCAATAGGCCATTTTCGTAATGTAACCAAATTAAGTGCATAAGTATATGTGAAGTACCTCAATATATATTATTTCAGTCACCTGATAAGACTGACAATAGTATTTCAATAGTCAGAACGCAAACTGCATATTGCTAGGTATATAGGTCATTAGGTCAAGCCATAATGTTTGTCCTACCTGGCAACAATAATGTATGCAGTTCGGATTATGTCTATTGAATTTGAAATACTATTATTCTTATCAGGTGAATGAAATAATTTGTATTGAGGCACTTCACAAAGACTAGTGCATTAAATTTGGTTACATTATACGAAAATAGCCTAGGCCTATTGCATTACCGGCACTAAAGTTTCCACTGATGCCCTCATTAACAGGTCAAGTGATGCACAGTGAGAGAGAGAGAGAGAGAGAGAGAGAGAGAGAGAGAGAGAGAGAGAGAGAGAGAGAGAGAGAGAGAGAGAGAGAGAATAACAAAATATTAATTGAAACGAGTTAGAACATCTATAAAGCTTTATACAAACTATACCAAACAACGACAAACTTTTCAGGAAGCACGCCTTTCGGTATGTTTTCGTCGAGGGGAGGGGGCTCCATCTCTTCGTGCACTTGAGATGTATGATAATTTTTTTTTCTTCTTTTTTTCAATGATATTTTATTTTCTCCGTTGCTTTTCACAAACAATAACAAAAAAAAAAAACGGGTTTTGCTGGAAAAAATGAGAGAGGGGAGAGGGCGAGTGCCCAGCAAAAGAGGGCAAGTTGTTGTTTTGCTTTAGCAATTAGCATGGTTTACGCTTTTCACTTTTTTTCTTTTTCTTTTTCGTTTACTATTTGTAAATTCATACTTTCCATAAATCTCAAGTTTTTGTTAATGTTTTTTTCTTTTTCTTCTTCCTTTTCCCCTTCTTCCTTTTCCTTTTTTAAATATAATCTCAGATCCACTGGTCCACGAAAACTCAGCAGCCAGAGAAAAATTTATGGTAACCTGCCCTCTCTCGACAAGTTATACACATTGTGTTGATCTTGACCGTGTTGTGTGTGGCTGGTACTGGTGTGAAATCATGAAAATGCCGGCGAAAGAGCAAACGAGGGAATCTGGTAAGAAACCAATAAATTCTTTTTGGCTCTAGAGAAAACCTAATAGTCTTAATAAAACTGAATCTGTTGGGATTTTTCTTTACGATAAGTAACAATTAGGCTATGTACGGGGCTATTTACTACTCCTAGTCCTACGTACAGGCCAAACTCCAGGGAGCTCCGACGCCGATGCCGAAGGCGTTGGACAATTGTTGTTGCCTGTTAATTGGACTCTTGGAGCTGACTCCAGAGCCCCGTTTATGAAAACGATTCATTCAAACAGCGTGTTAGTTTACATTTTTTTCGCAATGTAAAGAGCTAGTAATTACAATTTTGACTTACAATGTTTTTCCACTCGTCTGGGCATCTTTCCAACCACTTGAAATTATAATTTGAAGAAGTCTTCGAAGGGAAAAAGGGTGATTCTTCAGCCTTGTTCAGAATCAGATGCCTAGCTAGATCTATCTAAAATTTGACCCGTTACTCCGGCGTAGAGACACCCTACTAAAAACGTACCCAACATGAAGTAAATATTCATTAAATGTCCAAATAAAGATCATGAGTTAAAAGTCGTTTATTGCCTGAACATGTGAAAATATATTGCACACACACACATAGCTTAGGAGCATCACTATGACCTGGGCAGCGTTTCTCGAAACCGTCATAACTACAAGTTCACCGACATCCCACTGAAACGCGTGTTAAACTTAATACACGCATGTCAATGGGATGTCGGTGAACTTGTTCTTATGACGGTTTCGAGAAACGCTGCCCTGGCTGTGTATTAAAAGCTGTGCTTTTGATTCTCAACATTTCAAACACCACTGTACAAAACTCAACTGATTTCACTAAAAATCAGTACTTTAGTTACAATTGATGACACCTAAATTAAATAGCAGTAAAATACAACTTCTTCAACTTACTGATGTTAAAAAGAATAATTTAAAAATTGAAGTTGTAAGTCTAGTGTCAAATTTGCTGATCAGTCCAATCATTCCTAGTATTGTGTGCAGTCTATGCAATAGTGTGTGTATTTGTGTATAATACCTGCCTCTCAGCAAGTATGCAGTGCTTGAGGTCAATATGCATAAGCATTGACTCTATGCTTTGCTGGAGTGATGTGAAGTATAATCTCTATCTTTTCTTATCCACAGGTCGACAGAAGGAGCTAGCTCAGAGGAGAGTTCTTGACTCCTTCACCCGAGCCAAGCGATTACGACGACAGCTAGAAGCCCTTGAACAAGACAACTTTCAAGAAGACCCTCACGCAAACCTGGTCCTTCTCAAGAAGAAACTTCCTCAGTTTGATTCCAATGAAGACAGTAAGTATGTCTGCGTCTACCAATCATGGAAGAGGCGAGTTGGCTCAGTCGATAAAGCGTCTGCCTGCCAAACCAAAGATCCCAGGTTCGAATCCCACCCAGACGGATGACTGAAGCCTGCGTTGTGTGTTAACGCGCCCCTCCCCTTGTTCATAGACGCAGGCTATGTTAAATGGAAAACACTCCGGATAGGACATTAAATGGAGGCCCCGTGTAGAGAAGAGTCACTTCCTTTGCATGTTAAGAACCCACTGCACTATTCGTATAAGAGTAGGGGGAAACCCCGGTGTAGTGGTCCACCTGCACACACCCTGTTATAGTAAAGTACTCTGTAAAGAGGTATGTACTCAAAATGGAAGAAGAGAAGAAGAATCAAGGGTACCAGCTATCCTGGAAATCACAGAAAACAAGTTCCCCCCTTTTTTCCCCAATCAGGGATGCTACAAACTCATGCAATCTGTTTTCTTTCTTTGTCCTTATGAAGCCCCTACCACTAAGAAGAGAAAGAAGAGAGGAGATCATTTCAAGCAGAGGTTTAGAAAGACATTTCACATGTTGGTAGAGGAAGAACAGCTGAGTATGAATGAACCTCCAAACTACTTGACCTGCTGTATGCCACACTCACCAGCTCCGCAGAGGAAGTTCTGTGCTGTCTGTGGATATCCTTTAATTGATTTGATGTCATTTAAATCCTTGCATTTTAGGCATTTGAAAGCTACATCCATTATGTAACCTAGATAATCATCATCCATATCAGTTGGATTTAAAAATTTAATTTAATGTTTTTTTTTTTTTGGGGGGGGGGGGTATTTTTTATTTATTTATTTATTGATTGATTGATTGATTTATTATTCTTCTTGTTATTTTTTAAAATTATTATTATTATTTTATTTTTTAAAATATTTTTTCGGGGAGGCTTACGTAATTGATTCACCTGCATGATGATGCAATGCAAAATAATAAAACATGGTGGGGGGGGGGGGGGATCAGAATATGTTTTGTGTAAGTAAGATGAAAATAAACGAAAGAAAGCAGTAATCTGGTACTAATGTAAATGCTATCACACAAGGGACAAAAAGGTTAAACATGTAGGTAAAGTACAATCAGTACATATAGTGTTCCTGCAGTGGAATGCTTATGAAACATACCGTTATCTGCTGTGTAGAAGTATTGATGCATTGTATTTTACTTCCTGTACTTGTGTATTTTTTATGCATTTCTCCTTAACTTTTCACACGTTCCCATCTAACTATACCTGTGTGGCTTGTGGAGCTCGATACTGCTGTACTAAGTGTCTAGGGACTCATTTGGACACCAGGTAAGCACACTGTCTACAACTCTAGATGCAAATTTAAAAGCAATAAGATTCTGTTTGTATACAAAAACAATGGCTCTTCCAGTTGAAAAGGGAGGATGCAGGAATTCACTTACTTGAGATTGAAGGAGTGGATCTATTTATTCCATATGAAATGATTATAATTTTGATAAAATTATGGCCTTGAATTTTTAGAAGTAATGTTGGTATTTTGTATGTCTAAACCAAATTTTAAAGTTACTTGGACTTGAACCTGTATGATTGTTCCTTAAAGCTGAGGCGAATTCGGCCTCAAAATCTTTGTATTAAAAAGATAATTCTAATAAAGCAGAACTTATTAAAAATATTATAGATTATTTACATTGTCATACTCAAATACAGATTTATTCATATGTATTCATAATTATCAACATGCAGCTGAAATATCAATTCAGATTGTTGAGTTAGGGTACTGATGATTCATTCTTGCATTCCCCGCCCCTCAACTCTTATTGCTGATATCCCTAGTACATGTGCTCACCTTGCTTCATAATACATTTTGTCTGTGCCCTCTTTTATTTCACTGCAGGTGTCTGAAGTGGACTGCATGATGTAAGCAAACAGAAACATACTTTGAAGACATCTAACCGAGGTTGGTTGAAGGGATCATGTCTGCTCAGGCGTGCAAAATCAAGATATGAACAGATAGGCTACCCTCATTGTTGGGATATTCTCCTCCCGTTGCTATGTTAGGAAGAGAACATTGAAGGATGGGGGTGATACTTGATACAGACTATCTATATGAGACCAGGAAGCAACCTCCAAGATGGAACATACTACCCTCAGATCATGGGAGAACTCTAGAAGGGACGTTAGACTTGTTTCTACAAAGCTAAATACAATCATTGCACCCTTACGAAAGAAGTCAGACTGCACCCTTATGAAAGAAGTCAGACTGCACCCTTATGTTACTACATCTATTTAAGGAGAAGGTTAAGAATCTGAGAGAAGGATCCGACATTGCCACAGTGAAGCTCCAGGCTTCTACCGTTTCAAATAAATGAGTAAGGAAGAACTGCGATGGGTGTGTTCAACCTGTCAATCAATCATTGCTCCGTTGCCAAGGAAGTCCTGCAGCTGGACATTAGGGACTTTTAGATTCGCACGAAGACAATAGGTCTATGCTACGATCGACGTCCTTATAAAGCACTGCCTTGAATGGAAGTACCACGTATCAATTCACGCAAATCTAAAAGTCCCTATTATCAACCCTTTGCCTACTGACTATTCTCATTCCCATAGGCTTAATACAGGCACCACTCAGTTCCAGTAGGCAAGGGGTTAAAAGTGAAGATTAAGTTTTGCCTTGTGTTTCAAAATTTCATTTCTTATTTTGTAAGAGATATAGGCTAGAGTTACAATTTATTTTTAGATTGTTTATGGTTTGGGCTAGGATTAAGGTCAAGGCCAGAATTGAAGTTTAGAATACTAGTGATAGAAAATGGCTGGGGAGCAATTGTCATAATATGTCATGCAATGCTGGAGATTGAAGCCCCAAAGTGTATGGAATGTTTCTTGGTTCAAACCCTGAACATTACAGTTTCAAGTACCCTCTTTTAACCACTTTGCCTCATCCCATGCTACTTGGTTCAAACCCTGAACATTACATTTTCAAGTCGTGTCTTTTAACCACTGTGCCCCATCCCATGTAGATTGATTAGATCATCCTGTTCATGGCTAATAGTTCATTTTGTTCAGAGAATATTTTTCTAATAAAATCTTGAAAATCACTGCCTTTGTGTCACTGTATCCCTTGTGCTTGGTTCTCTTATAAATTACTATTTAACCTATTAAGAATTACAATGGAATTTCTATTCGATATTACCCATGAAAACAAACAGTCAATACTAAACTTTTAAGTAATTTGGGCATTTAAAATAAAGCATTACAAAGAATTACTAAAGATACACATACACAAAGAATTAAAAGCCATTAAAGGATTCTCCTTTCTAATTGAAATCATCTTTTTACTGAAAAGATTAAACTATCGGAATTTTCAAATATAATTTTTTTTAGACAAGTTCTCATTTTACTAGATTACAATTTATATTTTTGTTAATTCCTTTTGATGGCCTTCTATAGTTCACACCCTAACACGCACTACAGACAGCAAAGAAATACATCAACAATATCATTTCACATGAGTCTTTTATTTCAGTAGAAAGAAATTGATAGAAAAATAGTTCTCCTTTTCACTGGGAAAGTTTCTTAAATCTAGAGAAATTAGGACGAGTCATTTGAAATATTTTTTTTAATGTTTAAGGTAATACATTTACATGTACACAAGAGTAAAACCAGAACAATATAACACTGAGTTTCTATAGGAAATATTTATTCAGATGGTCATATCTCAGCCAATACCTAACATATTACATTGGTTTTCGACATTTGGTCATTATTTTTCATGCTCTTTCGGAAAATGAAGAAAAAAATTGAGACATTCTGAAAATAGATTTTTAGGATATCACAGCTTTTGTACTCTATACCTTCTAACCAAGGGACTATTGGCTAACTAAATTATTCATAAAGCGTTCTTGTACTTCATCCTAATCAATCAGGCACTTCTTAGTAAGTGTAACTGAAAACAAAATGTGAAATATTAGCTGCTTGAACGATATTATTTAACACATGAGAACATACATGCATGTACATATTGATAAGTCTTCTATAATAAATCGTAAAGCAAATGACCCTCTACTAACAAGGGTCATTACTCCAACCCTGAAACAACTGCTTCACAATTGGTCAAAGAGAACACCTGCTTTCGACAACAAATCTACAACCTGTAATTTAAACTTTCATGTAACAAAAAAATCTCAACATAGGAATTGGTATCGGAATGTCAAAGTCATTATTGTAATAAATATGATACAAACATGAACTGTAACCAACACCCCTATGATATGTACATGTAGGCAGGCTTTTTATTTTGAAATTCATGGTTGTTAAGGACATTTGGGCGAGTCAAAGATATCTGGTAATCTTGCATTCAATATGATACCTGGTGTCATAGAATACTGAACATAACATTGAAATTAAAAGCAAATGTACCAGTCAGTGTTTCCATTCAGATAATATACCAGATCTACTGACAGTCAGTGAGAGCAGTCTTGTGATATCACTATCATCTCTGACTGGGAGGCTCACAATTTACTGCAGTTTCGATATTACTATAAATGACAGTTTGGGATGTTAATTGGGAAAAATTTGCAGTTCTGAAGATTTTTTTTTTCTTCTACATTTATTTCAATATCTTTGTCTGTCAATGTTGTAAGGTTTGTTTGTGGTGGCCTATAGCAACTTTGGTTCATTGGAATATTCTTGGGTTCTTACAGTAAGAAGCACCAGGACCCTGTTTCATAAAACTTGATATCAATATTAAGTTACAAGCTACTGAAAACAAGGCATCTGATTGGCCGAGAGCAAATTTATCATAGAAATTAAGCATTTGTTATACCGGTAGATAAAAAGTTTTATGAAATGGGACCGTGGACAGTCAAGAGGCACATACATACATGTACAAACACCACAATTAAGCATAACTTACTGCACAAAATAAATATGTGATATAAAAAAAAAATCAGAAGTCTACAATCTATCCCTTCACATGTCACATGATCATCGGAACTAGTAGAGGAGATCTAGCTACATGAAACAATAGCTTCAAATGAGAATGCATGTTAAAATTCATTGCTAACATCCATAGACACATTTTTATGTATCATAATAATAACTTATCTTGTATAGCGCACATATCTGTCAGACTTGACACTGGCCTTAGCCCGGCTGCCATATGGCCCTCTAGCATTTCAAGGAATAAATTCCTGCCAGGTACCCATTTTCATCACCTGGGTTGAGTGTGGCAAATGTACATCAATGTCTTGCCAAAGGACATTAGTGCCGCAACGGGACTCGAACCGCGGACCTTGTGATCGACAGTCCGTTGACGTATCCACTCGACCACGACACCTCTCTATATAAAATACAAACCTGAAGGTTTTTTCTTCTGTTTATTAAATCATTCCCCATTACTATCACTATGTACACAAATAATGTATAATTCAAATGAAGTTTGATGATACGTAGAAGAACTATACATGTAATTTTGTTCTTTAAGTTATGAACACAACTATTTACCTTTCTATGAAATTTAAAAGCAGAAAGCCCAGTGGCACAATCATAAAATCTCAACACGTATCATTACAGTATACAAATTCATGTGACACAAAGTAAAATAAAGGTATTCATCTTGGTGGATATATTTCTAATGCACTTTAAAATTGAGATTCAACAGTCAAACATGTCTATAACAGATTTGCCCCCTTCTTAAGGTTAATGGTGTTCATGGTGCCTATAAGAGGCCACCTGACCATCGATGAAGATAGGAGCCAGCTGGGGATCCAGACTTCTGTGTCGCATCATCACCTGAACATGAAAATGAGAGAGAAACAAATTAAATAGGTAGATATAGTACAGATTAATTTATATAGTGCATATCAAACTATAGTCTCTCTATGTGCTTAATGTAAATAAACAAACACAAAATACAACCTTAGGCTAATGGCATACTCAAAACTGTAAATATATAAAAGCTCACTGAATCTGTATAATTTACCCCTTTTACGAAGTGGTAAATAGGTCAATAATACTTTTCACATAGTGTTATGTATTCATTTCACAACATGTTTGCAATTAGCCTCCATAGACAGGTTTGACTGTGTATGAGTTAATGCCCTCCTGGCTCCAAACAAACAACACATAATTGAGATGATGAGATTTGAATATATACCTTGGGCAATAGTAGCTAAGTGCTTGATCTCTGTATCACTGAGTTTCAACATGGTCTTCAGCACTGGTAGAAGACGCCCCTTCTCATCTCCTTGAGGAAGAGATACAAACTGATGCAAAGAGAAGAAGAAAGTAATATATAAATAATCACCTAAAACTTATTTTTTCTCTCTTTTTTCTTCTTCTTCTTCCTGTATGTGCGTATTTAAAGGGATTGGGTATCTTTGTCTCAGATTCTGAAACAAAATCATTGATTTAGCTCATGCTGCAATGATAATTATAAACCTTTAGGTCAGTCAGTAACTCCATGACTTTTACAAGCCGATCGCCTGTCTGATTATCAAGATATTTATGATTGGAAATCGAAACCAAATTTTGGGTTTGCCAAACGGTTTTCATAACACTACAGTCTATTAGGGTTAACACAGGATGCCTGGCTTGGATTTGAAGCCAATATCTTTGGTTTTCAAGACAGAACATGCTAATGTCTGAGTCAACTTGCCTGCTCTTTTTAAAGTCACACACTCTGTTAAATATTGGAATCTCAGAGGCGAATCAGGCTCACGCCACAAGTAACTCTAAACAGTTCTCACCTTGAGTACAACATTTTTCAAGTATTCCATGTTTGAGATTGCATTTTCCCTGGCTTGGTTTCTTTCTAATCGTCTGATCTCTTCCTTTAAGACCTTTGCTTGCTCTGTCAACCTCAGGATAGCTGCTTCATTCTCTCCAGTGATCTACGGTTTAGCAGAAAAGAGGCATAGAAACAAGTGACCTTAAAGATAAAGATCAGTTCTGGTCATGTGATTGCATTGTGAAAGAAACGTTGCGGAATCAATCAGAAAAGGTTGATCATCTAGCATATAAGTATTGGTGTGTTAAAGCAAGGTTCTGCAATCATCAAAATTATAAGAAATTAGGCCCAGTCTTGGTAAAGTTACAAGCACTGTACACAGAAAGATGTATATGGGACTACGCGACACGTGCACGATATCTATCAGGTCCAAATAGATATAATAATTTACCAAATATATCAGATTTGTATCATCACGTATTAGTAAAAACATATTCTTTCACATGGTTGGTAATAAGAGCCTCCATTTCATTTTTAGAGGGGGGGGGGGGCGTTTCCAAAACTGGTCTTTACCTTTTAACTGTCTTCTTCTAATCTTTACATGCTTGGGATAAGATAAGGGTACATTGCTTTAGCCATTACTGTACAGAAAAGACTGTTTGAGTGAGACACAAAAAGATCCTAAGGAATCGCTAAAGAATTCCTTGAATGATGTGAGCGCCGAAATCGGTAGCCTAGCAGAGCCGGGTAATATTCAAAGCACCTGGAGCACCTTGCATGGTGGATATATGCGCCATATAAATATCAGATATTATTTATTATTAGGATTTTAAAGCTTATTTTCCTTTTTTTTAATTCCTGGCATCACATGCAATATAGTCATGAAACCAAAATGGATCCTGGCAGTGTGAGCAGAAATTATTGCCCTTTCTTCTCATGCGTGTGGTATATTTGTTAGGACTCCAAATTAAATGTGAACGAGTCAAACCAGAAGATAAACATACCTCTGTGAAATGGTCAATTCTATGCTGAGCAGCAGTCAACTGGCTTTTAAGCTGCTCCTCTTCGGCCGTAGAGCTGACCGCGCTGAAGATGCTCTGTCTGTCATCGGTCGGTGAGGAGAGGAGCTGTGCGAAGGGTACAGAGGGCGGGGCTTGGGTGGGGCTCTGTGTGCTGATTGGTGGAAGAGTGGGGCGGAGCTTGCTTTTGGGTATCTCTGTATCTGTATGCTCCATACCCTGTACAAATGATCAACATGTGAGAGCGTTATTGTATAATAACATACATCAATTGTTGGTTAGAGTACGATGGTTCCTCAGCAGAAATTGTTTATATGTGCTTTACTATATAAAGCCTGTAAGGCCTGTATTGGGGAGTGTCAGGGTTTGAAACCACTTAACAGAATTCAAACTGGGTTCCCTAGCTGTTATGGGGCATAGGACAGTTTCATATCCACTTACTTCAGCCTGTTCTCTCTCCCCAGGCACTGTCCTAATGGCTGACTCTAGAGGGCTCTCTTTACTAGACTCCACTGGAGTGCGTGTTGGGATGACGACCATGCTGTTATTCCTCTGTATCTCCTGCTGCGCACGGTAAAGCTGGTTCTCGGTGGACTCTAGCTGGCGCTGTAAGCTGTCCATCGTTCGGTGATGATCATCCTGCAGTTGCCTCATTTGAATCTAATCACAAAAATAAAACACTCAAATTAGATTTCTAGAACTTGATAATGACTAGAAAAAACATCTCTATTTCCAGAAATTCATTCATTGCTTTCGGCAAACTTCATTACCAAAAGCTGGCTAAAACAAGGACTGAATTTTTTTTTTTTTCACAGAAACGGCACTGAATTTATAGCTAATTTATAATTCACTTAAGTTGCAGGTTGCAAAGGTATCTGGTTTTAAAGAAGCACACACAAAAAAGAAAATAGATTAATTATGTTTTATGACATGATGTTTGTTCTATTTTTGTTATTCTTGAATTTTTAAACCACTGTGGTCTATGTACCCTGATTATCATCTGGTCTTCGTATAATTTTACCATTTGAAACTTGCTTGTAAAATGTGAACAATTCAGCCATTGGCTGCTAATCACATTTTGTATTATACTATGAATAAATTTGAAGAAGAATTAAAAAAAAAAAAAAATGATATTGTTATATATTTATTAACATTTGTTAGTTTTGGACAAGTATGTTCAAGGCTAGGGTTAAAGGGATCCGGTAACTTTGTCTTAGATCCTTTAAAAAAAAATCCTTGATTTAGCTCATGCTGCAATGATAATTATAAACCTTAAGGTCAGTCAGGAATCACATGACTTTTACAAGCTGATCACTGTCTGATTATCAAGATATTTATGATTGAAAATCAAAATCATATTTTGCATTTGCCAAACGGTTTTCATAACACTAGTCTATTGGGGAAAACGAGTATGGTAAAACCGGTCACTCAAAGGTTTTTACTTTTTTGAGGCACTTCTTGGTAATTTTGAAGCGCAATTTTATTAGGGCTGCAATATAAAACCATATCACAGACACTGATACCACGTAGGACTGTGCATCTCAGATTTAACATTGTTAAACAATGCCTTTAATCGTCTAGTGAATAGTTCCAGGGGGAGGGAAGTCACTGATCACAACAGCTTACCTTGAATGAGGACGTCAAGGCCTCATTCTGTGCTGTCAATTCTTTGATGGATTCAGTATGCTCTATGTTCCTGCTGTGGCTCTCAATACGAAGCTTCTCCAACCTAACAAAGATAATAACATAAAGTTAAAGTTAAAGATAAAGTTGAGTTCTGGGGGGCGTTTCACATAACTTGTCATCAGTGTCAAATGACAGTTTTTGTTATAAGCTACTGAAATCCATGCTTCTGATTGGTTATCAGCAGACTTGTCACTGATTTATATCACTTGTCATTGAAAAAAAGGCTTTGTGAAACGGGCCCCTGGTCATGCGATAAATAATGATAATAATAATGGGTTCTTGTATAGTGCTCATGTCTGTAAGACTTGACACTCCTGACACTCCTGTGAAAGAATTGTTGTGGGATCGATCAGAAAAGGTTGATCATCTAGCATGTAAGTATTGGTGTGTACTGCAAGGTTCTGGAGTAATCAAAATAATAAGAAATTGGCCAAGTCTTGGTAAATTTACAAGCACTGTACACAGAAACATGTATATGGGACTACACCAACATGTGGCATAAAATCTGTCCCGGTTTTTATGATGTTACATGCCATATTTAGAATATGAAGGAATTTGAAGAGACATGCTTTGTGATGTGATGTTCTTCCACACTTGCTTACAATGATAATGCTCACAAATTATTTTTCACCTCTTCCCTCTTCTCTTTATTGAAGCATGATAGTGATTTACAACGTATTTGCATGAAGAGGAAACTATAAACACATTGCCTACTGGAACCTGGTGGTTTATGTATTAACCCTATGGGGATATGAGAACTCAGTAGTCAATTGGTTAAGTAGAAATCAGTGATTTGATATCTAAAATTACTCTGTGTGATAACTTCCCCAGTTCTGCTTTTGGTTGCGACAGACTCTATTTTTGGAAATATCAGGATATTATCATGATTCTTATGGGCACGTGCACCCATTTGACTACTGAATCCTCTAACTCACATAGGCTTAATACAGGGACAACTTGGATCCCATAGGCAATGAGTTAACATTACAGGCCTATGACTGAATTGAACAGTATACAAATAATGAATGGTTATGAGTTCAATAGTGCAAATATTTTCATGAGTTGAAAGATTAACATTCTATTCAACGAGGCGTCAGCCGAGTTGAATAGAATTAACGTTAATCTTTCAACGAATGAAAATATTTGCACTATTGAACGAATGAAAAACATTCATTATTTGTTTTATACAACATCGAAGAAGATCTAATAGAACGTTAATCAACAAATTATGCTTTACTCCTTATATTAAAAATAAATTAAAGTTGGAGTCAAGCCTTCTCGATTACATTGAGATTGCCTTCGCGTCAGATACACGCAGGGATACGCGCGCGCACGACTGAGAGGTACGCAGTCTGCATATAACCAAAAATGCACGGCGCATATAACCAAAAATGCACGGCGCATATAACCAAAAATGCACGACCGTGCAATATACCATCTATTGAATATCATGTGACCAACAATCGTCCAATCAAATGACAAGGATCCACGTAGGTGTTGTATAATATCTGATAGTTAACTCATAGCCTGCCATAAGGCTACATGCACGCTACCGTTATAGTGCTTTGTACATGCCAGTGAGCCATTGCTTCGCTGCCTTGTGCATGCTTGCACCATTCGTAATAGCAGTTATTGTTCATGATCATTGCACTGTGCTGTTCGTTCCGCACACGCTATTCATAGAACCACGTGTTAATCAGATTATCTCAAAATAAACTTGGCACAGGGGGATTTGGGGCTTGGCACAATGGGGATTAGCCCTGTGGCATGATAAAATTTAAGATACCTTTCTCTTGCAAGTGCTTCTTTAGCCTCCATATCTTGTATGACCTCACTGTGTCTCGCTGACAAACGATCATGCTCTCCTTGTAACAGCTCATGCTCTGCCCTCAAAGCAACCATCTTATCTCCCGTCTCATTCAGTTTACTCCTCAAGGCTTGCATCATCTGCTCTGACTCCTCTCTCTCCCTTGCATCCATTGCCATGGCAACAGGATTGGTCTCCCTGGTCTTCTGTTGCTTGAGGACGCTATGAACTCTGACCTGAGGTGGGAGAAAGAGAGGGAGGGAGGGAGGGGAGAGAATGTTGAAAAACAAAACCTGTACGATGATGATGACCCATAGCAATTTACCCATGCTACTACGTTACCCTTTCATCCATGCCTACCTTCCGAAATTTATAATAGCCTTCTTCTACTATCCCTCTTTTTTCTATTACAAAATTGATGCATGTCGTTCTAATGCTATTCAGAGCTCCTAACCGGTTGGATTTACTCATTTACTTTATTTGGACTCCAGGAATCTCCAAAATAGTGGAGGGATCAAATAAGAAGAAGAAGAAGGTTCTGTAGGCTCCTCTGTCTAGCTTACATGCAGACATACCCAAGCTTGCTGTCTTGCACTCATCAGGGTAAAGTGCATGAATGCACAGAAAATTTAAGAATGAATTTGACAACTGTCTAGTATGCACATGTTTTCCATTATACCTTATAGCTCTCAAACTCAGCCTGGCAGCCAGTGAGTTCTCTGTTGGCTAGGTCTAGGTCCTCCTGGAGCAGAGTAGCCTTCTGTTCCAGACTCCTTACCGCCCTCATGTTAGACTCGTTGGATGTACGCATCTGAGAAATACAAACAGAGACATTACCAGAGTGTGTAGCTCATTGTATGCTCTGTATAGTCAAACCTGCTTTAGCGACCACCTGTCTACAAAGACCACATGTGTTGCTTCCCTTGAAAATGGTTTCTCATTGAAACATGTACTAAAGGAACCTGTACATAAAGACCACCTGCCTATAAAGACCACTTTTCTTGTCTCCCTTGCGTGGTCTGATCTGTGCATTTTCATAAAATTGTCTCTTGTGAGGTTTTGGAATCAACAATCTTGCTTTTAAAATAACATCCAGTGAGAAGCAAGGCACTCTCACATATGGATACTGTACATGGGACTATGCGTACATATTGCATCACTATTATATAACTCACTTTAGAAATCTAGCCATCTGATTGGTCGTAATTGGAGTTGTGATTTTAGCCATGCCCAGCCTACCAGTTAATAGTCTTTTGAAAAGTGCCCTCATACCCGCCTATCAGTCAATAGTCTTTCAAAAAATGCCCTTAATGCTGCGATCCCCATTGGTTTACATGTTAAAATTGTCTTTGTGCGAGCGCGGACACCATACAGTGCTTTTTGTCTGCGATTCCCAAATGATTGAAACTTTCAGTCATTTTTCCAGCAAAGATTAACAGACAGTGTCTCAGATTTTCCGTGATGTTTTAACCAATCTTTACTCAATAAAAGGATAAGGTAAGAATTTCTTGGTAGATTTTTGTCTCAATTCGGCATATAAAAGACATATCGACTGCTTTAATATTCGAGGTCTGGCTCTCAAAGCATTCGATATCTCTATACAGTCACACCTTTCTATAGCAACCGTCCAAGGGACACACAAAAAGTGGCCTTTGTAGACAGGTGTTCTTTGTAGACAGGTTCCTTTAGTACATGATTCGATGAGAAGCTATTTTCAAGGGAAACAACAAGTGGTAAATACACACAACAATTAGTATCTGTTACATATTTTGTAGAGGTTACATGTATGTCACTTCTGAAAAATAATGAAAAAACCAACCTGGTCTTTGAGTTTCTGATTGTCTGCGGCCATCTTAGCTTGCTCCATCTTGCCATCCTCGGCCTGCTGAGTGAGATACTCCACCTGGCCATAGAGGGCAGCCTCTGCACTTCTCTGCTCGCTCTCCGTCTTCTTCAGATCAGAGAGCTCCTTCTTAGCTTTCATCAACATCCCCTTGATTTTGTTTGCTCTCTCCTCCGCCTGGTCACGCTGGTTACCTACCGCAGCTGCACATCAAGGTCAAAGGTCAAAATAAGAAAATCCGGTCCGTTTTAATATCAGTTTTATTTTTCCATACCGTAAATTTCCATGTATAAGACGCACCCCTATTTTGGGGTCAAGAAAAAAAAAAAAAAAAAAATTGTACCTGTGTATAAGACGCAACCCCCGACTTTCAATTTTTTTCGGCGGTGTCTTATACACGGAGATTTACGGTACATGTTTGTAGTTTTTACACAAACAAATTAAGATATTTATGTAAGCAACAAATTTCATTATGTTATACATGTTCCTCACAGAATCAACATAATTCAGGAGTCCTTAACAGAATCAAATGCCATTTAAACACAAAGATACCAACTGAAGGGTAATCTTGATGCAACAATGTATTGCCTTGGTTTGGAACTATGCCTCATCAACTTGCGTGCTTCTGGTTCCTTCATCTACTCTTTATAATTAATTTTCATTTAGCTTAAGATTGACAATTTCAAACTCTTCTTCTTCTTCTTTCAATTCTTCTTCTTCTTCCAAGGAAAGTGCTTCAAGGCCTTGAAGATTGCGTACTATGTGTGCCTGTGAGGAGCCTGTGTGAGCCTGCTGGTCAGGATCCTTGTGCATATATGTACAGGATGCGAGTAAAAGCTTTCAATCCCGTGAGGGCAGTTAGGGGTGCATCTTCCCCAGTGAGAACTTAAATGCCTCAAGGGAGAGTGAGCAGGCTGGATCTACTGGAAGGTTGTTCCAGTCCTTGGTAGTTCTGGGGAAGAAAGCAATTTTTAAAAACGTAATTACTGCAAGAACATTCCATCTTACCGACTTCATTCTGCATTGCATCTAGTCTCTTCTCCAGACTGTCCACCTCCGTTGTGAGGTTAGTAATCTTGGTGTCTCTCTCATCGATAGTTGCGTTCAGACTTGATACCGTTTTCTCATAGTCTGCTATTTCCAGATCCATAAGATTGCTCTGACTGGCTTCCTACAAACAAACAAAGTTAGATTCACACAAGGTTAGTAAACTTCATGCATCTCTCATCGATGGTTATATTCAGAATACTGTATTTTGCTTAGTTGTCATCTAATAAAACTGGTAGTTAACTTTGACATTGGTTCACCAGTACATTTCTGATGAAGATGTCTTGATCATAGAAGGTAAAACTGTCAAAGGTTAATAATGTTTGGATGTATCAAAGAACCAATTCATAATAGTTGTTCAATAAAGTCTGAAGACTCATGAGATGTGAAACAGGTCCCCGATTGGCTTCCTTCATAGCAAAGAGAGGTAGATGCATGGAATGTTCATTGGAACTGTTCCTGTAAATATGATCACATTGCACGAGGTTCAGCCCATTTTGCAGCATTTCATATTTACATAAGCATCCTATACATCACAAAGGTACCCGTAAAATTAGTGTATACTGTCACATGAAGCACAATTGTTCTGTGAAAAATCTTATAAAATTTGTTTGTGAAAATATAAAAAATGTATAAAAGTGACAACATGAAATTATAAAAATCTGACTCAAATATCGATTGCTGATTGATAAATGGCGAATTTATTATAGTTCTCTCCATGTTCTGTATTGATATGTTCATAAGTATAAAAAGACTCAACTTACTTGAAGAGCAGCTCCTAGTTTCCTAGTGGTGTTATCATGTGTTGTCTTCTGTTCGTTCAAGGATTTCTCAAGGATGACAACTCTCTCATTTGCCTGTAAATAATAATAATAGGTCCATTTATATTGCGCAGCTACTATATGAATATACTCTAATGTGCTAAATACAAAGTACCATATTATTACCCCGGGTGTAGCTGAGCCGCCATCATGACAATATATACAAAGATAAAATATGGAATTTCATAACAGATAACAAAATCAAAGTTACATATAAATTGACAGAAAATATGAAAGTATAAACCATAGTACAAATGGACAATGGTGCATCCGTAAAAAGCCAATAAGGCTTGACAATTGAATGCACCAGGCGCAGAAGTAATAATAACATATACTTGGAAGAAGAAAAAATAAATTCAAATAGAATTCTGACCTGTTGCAGTTGTTGCTCTTTCTCTGTCTTCTCTGTCCTCTCAGCATCCCTCTCCTCCTCGGCAACCGTCGCCCTGCTCCTCATCTCGGCCACGCCCCTCTCTAAAGTCTTAATCTCCTTGTCTTGACCGTCAAGTCTCTGGACTAGCTCTTCCTTCAATTGCTTCGTCTGAGTACACTCCATCGAGAGATTCTAGGATGTAGAGAATTCATTCATCTTATTAAGAAAGGCTATCCTCAGCTTCAAACGACGATTATCCAACCTGGGGCGTGTTTCACAAAGACTAAGATCAACTTTAAGTTGGACTTAACTATGACAGGCCATTCATGCGACTGGTTGCTCTCACTATTGGTCTCTCAATTATGATCTTTAGATAATATTTTTTCCTTCAATAATGAACTATCAAAAACGTATATTCTGTAGATTTGTGACCACGATTTAAAAGTCCCTGGAGACACCAATACCAGTAGATGGTGAGAGCAAACAGTAGCATGAATGGCCTGTCATAGTTACGTCTAACTTAAAGTCGATCTTAGTCTTTGTGAAACACCCCCCAGGGTTTTTAAATGGGTCCAATGGGACCCCCTTAACCCTGCCACACCACACTATCTACTGGATCTTCATCACCACGATGGCGAGGTGTGGCCCTCAAGGTATATTCAAGGTATGGGGGTCATATCAAGTGAATATCTATCTCAGTACATGTAGATTTCAAACAAAATGTGTACATCTAAGAAACACACCTGTCTAGGAATTTGATCTACCGGTACTTGCCTTTCTGGGTACACTCCACTGAGATTCTAGTGTGTTTAGATGTAATGTATGAATTCATTGTATTCATAGAAATGAGCTTTGGGGAAGTGTATTGTAAGTGAATAGGTATCTCACTATATACACTGTAGCATCCATGCATCCCTGTCTAGAACCTTGATACGTTTGTCTTGTCCTTCTGATCCTTCAGTTACTTGGTTTGAGTATGTTCTTATGTTAAGACTTTTCATGGTGACACTTTTTTTTACTCTGATCATGCATGATAGTAAGTTTTAGTATGTTTTTTGTTTTTGTTCTGTTCTTTTGTTCTTGTGTTCCTGTATGTGTGTTTTTAGGGGTAGGCTTTTATATAAGGAATCCCTCCTTTCTGCCTATCCCAAATGCTCTTAAATTGCCATTGTTTTTGTTATCACTTTCTTGTTTTTGTTATAACTCCATTCTGTATTTGTATGTTTTAAATGTTTTTATGAAGAGTGTTGAATAAACTTTGAATGTGAACTTTGAATTAAGTAGGATTTCAATTTATTTACATCCAAGTTACACTAATGAGACCATCAACATGTCAACAAGAAACTCAACAAAATATTACGTTATCCAAATGGGCATGTTATCGTTGGAGTCCGTTTGGTGTTGTGACTGAAGAACAAAACCAGGGCGGTGTTTCTCAAAGACTAAGATCGACTTTAAGTTGGACTTAACTATGGCAGGGCATTCATGCCACTGTTTGCTCTCATCATTTAGTGGCAATGGTCTATCGAAGGACGTACAAATCATGGTAAAAAATCTACAGAATTTACATTTTTTGATAATTCATTATTGAAGGAAAAAAAGGTATCTAAAGATTATAATGGTGAGAGCAAACAGTGGCATGAACGGCCTGCCAAATTTAAGTCCAACTTAAAGTCGATCTTAGTCTTTGTGAAACACCCCCTGGTGTTGAGGGAGTTAACATGTCTGTAATTTAAAAAAAATTGTTCCTAATTTAGAGCGGGAGAAGTATAAGTTTGATCAATAAAATACCACTTACATTCAAGTCTTGCTGTGTTTCTGAAATCTGCTTCTCCAAT
Organism: Strongylocentrotus purpuratus; assembly: GCF_000002235.5. Lineage (NCBI taxonomy): Eukaryota > Metazoa > Echinodermata > Echinoidea > Camarodonta > Strongylocentrotidae > Strongylocentrotus > Strongylocentrotus purpuratus. The sequence continues at coordinate 33,393,257 of NW_022145597.1, read as the reverse complement.
TCTTTTATCCTTCAAATAAAACATGAAAAAGAAAAAGAAAATGGAATGTTACACAAGTATAATGAAACTGTGATATGGAAACAGATTCAACTGAATTATGTGAAGACCAATAATATACTTATTTATATATAAGTAATTATTGTACAACACCATAACAAGTGTATTCTTGCCTCTTTATTGGACTACCGGTAAATTAAAATAATTTTCACATTTTTTGTCTTCTGTTCACAAGTTTATCAGTATGGTTTAAATGATCAGGAATAAGTTCTGTGATACATCACAAGGGTACATGTATTAACCTGTGACAGTTACCTCAAATGTGTTCTGGCACGCTGAATTTAGCTGCCAGTTTTTTATAGCCACAAGACATAGTTTGGGCTATCCCCAATGTATCATAGAACTTATTCTTAATGATTTGTTAAATTTACCTCTCAGTTTTTGCCTCCAATTCATCTTGAAGCTTCTCATACTCATTGTGTAGACTCTGAAATTTTGAAAGGAGAAAGTATATATATATTAATGATCTAATTACCCAAATCTTTGAGTTTGCATATATGACTGTGCCTCTTCATTAGTGTTACACCTAAGAACCTTTATATTGTGATTTTGTTCTTCCAATTAAAATGTCTCTCGCTGAAAACAAAAACAGCATACCATCCTCGTTATTTAGGAAGATGATAATGAGAGAGGAAGCACAATAATTATGACAATACAGTCAAACCTGCTTTAGTGACCACCTGTCTACAAAGACCACTTGTCTACAAACGCCACATTTGTTGTTTCCGTTGAAAATGGATTCTCATTGAATCATGTAATAAAGGAACCTGTCTACAAAGACCACCTGTCTACTAAGGCCACTTTTTGTGTTTCCCTTGGGTGGTCGCTATAGTAAGGTTTGACTGTATTTATAAAGTACACATATCCATCATTATGGATGCTCAAGTCACCAAAGAATAATTACAAATAAATGCTATTACAAGGAAATCAATCAGTTATGAATTGAAGTATATAAAATGAGGAATAACTGTAGGCAGTAAGCAGTGATACTGACAGGAAATATTCAAGGAAAGAGAAAGAGAAGCAGAGGGAGACAGCCCATCAAATACATGGATAAGTTCATTGGGCTGACTGGTAACAGAAGTAACGTCACATTACAAAGAACCAGAGATAGAAATAGATGGAAAGCCTTGATGGCCAATGTCTGGAACAGACAAGGCATCTAGCGAGCATGTAAGTAGTAGTCAGAAGAGGCGAAAGAGAACAAAAAAGAGAAGTGAATTTGACAAACCTGATAGTTCTCCACATGTTGGTGACTCCCGGAGAGCCTAGCTTCCAGTGATTCATATCTCTTACTCATAGTCTGCAGCTCAGACTGTGTCTGTTCCTTCTGTTGTGAAATAGCTACCATCTGATAAAGAGAATTCATTTACACTCATCAGTGACCCAAGGAGGAGTACACTAATAATAATAATAATATTACATTCATATAAGGCATTACATTATATATTTCAAAGCTCCAATAATACTAAGCCCAGGCTTTACTTCATCAATATATTGGGTAGGGGATAAGGATTAAAATCACCTTTAAGTTAATTAGTATTTGGTCTTGGATTGAAGTTCCTAAAGGCAATAGACAGCAGAGCATGAGTTGTAGAATGTTCTGATCATTTACTTCAAAACATGCATAACCTGGAAACAAACATTTGTGTACCAATTTGTATCTGGTACTAGTTATAACGTATATTTATCAACCCAAACGTATGGTTCTCGTGCTTTTTCAACAGCAGCGTCTGTCTTGTGAAACCAACTTCCTGACCAGCTTCGAGTGGTTGGGGCACTGACAGCTTTGGAAGAGCCCTAAAAACCTTTTGGTTTCAAGGGTTTCCTAGAGCTGCTTTGTCCTTTTGCTGGTCAGGAAGTTGGTTCGAGATAATGGGTTTCTGTTTGTTTGTTGAATTTGTATAAACGTAATGTCAAATATTTTTACTTAGATGTAATTATAGGTGAATTGGTTTATTTTCCCATAAATATTTTTTTTTGTCATTTGCTTATCTGCTTTGTTATTTATTATGTTTATATATTCAAATTTGTCATGATTATAAAGTGCATAGAGAAATTTTCAATTTATTATGTGCTTAATAAATATTCTCTATACTTATTATTATGTGCATGGGTCTCGTGCTGCTTTTCTCTTGATTAGAGGTTTACTGACAGATAGCTTATAGAAGGCTGTGTTTTTTGGATCCCGGTTCCTGTATTCTTGAGCATTATAGAACTAAAAATGAAATACCCCTCAAGGTAAAAACAAGCTCTCGGTGGTCTTGCCTGCATTACGCAATTCGATATGATGAAAAATTGAGGTCGAGACATTATTTATAGGCAGGGTGGCCCATTAGCAGCCCCCCAAAAATGGAATCCTCTGAATATAATCAGCATTTTGAAGTGAATATTGGCTAAGAATCATCAGAACAATTATTTACTATAATTTGTACCAAGATTGATAACTTTCATGAAATATGAACAATTAACAAAAATTGATTTATTAATTCTCATTAAGTTGTGAAAATATAATCCAAGTCTACTGACCTAAACTGACCTAGAATTTGTGTCATGTGATTCGTGATACATAATTGTACCTCATAATCAACTGTTGACATGACATGATGAGTAAAAAACACAAGGAACAGGCTCAAGTAAGAAATGGCCGCGACTGAATAACACGTCACTCAATCAACTATGCCGATCTTTTGGAAATATTACTCTTTGAACCAAGTTTCATGAAATAAGAAGTTATACTTTCAATATTATATCAACGTCACCGGAAAACAGGCGATGTCTTGCTTTTTGCTATGCAGGTGAGACAAAAACTGGCATGAAAGCTGAATCTCACCTGTTTCTTGTTAAGGTCAAGCTCCTTCTTAGCTTTCAGAGCAACTGCTTTCATCTTCTGGACTTTCTCTTCAGATTCTCTCACTGATTTCTTCAAAGAAACTGTAATCAAAGACAAACACAAAATACTACAGCTAAACACACAAGACACAGTGTATACGAAAAGTCAAATCCATGAACAGAAATCAACATTTGCCTCTGTCCTTTGCCCAGACAATCATCTACAAGCAACATACTTGACCCATGTGAGGCAAATAGGTACCTGGAAATATACTTCCTTGATATTCCCCATGCACTGATAGCAATTTCTGAGTTTAAGCTGGAGTAATAATTTGCAAAGCTCTTTCTCAAAGCACATAGGTGTGTTATGTCAGATTTTGATGAGCTACTTGAGAATAGAATATTAATCATAAAGGCCCAATGAGAATCTTACCTATTTCTTGTTGGGTCCCTTCATTGTGACAGGCTGATCTCTGCAGGGACTCTTCTTCCAACTGTCCTTTCTATAGAGACAAGGCAGGTTTGAAATAATTATGTATTCATATAGCACACAATCCACCTGTTACACAAAGCATATTAGGAGAGCACTGTCCTTGATTTTATAGCCATACGGCATATGGTGAAGAAATCAAGTTAAAAAGATACCTAGCTCATAAATATTCATACCAGTAAAGACTTCTGTACACATTACGACCTGACTAGGAAGGTAAATTGTACAGAATTTGACAGAGGTCCTGAATACTGATAATACATGTTAATAAATATTGCACGGTATCTCAGTAAGCCTTGTAGTGAGAAGTCAGAGGATTGAAGTGCTACTGGTCTGATGTCACTATAATTTGCTGCTAATCAGGCATTTTTTCTAGATAGAAGAATCAAAACACTTAGCAATTTAAATAACACTATTTAGAGGAGGCGCGATAGCTCAGACGGTAGAGCAGTGGTCTCGTAATCCGGTGACCCGGGTTCGAAACCAAGGCCATGCGCTAGTGCCCTTTGGTAAGGCATTAATCCTCATTACCAGGTCCCTCCGAGAGGACCTAAAGCCTAAAGCATTTGTGCTTTCCTATCAGTCGTAAAATAACCACCACCACCAACCACCACCACTATTTATGTAACAATTCAGGATCTTACATAGACTCACCTTTGCATTGAGTTCAGCTACTGTTTCTCTGAGTTGAGTCATCTGGTTAGTGACATCATCTTTCTGAGATCTTAACTCCTCCACGGTTGATTTCAGACTCTCATTCTCAGTAATATGCCCATCTAGTTTGGACTATTTGAGATAATAGGAAGAAAATATTTACCTAAAATCAAATTATAACTTGGATTCAAGAAATCATCCATTAAAAAAAGAAAATATATGTACATGTATTATGCATAAAATCATCTTTCTGATGGCAAATGGCACTCAAGAATAGCTACATACTCCTTATTTCCAAACAAATAGCTTCCCCAGTTTTCAGTTCAGAATGATTTGGGAAGTAAATACTTTGACAACTTATGAAACATGAAATATATCCTTGAAGCAGTATAAAGAGTTAAATATTTTTTGGCAAGAGAACCCAAGTATAATCGTCAAATGTCAAGCATATCTCTTTGGAATAATTTACCATTTAATTTGAGAATCATAACTTCCTTAGAGACCTTTAAATCCAAGCTGAAATCTTATCTTTTTTAACAATACCTGTACTTGGCACGATGACACTCATCCAAACTCTCTCATTCTTTCTATTTTTCTTGTGCGCCTCGGAATAGAATTGTCTAGATAGACGGCACTATATAAATGCCAATTATTATCATTATTCTTATGTTATTTTTGGTAGCTGATATAATTCACTAATGCAGTCAAATCTTTGGAACATTTATTATATATATAAATGCACATCCATTCTACATGAATCACATGCACTATGAATATGACGGACAAAGAAAGAGGACAAAATATACAGTTCCTCATTCTACCCTCAACAATTGGTGTGGTAGACAAAGAAACATCCCTTCACTGCTATTATGTAAACATGCGTAGAACAGGTGTCACATGCATATTCACCTGTTCTACACATTTTTACATAATAGCAGTGAAGGGATGTTCCTTTGTCTACCAAAGCAATTGTTGAGGGTAGAATGAGGAACTGTATATTTTGTCCTCTTTCTTTGTCCGTCATGTTCATAGTGATGCATTCTTCTGCTGGGCACACAAGACACTATAGAGGAGTACAAACCTGCATAGTTTGCATTTGACCAATCAGCTTCTGCCGAGTGACCTCTAGGTCATTGACCTGATGAGTAATGTCACTTTCCTTCTGACCCATGACCTCGTTCTGATGCATGGCTGTCTCCAAGTCGGCATAGAGGGCATTCTTCTCCGACAATAATTCATCCAGTCTGGACTGAAGGCTGTCATTGGCATCTTGGAGTTGAGTGACGGTATCACTCAGTGAACTTATTTTATCTGTTTATAAAACAATAGAATTCCTTCTTTTAATGATTAGTAAAGATGACTATCGTAAAATTTGAAAATATTTCTTTAAAGGTAAAGATCAGTTCTGGTCAATTTTTGCATTGTGAAAGAAACGTTGTGGAATCGATCAGAAAAGGTTGATGATCTAGCATACATGTATAAGTATTGGTGTGTACTGCAAGGTTCTGGAATCATCAAAATGATAAGAAATTTTGCCCTGTCTTGGAGTTACAAGCACTGTACACAGAAAGATGTATATGGGACTACGCGACACGTGCATGACACATGCGCGATATCTATGAGGTCCAAATAGATATAATAATTTACCAAATATATCAATTAGTAGGCGTTTTCCCGGCAAAATTTGTATCATCACGTATTAGTCAAAACATATTCTTTCCCATTATTGGTAATTAGAGCTTCCATTTCAGTTTTTGAGAGGGGAGCGTTTCCAAAACTGGTCTTTCCCTTTAAATCAAGGCACAGACCATGAAGCCCATCAATGAAGACCTCTCAAGGGCAACTAGAAAAGGTAACAATAAAGACAGGTGCTCTTAGAACATATTTCAATAAGAAATACAGTTCAAGGGAAAACAAACTATATGCTCCTTATAGACAGGTGGTCGCTTTAGCAAGTTTGACTATCACATCTGTGCATGGGATGTTTCAATAACTATAACAAAAATATTTATAATAATAATAATAATACTACTCAGTTTTTATATAGCACAAATTACAGTTAAGTCTTGAAGCCGCAGCGCTATGGAAATAGAAACAATTCAAGAAGTGAATACAGAAGAAATGAAATGATAAGAATATAATAGCATGATGAAAATCCTAACTGGAAACAACATGTACATGTATAAATAGTTAAAGTTAAGATCGTTATGAATGGTGTAGGCAGAGACTACACTGGGAAGCTAGTCTATCAGGTTTCATGTATACCTTGAAGTTGTACTAGCTGTGTCTCCTTGTTGTTGTCTCCTTGCTCCCTGGAGCTCCTCAGCTCCTTGATCTGCTCCTGCAGCTCCTGGACCTTAGCCGTGCTTGCTTTCTTCAGCTTCTCAAAGTTAGATGCATACTTCTCCTTGCTTCCCTCTAGCTCCAGGATCTTCTCCTCCAATCTCCTACGTTCCTGAACAGCTCCCTGCTCCAGCTCCTTCAGACTGGCCTGGTACGTCTCCTTCTCCTGCTCATGTAAGGTCATCTGGTCTTGAAGCTCCTTCAGACTGGCCTGGTACGTCTCCTTCTCCTGCTCATGTAAGGTCATCTGGTCTTGAAGCTCCTGCAGACGGGCCTGGTATGTCTCCTTCTCCTGCTCATGTAAGGTCATCTGGTCTAGAAGCTCCTGCAGACTGGCCTGGTACGTCTCCTTCTCCTGCTCATGTAAGGTCATCTGGTCTTGAAGCTCCTTCATGGTGGAGCTCATCTCTGTTTCAAGTTTGGTGATGCAAGCTTGGAGCTGCTCCTTCTGCTCTTGCAATTCTTCGATGATTTTCTTACCTACATATTAAAGGGTAAAACCAAAGAGTCCACAATAAAAACTTGATTATAAGACAACTACCCCTGGAGTAACCTACATTGGATAACTTTTTTTAAGACAACTACTCCTGGACAACTACATGCACCCCATAGGAAAACAAGCTTCTGGCACCACAACCCCCAAGGACAAATTTCACAGACAAAGATGTAGTTCAAAACAATTTTTTTACCTTGATCTACCTCTTTCTGCAATGCTGTAACTTTCTTCTCTATTTCCCCTTTCTCCTGCTCCAGTTCAGCTTTTTTGGATTCCAGCTTACTTGCTCTTATATCATCTCCTTTACTCTGTCAAAGGAAAAACAAAATATATAAAAGAATGGAGAACATTTACATTTTTAAATTCTGAGCATTATATTTTCCTTGTTTCTATCTGTAATCTGTATTCTGAATAATCAATCAGGTAATAAATGAGAGTTCATAAAATGTAAAATAAATCATGAAAATTAAGGACAACAAATTTGAATGGTTGTTTTGTAAGTTTGGATGCCTAAACTCATTTTGGTGGATTCACAGCTATCATTCAACTTCCATCAAATTCTTTTGGCTGATGAATTCATTTAAATTTATGTATTTTTGTGTATTTCTTATAACTTCATAAACCTCCCTATTTCAATGGACACAGAGTTCATAACATTTTAAGGCTTTTTTCTTTCAACATAATTAGCTGTAAGTTTTTGTTTGTTGTTGTTTAAAAAAAACTGTACCAAACATCCCTTTTCCGCTTTTATGCAAAGAGTAAATGTATTCATATTCATCTAGATCATGGTGAAATAGAATGCATGTGATGGTCAATTTTGCATGATTCCTACAAGGCCAACTATACTCACTGTAGAGCTCTGTGTCTTCTGAAGGGTCTCCACTTGTTGTTGGTATTCTGAGCTTTGCTGCATGCTTTCAAGATGAGCCATTCTGATCAGCATCAATTGTTCCTTCACTACATCCATCTCTTCCTTCAACTCTTTCATCTCCTCTTCCTTCTTTTGAGCATCTTCTTTTGCAGTTCCCAGGGCTAATTGTAATTCTTCTTCTTTACGGCACATCTCCTCTATCTTCTCATTATCTCCTTTCATCATAGTGTGTTTCAGAGCTGTCAATTCCTTTTCTAGATCTTCCACCAACTGCGCCTTCTTTCGTTTCTCCTCTCTGGATGACTCTAAAGCGCCCTCAACTTCTTCAAGTTTCTCTTTTAAATCTTTCATCTCTTCATCCTTTCTGACGACATCTTCTTTCATTTCCTTGATGATTTTCTCAAGTTCTCCCTTGGCGTTGGTGAGGTCCTCCACCTTTTTGTTTTCCTCGCTTGACACACCTTCCCCGACACTCTTCAATTCTTCTTTCATCCTCTCAGCATCTTCTTTTGCAGAGTCAAGAGATTGTTGCAGCGAACCTTCAATCTTGGTCATTTCTTCTTCCTTCTTCAATTTGTCTTCTTGTAATTTCTCAAGTTGTTGCTCTTTTTCTCCAACTGATCTCTTTATCTCTTCAAGTTCAGCCTCTTTTGCAGTAGCTTCCTTCTGAAGGCACCCATAACTCAGCTCAAGCTCTTGAAGATTCTTTTTAAGACTGTTCTTCTCTTTTGTGGTATCATCAAGTTGCTTCTGGAGAACCTGATTCAAATCAGTCTGACCTGATTTCAAAGACTCAAGTTCTTCTGACAGATGTGTTCTTTCCTCTGCAGTCTCTCTCATGCTTGCTGTTAATCTAGAATTGTCTTCAGACAATCTCTCCCCTTCAGTTTTTAGGCTGTCCTTTTCTGCACCAAGCTTTGTCAGTTGATCCTTAAGAGTGTTCAGCTCTTCCACCTGGACTTTGAGACGTGACATATCCTCTTCATATTCCTCCATCTTCGTCTGTTCTCGTTCCTTCTCTCTCTCCCATTCATGAGCTTTCTCCTCCAAGGCATTAGCTCTGGCATTAGCCTCATCTTTGGTTATGATGAGATCTTCCTTCTCTTGAAGTAGTCTGGCTAGGTCTTCGTTCATCGTCTTCAGTTCTTCTCGCAGCTGTTGTGCACAACCGGAAGCTTCCTCTGAAGTCTGCATCAGGGTCTCAAGGCGTGTCTTATATCCCTCTTCTGCATCTGCAAGTTGATTCTGGAGATTCTCTACCTGTTCCTGTAACTCTACCCCAGCCTTCATCATCACTTGCTTTTCCTCCTCCATGATCTTCAATCCCTCCTCTGCCTCCTCACTTGCCTTTCTTGAAACGTCCGTTATTTCCTTCTTCTCCTCGTTGACACTCTTCAGCTCTGACTTCAAAGAATCCATCTCCTGCAACATGGTCACCTGATCTTCCTGGAGACAAGAAATCTTCTGGGCAAGCTCATTTTTCTCTGAGATGACTTCATCTAACCGTCTCTTGGTCTCGTCATCCTTGCTTGATTCTGACGACATAGATTGTTTCAAGGCTTTTAAGGATTCAATGGTCTGATCTCTAGCTTCAGTCAGGATTGTGATTTGCTCTTTCAGGCTCTGTCAACAAAAAGTAAGAAAAAGTAGATGGCATCAATATTATAAAAGAAAATGTTTTCTATGAGCATGTATAGTTGCTCTCAATAGTGCATATACAGTTAACTAAATTATTCATACCACATGAAAATTGATTTTGTTTTGTTGTTTTTCGTAATTAAGGAATAAAAGGTGGACTGGTTGATTTAAGACCTTGCTAAATACTTTATAGATGTAAGTTTTAATACGCTACATGGTTAAGAAACATAAATCTAGACAAATACATTTTTCACATACTTACGATTTTTAAAACGTGGTATTGGTATGGATTACACGTGATCAGGCCTAAAAAAAAAAATGTTGCATTGCCCTTTGTGACCGACCCAAAAATCTTGAAATCTATGGTTTTTAAACCATTTTTTTAGAAGAAAAAAATGTATTAAAGCATTCAAGACAGAGAAATATCAGCACAAAGAGGGAGTAAAAAAAAATGACCCATGTTTTGGCACCTAAAGGGCAATGCAGCAACTTTTTTTTTAAAGCCTCATAGAAAAAAACATTAGCAGTTTTTCTGCTTCTCAGAATACAAGCCAATGAAAATTTGTATAATTTAATCTAATTCTGAAAATACAGGACAATGGTTATAACTCACCTTATTCTCGTTTGTGATTGCTTGTTGATCTTCTTGTAAACATTGGAATGTAGTTCGCATGGTCTCTTCTTTCATCTCCATGCACTGAATCTGTTCCTCCAAACCCTGCATCAAATAGAATATAGTTGAAAATTTCATGAAATGTTATGTTTTGTATAATTACTGTATGTACCATTAAATGTGGAAGAGGGAATTTGAATCGCTTAGTTTTTTCCATTATAATTGCTTCAATTCCACAGGTTTATCTTTAAAAAGAAATTAAAAAACCTATTATACTGAATATTTATGTATACTTTCTATTTCACAACTTTAAACCATGTAAAATGTATCATATTATTGAATGTTGAATTGTATATCTGATTTCTTGTCAAAATTACTGTTCTGTTGGAAATGAAAAATAAAAACTGAAACTGAAACTAAAATATCCTGAGTTTGATGGTAATCTGTCCATAGGTTCTAATGATAATGCAATCACAAGCTATTTTTGCATACATAATGAGCCATGTGACCTAAAATCTAATCAGCTCATTGGCTCAACAATATACATACATGACCCAAATTTGGCGAGAAGTATGGTCGGACACACAACCCGAAAAAATGCCTCTGTCTACTTCGTTGCGGAGGCATAAAAACCTCAAGCCATATACATCCACAATAAATTTCTGAGTATGTCTATTCATAAAGAGGTTTATGATAGAAGTAATCACCTTCATCTTGGAGTTAGCCTTCTCTAGTTGAGCTACAGCAGCTTGCTGTTGTTTCTCAGCTTCACTCCTCTGGTCCGATGCGGCATTCAGAGCCTCTTGCAGAGTCTACAGAGCATCAAAACAAAAGAAAAGTTTGTTAACTTTTTTTCCCCCTCAACCACGCCCCCCCCCCCCCCTTGAGTAAAAAAAAAGAAAAAAAAAAAGAGGATTTGGGGGGGGGGGAATGGCATCTAACAACATTCTCTCTTTTGAGTAAGAAAAATTGGGAAAAGTTGGGAAAACATAGGAAAAAATAGAGAAAATAAGGGAAAAATCAGGAAAAAATCAAATAAATTCAGGAAACTGATTTAAATTGGGGTAATTATCGGGCCTGTGCCACTAAGTGATTCGTTTTGTGTACAAAGGCGCGTGCAGGGAGTTCACTGTATTAAACAACACTACCAGAATATGCCTTTTAATACAAATCGCTCTCTTAAAATTGACATAAAGTTGACACCCCGAAATCAGCCTTTTTGGTACACCAATCTATACTTGTGTTCCTGGCAATGATCAACATCGCGAACTCTCCGCAGTGGAAAATGTTTGTGTAATGTAAATCACACATTAATTCATTATCATCAGTAACATGTGGAAGGTTAGCAAAGCTGCATCACTCCAGTAACAAATTTCCCCATTTTTCATTTAAATTCTTGGCCGATACCAAGTGTGTTGCACGAGACGAAGCAGAGTCCCTCAGTGCACTCAAAGATAATTTGCAAGGTTTGTTGTGTTTGGGAATGATAACATGGATCGACATTTGAGGTTTTCTTTACATGGCTCTGTAGTTCACACAAACAAATGCATGCTTACTAAGGCTTGGTGACATCAATATCATATTTCATGGATCACCATGCCCTCAAGGCTAATCTCTTGCATGCCATATACACCCGGCCCCCCCATTCAGTGTTATTTAGGGTACGCATATGCATGTTCCAACCGACCCCCCCTTTTCAGCAAAAGTCCGGTGTGTAAAGTCAATACGGCTCAACCTTTTTCTTTTGTTACTTTTGTTGGCAACACGCATGGGGTCCGTCCGTTCTTGGAGTGGGGGGGGGGGCGGGCATATACACAACTGCTCTCTGCTGGATCATCATACATTAAACAAACAACCACCATCATACCACTCCAGCAAAGCATAGAGAGTCAATGCTAATGCGTATCGACTTCTAGCACTGCACTACGTGTTAATAGGCAGCATTTGAATACATGAATAGTCGATACACTCATAACACACAAATGCACGCAATCATGCCGATGTGGATGATCGGCAAGTTTGACAGTGCACTCACCATTTGAATTTTTAAATTATTCTTTCTAACATCGGAAAGTTGAAAAAATTGTATTTTACTGCTATTTAGGTGTCATCAGTCATTACTAAAGTACAGATTTTGAGTGAAATCAGTTGAGTTTTGTACAGTGGTGTTTGAAATGTTGAGAATCAATAGCACAGCTTTTAATACACAGCCCGGATAGTAATGCACCTATGTGAGCATCATACCATACCTCTTGTACTTCTGCTGCCTGAGCTAGCTGTTGCTGGACGGCATTATATGCTGCTTGCACTCCCTCATTCTCTTCTCTCAATTCTTTCAGCTCTTCCTCCATCTTACTCGTCTTCCCATCTGACGCCGCTGATGTAGGGCTACTTTTCTTCTCACTCTGAAGCTCTGCGTTCTTCTTTGCCAAATCTATGAGGTAACAAATAAATAGTACATACAGTATCAGTCACACAGGATTAATTAATACTTGGGAGTTATGACAAAATCGCTGCCACATGCAGGTCTGAGAAACCACAGTTATATTGGTGCCATTACAAAAGCTTTGTTGCAATAAATGGCCATTCAAATGACAACTTTTGAATTCTTTGTCTTTGTCTTGTTTTTTCTGGGACACACTGTATTGATGAATAGGAATTCTACTTGTGAACAGCTGTATCAATATAAACACTAGGACTGGAATTTACCGAGTACTACCACAGAAATGACAATTTACATTCTTCTCTTTACATAGCAGTGAGTAAACACTTTGCCAGCTGTCTAGACAGAAGTCTGTTATTCCTTGAGCTGCATTCATGTACAGTCAAACCTGCTTTGACGACCACCTCTATAGAAAGACCACCTGTCTACAATGACCACATTTTTTGTTTCCAATGAAAATGGTTTCTCATTGTAACTTGTACTAAAGGAACCTGTACATAAAGACCACCTTTCTTGTCTCCCTTGGGTAGTCTTTATTGACAGGTTTCACAATATTATGTAGAAATTCAAACCATCTGCCCATAGGTTTTGCACTCCATCTGGCAAGTTTTTGTGTTGTGTCTAGAAATGTTTATTCTTGCACAGTACATCAAAGCATGTGTAATAGACCATTTTTGTAAACAAATCAAATTAAATGCACAAAACTTTAAGTGTATTGTTTCAAATTATTTCATTGAACTGTTACTTGAGAATACTTGTATTTCAATTGTCAGAATGCAAATTGCGTACATTAGTTGTTGTTAGGTAGGACAAGCCATAATGTTAGTTGTACAATTAATGAATGCAATTCGTATTCTGACTATTGAAAAACAATTATTTGTAACAGGTGAATGAAATAATTTGTAACAAGGCACTTAACAAAGATTTGTGCATTAAATTTGATTCATTATGAAAATGGTCAATTGCCATTTTGAAAGTCAAGGAGGATACAACTTGCAATGTAAGCAACTTACATGTACACCCCTTGTCCTTTGTACTGTATATGAGCCTACCTTCACATTTAGCTTTCATCTTCTGAACCTGCATGGCTTGTTTCTTGACATACTTGATTAGATCTTCTTTAGGTAGACTCTCCAGCTGATAATAAAGAAAATTAAAAGAATTAAAAAGCTCAACACTAGCATATTATAGCATGATTATACACCCTCACCCAACAATAACCTATAGAGCCACTATATTGAACAGATGATAGAGATTAATCACCTAACTTTGTAATATTGTAAAGAGAAGAAACTTAGCTGTATCCAGAATAATACAGTACCGACATACATTGGAAATTGATACAACTTGCAATGGGTGTACGAGACATGAGCTAAATCAAGGATTTTTATAAAGGATCTAAGTCAAAGTTACCGGATCCCTTTAAAGTTTCTGTTGTTTGACTACTCACCTTGCCAGCCTTGGGGGCAGGGGACTGTTTAGTGTCCCCTCCCTCCTGTGCACTGGGTGATGCAGCCTGAGACATCTCAGCAGGCTTGGCTACAACTGATCACAAGTATGGCACCATCACCTACACAAGGAGATCAACAAAAACAACATACACATTCAGAACAATAATAACTTCCAACATAAAAGTAAATTTACAGGAAAGCTATTTGAACAAATGGGTTGGAGGCTTTTTGTGAACATTCTACACATGAAATATTACCACTTTCCGGCGTGTGACTATGGTATGATGACAAAATGTGGTTTTATAAGTCTGTTTTTTAAAACAAACTTGCTTCAAATTTAAGTAAGAGAGGGCCTTCTTAACTTAGCTCTTAAGCGCAACTTAAGTTCAATGGAAATGTCAATACGTAATATTATGTCACACCATGGAGATTTTGACATGCCATACTTTAAACAGGTAACGCACTTCACACATAACTGACGCAGACAACATAAAATAGACAAATCAATGAACATTTCAGAATAAATTTCCAGTTTGTACCTTAAATATGACGAAAATGAGAATTTTTCAAACTTAAATATAGTTACATAAGACTTAAACTTAAGTGAAATACTTAACAAGTGAACAACTGTCGATATCAGAGACTTGAGCTTTCGGTCTAAGCCAACGCTTACCCCGAGCCAAAGGAGGCCTGCGCTGCGCGCCAGCCCGCCGGGCTGGTCGGCTTGAAGGATCGTTATTCATATCGCATCAACACAAGCTAGGCGCGGCGCAATAACAATCACTCTAGTCTAGTCTCACTACTGACTCAGCATCTCCACACTATGTTTACTCAATACATACTTCACCACCAGTTAAAATAATCAAATGACATCTCACATCAAGCGATAATGAATTATCAGAGTAAGATTAGAAATAAGTATATGAAATTAAAGTACCTGATCTGAAAATTGGCAAAACGACTTCCTAGCTACGTCATACGTGGCTTAATTTTGGCCATAGAGTCTACATGTAGCTTATTTTCATATTTACTCTCAGTTGTTCTACGGCAAGCCAAGTTACCAAGTTTGAGAATGGTTGTGGCAATAATGACAGTATATGACCGATATATGTTGTAAAGTGTCACTCTGATTGATGTTTTAAATCTAAAAATGATTAAAATGATGATTTAGATAAAATTTTGACAATCCTCAACTATTACTGTACTTATTAAATAATTCTTAATTTAATTTGCCTCCGCCTTATTTGGCATTTCATAACTAAGTTGGTGCCATAAAAGTTATATCTTCTTCAAAAGACTTTATCCTCCCATTTTTACAGAGTAATAGTTTAATAAAAACGAATTAAACAACCATTTTGATTCCGGACTTTGCTTCCAAGCTATTTACTTATCGACGATAAAGTTTCTCTGCACGAGAAGTCTTCCAGTTTCACGGCCCAGATGACCAAAGTTTTAGGCAAATTCTTACTCCTAAGTCCCACACGTAGACTTTATTGTTGCCTACCAGTGCCTACATTAGCAGGGCATTCAAATACAAATCTAAACTCACGATCACGACTTTTTTCATCGGGAGCAACCATGGCCGATTTCCCTCTTAAGTCTTACTCTGCAGCGCCATGGATGGAGGAATTGAAGCATATTCCAAGGCATAGACTCGAGGTGGGTGTGGGGGAGTGCAAGTAAAGTAGATTTTTTTCAAACTTCAATATCGAACTTTCATTTTTTCAAAGAGGAAAATGAAAATGAGTTGTCAGTCCTGCACATTTCATGAATGTTGCACAATCTTTATGAATTCAATTATGAAATATGAAGTCTGTGCTTTTACTAGTTTTACAAGTACAATTATTGTCTAGAATCTATGATGAAATGGAATTGTGTAAAAGTTGTCCTTTCTTCAACTAGTTTGTAATTGTATTGTGCCTGAAATTTGAAAGACTGTGAGTATGATTTTATCTTAATAAAGACTAGACCCTAATTATTTTTGCAAAAAAAATATTTAAAATGCCCTTCACCTTTTCATAGCAATGACAACTAATTAGTAATTACATTACTTCATAGTGTATTCCAGGCAATTTAATGGATGGACAAGTAAATTTCATCTTTGGTAGATGTAAACCTAGTCTATTCTCATTTTTTTTTCTTTCAAAAGCATTCTACTCACATCTGTCATTTGTGTTAGTATTTTGTTGTTGTGTGTGTCTGATTTATATTCTTCAATCTTCAGTGCAATACAATGCATCTAATAATTGAATATTTGAAGTAAATCATGATTTTGATAACTGTACGTCACTAATGATCATATCCATTTATTTGTTATTATAAGAACCCTTCAACATACAGATTGCAATGTTCCTAAAAAATATTTTAGAAAGAATGATGATTTTTTGTTGATTAAAACTACAATGTACATCTTACTTCCAGGACCCAACAGTTGGAATATTATTTGTTTCAACACAATATTTGTTGATAATGCTTGTAGTGTAGTTTATATGAAAGGGTATTCTATGTCTTATATTATTGTGAGTGATTGGTCTAAATCAAGTGCTGATAACTATGAGTCAAACTGACCTTGAAAAAGTGTTTTGATTGAAGACAACTCCTCTCTAACTGTCTTAAGATTATTGATTCTGATTTGAACATTTATAATTTACTACCTATTTCATGTGAACAATATCTGCTTTACTCAAAAGGGTTATTTCTTATTTCTCCCTTACTAGCTTGCCATGCTGAACAATCCCATACACAGATGGAATCTTCCTGGAACACCAGCAAACTTTGACGTTTTCATCAAGAGAGATGACATGACAGGCAGCTCATTGTCAGGAAATAAGGTTCGCACATGCTACATATTTTTTGTGATGATGCTGATATCGTACAATTTGTATTACTATATTAGATTTTTACAAAACACTTACAATTTCTTGCCTTATATCATGCCAAAAAAGTGCTATTAGAAGATATGCCACAATGATCAAGAGCTAAGAGAGAATAATACCATCTAGCTGTATTTATCTATTCATTTTTGCAATGACTTGCTCTTTGCCCATATTTTGATTTCGGATGTTTCATTAGTTTGAGGCTAAAGTGGATGTTGACTAATTATCGTTTTTGACGTTGATCTGTAGTAGTTATAGTTAAATGTGTATCATGCGTTTATTGTGACAGTTGATAAGATTGGATGAATACAAAAGCAGAGAGACCTCTAAGGAAGGAGAGAAGATGAAGAGAAAGAAAGAGATAGAGGGAGGGAGAGAGTGAGAGACAAACAGACAGACTTGGAAAGACAGTAAGTGCTAGGAGAGACAGAAAGAGAAAGTAATGGAGAGTGATAGAGAGAGGGAGAGAGAGAGAGAGAGAGAGAGAGAGAGAAGGGGGAAGAATAAGGAAAACCATGAGAATAATGTTCTTGAAAGCAATACATTCTCATTTATTTTAATATAGTTTAAAAAGAACTATAATAGATGTTGATTATGAATGCCCTTTTCTTCTCTCTGTAGATTCGTAAGCTTGAATTCTTGTTAGCAGACGCAGTAAGCCAGGGTTGTGATACAGTGATAACTTGTGGAGGAGTAAGATCCAACCACTGTAGAACCACAGCCGTAGCAACCAGACAACTTGGTATGGACTGCCATCTTCTTCTCAGATCAGAGGCAACAGTGAGTAGAAACAAAACATCAAGAAATGAAATCGTTGCCTGATCTAGTTGCTTTTGCCTTTAAACAGACTCTTACAACCCTTGTTGAAACCAAGTTGTGTCTATTTGAAGGTGACATTAAAGCTTGGTTCCCAGGGTTATTTTCCCAACTACACAAAAATACATGTATTTAGGCGAGGCGTCAAAAATAAATATACCAGCCAGCGGCAGCTAACTGCACTTGTGCGTCCTGGCTGCATTTTTTAAATTAGCTCAGCCGGCTACCGCTGGCGGTAGGACCCTCAATTAACTCATGATGTCATCATAATGGTCTCCGAACAAAAGCATGCGCCGGCTGCCGCCTTTCGAATGGAAACCGAGCCTCAGATCCCAGCCTGGCGCAAGCCGGCTGGGCTAATAAGTGCAAAATAATTGCCCCAGCCAGGCTTCGGCCGTAATTGCAGCCTCGATGCGCCAATACGTGAGGCGGCAGCCTGCTGGTATCGATATTTTTGACGCCTCGCCTTACTGGAAAGAGGCATATAAAGGGTTCACTCTTAACTCTTTTACTCTGTATCCCCCAGTACAACATTGATGATCTCACATCCTAATCATGTAGAATGTTATATTTGTTTTATTTCTTTTTATAAGAAGAAGATATACCAACTACATTTGTCAAAGTTGTCATTTTGCTTTAGATTCCATTTGGTTATCACAAAAAGACAAATAAAGCACCGTTGTTCTGACTTATCACCCTTAGTTTTGGTTATTTTGATTTGATTTGATTCAAGATTAAGGATACATGTCTGGGTATCTCCAGTTGAATTACGTAGTATATTGCTTCTTTCTGTTTCTTCTCTCTCCCTATCTCTCTCAAATTTTACCACAGAACCTAGATGGATCATTCACAGGCAACACATTGTTAGACAGTATGGTTGGATGTAGTTTCTATCTCATACCCAAGAAATCTCAGTACAACTCACACATCTATCCCAGAATGCAACAGCTTGTAGAGTATCTAAGGCAAGTGATGATGACTCAATTTGTTTAAACTTCTTATCTGAAGTGAATTGAGCTTTGAATTATGCGGGATATATGATGGGACTGTGTAAGAGTAAGCTTCTGAAAATGTTGCCAAAAATATTTCTAGAGGAGAAACAGAGGAGGGGCATATGGAGGGGAATATATAATTTACTTGCACTTAATTCAGACTATACTCAATGGCTTGAAGTTATTTTCAGCTATCAGTGAGTGTCTGCTGATTTCTTACATTAACTAAGTTGTTAATGTTTGGTGATGCCATTATTCACCTTTATAGAAAATAAGAATGCCAGTAACATTGCAAGAGAGAAAATATTTGCCTTCTTTCTTTTCTGTTTTTAGAGATTCTCTAGGAAAGAAAGCCTACCCAATCCCAATAGGTGGATCTAACTCAGTAGGAGTCTTTGGATACCTGGAATGCTTCAGAGAACTCCTCCAGCAGGTATTTAGCAAAATACTTTCAAAATAGCTCTCAACATAGCTCAGAGTTTTGGCATGTCTCTTATTCCTTACTTACACAAACTCTATTATACTTGTTTCTAAAAGTTACTGTAGGTCATGTTTATTTACAGCGATATATGTTGTCTACTTTAGCTTGCTGCAGCTGAATTCTTGAATGATTTACCACACTTTGTTAAAGAGCTAGATCGATGGTTGATCAATATAGAAGTATGTTTAATAAAACACAATTTCATTCAGTTTTTGAAGTTCACTAGGAGTACTAGGCTACTATCCAGTAGCATTTCTAATTGAATATAATTTTGTGGGGTTTTGTTGTTGTTGTTATTTTTAAAACTTTTGTTTCTGTCTCATATTAGTAATCGATGCTCTCTCCCTATTAATGCCATTATCAATGGTATCAAAGGAATTTGTTATGATTATACACTGTCTAGATTAATCTTTCTTGCTAATATGCTTGTATGTTGCCCTCTTAGATGACTTAAAGTCAATTTGATAATGTCCTTGAATTAAATTGGGATGATAACCCTCAATAGCCAAGTGAGCTGGATGTGATATTAAAGCCCATTTGCACTAGTTTGGCCAAGAGGGATTAGACCACCAAGCGTGGTCACTGACAGGTGGCTATCTCATCAACTCAGCTCTCAATTAACATAAGAAAAAGAGGATCATGTGGGACCAACAGGCACCGCTTAGGCATTGTTGTCTATATAGAGGGAGCAAGTACCTATGCGTAGTAAGGTGGGGCTTAAAAGGAAGAGACATTTGAAAATAATGAAGAAATTCATATTTTTTTAAAACAAACAAGCCATTATAACCCCCTAAAATGACAACTACTTTTTATATATATATATACATATATATATATATATATATTGTAAAGCGCATTGACATTTCAACAGACATGAAATCGCTATGAAAGAACAAAGTATTATTATTACAACTAATGCAAACTATAATTGTGATTCACTTTTGTCATGTGATTGTAGGATGTTCAGGAGAGGTTCAGCGATATTGTCATAACATCAGGCAGCAGTGGATCACTAGCTGGTCTTGCAATCGGCAACTATCTGACAGGAAGCAAACTCAGGTTTGTTCCATGAGCTTTAATATCCAGGATCATGAATTGGTACTCCTGATACCACAAAATTGCCCAAGACTAGACGAACATAGCACCAGGTGATATAAACAGGGTGAATTGCAGTCATTTAGTTGGCAGGAAATAAAGGAAGGACCAGCATGAATACTGGTATAAATGACTTTAATAAATAAACATCTTGTGTTTTGGACCCCGGGAGTTATACTTCTTGGCACTTCTATTAATTAACAGTGTGTTTATATTGTTTTTGTGTGACATGGTCCATTTTCATTCCATCTTATTCTATTCTTACAGGATTCATGGAATGGCAATATGTGATGACGCAAAATATTTTCATGGAGAAATCAACAAGGTTTTACGTGAACTTGGCATGCAGGAAGGTCAAGGGTCATCAGGGGTCAGGTCAGAGGACATTGTAGATGTCGTGGAAGGGGTCAGAGGGCTCGGGTATGGTTTATCTCAGCCTGAAGAACTTGAATGCATTAACCAAGTAGCCAGGACCACTGGTATCTTTGTTGACCCAGTCTATACTGGTAAGGCAACCTTTCACCTCATGCGTCTGATGAAGGAGGAACCAGACAGATTCCAAGGATCCAAGATTCTCTTCATTCATACAGGTAAATACGACAGTTGCTCAGGAGACATTCTCTCCAGGCTTCATTTTGTCAAATATAAGGATGTGTCTTTCCTGGGGACCTAGTGACGGGTTATTCCATGAACTGTTATTAATAAATGAACTACAATATTTGGAATCTAGCCTGCATATATTACTTTTTGCTATGTAGGGCAAGCCTTTGGCATGCTTTCAGGCTGTCAAGAACAACTTTTGTTTAAATATTATGCATAAAATTTAAATCTATTGATGGTAGATTTTGCAGAATGAATTCACTCTTGATATTTCTCTGTTTTGCTCTGACAGGAGGAGTGTTTGATCTGTTCAGTGGTGCCATGGGTTCTATGGCTGATAAAAGGACTTCATCAGAGAAGAAGGTTTATGATTGGATGGAAATGACTGAAAAAACACCCCTCTGCCAATCAGGATGAATCTTGTATGAAAAATTACTTCATCAGAGAAGAAAGCTTTTGATTGGATGGAAATTACTAACCAAAGACAACTAAGCCAATGAGGATAAATCTTGTCTTAGGATCCAAGGGGTTCTTCAGCAAAGACACTTTTGATTGGTTCTAATTAAATCTATCAAGAATCAAGGTGAAATATATTGTGGGAGTGATGTTGCTTCAATAGTTATGATATCTTCCTTTTCATATTCACATACATGGTTCTTCATTGGTTCATGTGGATGGCCAACTTAAAACAAAACCTTGTTGAAAACTTATAAACCAGTAGAGCTTGAAGTGTGAGCCTTGCTGTCATTCATTAAAAAAAAAAGTATTTAAACGTAAGACAATGAAATTAATAGCTTCTTATAGGAATTGTGTTCCTTTCTTCTTGGTATAAACATCAGCAAAATGTATTTTTGTATTTTTTTCTTAGTATTGTGTTTATAGTACTGTAGTTTTTATTCTATTGAATAATACCAAATATTGTATTTGAACTGAAATAATGGAGGAAAAAAAAATCAATATTTGAAAGAAAAATAGTGTTTCTAAAATGCTGTCCTAATACCTCATTTAAACAAAACGAATTCAGGGAATTAATTTTGCATTTAGTGATAGCACAAAGTATGTACCTTGTCCTAAATTTCCTTCAAGAGATATTCATACTTTGTGATTGAATGCTGTATAAATTTGATTTGTCTGCTATGAGCCAAAAGGGCATCGATTTACCTTTGTATGCCTTTTGTATGCTAGACAATACTCTTATATTCTTCTTCAGATGTAATGGCATTATACTCTTGATATTTACCTATTTGGGGCTAACAGTTCCAATATTTCTGCATTTCTTTTCTTTTTTTTTTTTTTTTTCATCCTTCAAATGATATCTAATGATTATATTTTGCAATTTTGTCTCCTTTCATATTATTTAGTACATTTTTTGCTTCATGACAATGAAATGGGCTACATCATATTGTATGTTTGTTGAAATGTAGATGTCCGTATGTCAGTGAATGGTCTGTAATTACTGATGAGATTTTAGGAGACATGTTTATATTTGTGTTGCAGCCATATTTACAGTATTGTTACTATTTTATATTTTAGGATTGACATAAGCCTTGCATGATTACATTATTGTTTGAATTTTCAAAGAAAAATAGATAAATTGTATGTAATTTATTACAAAGAAATAGAAATATATTGAAATGGGATATATTATATATTGTTTGTACTTTTAAATTTTTTACTATTGTAATTTAAATGATTGAATAATTGAAATTATATGCTCTAAACTCATTAGCTGTTTTTTGTTTCATTTTTTAAATACAATATTAAGCTATGTATATAAGGCGCATTGTTACTGTCCATTATAATATATGTATCCATTTAATCTCCACAAAATAACAACTTTAAAATATGAGAGATATATAGTGCGACCCAGAAAAGAACGAAACCGTTTAAAGTGATGCTTGCATTTCCATAATTTGTTTTAAAAAGTTTGTTTTCACTGGCTGCCTGTCGTAGCAACAAACAGAATTGACAAAAGACTTAACTTCGTTTCGTTGACGATGAGACATAGACGAAAGACTTCATGCATGGCTGATTGTCAATGAAACAGAGTTTAGTCTTTTGTCAATTCTGCTTGTTGCTACGGCAGGCAGCCAGTAAAAACGAACTTTTAAAATCAAATCATGGAAATGCAAGCATCACTTTAAACGAACAAAACTTTGTTATTCCTTGCTCATTTTTCCCGATTGAGGTGTCATATGAAAGGACAGAAACTGAACTTTCTAGAAATGTGAATTTTTCTTCGAAATTCAGATACTGCCCGCCAAATGACTTTTTGGTTTCCATCTGTCAAATATGCATCATATGAGTTCATCAAATGAAAGAGGAGGATCTAAGCTTTACAGGTATGTGTCATTTATTAATTATAATTGTGATTAAGTTATGATAAAACATCGATAATTCTCGGTTTCGTTTTTTCTGGGTCGCACTGTGTAGTTTAAACACGGGCATTTTATTCAAGATGAAAATTTGAATGGATTGTGCAAGACTCCCACGGTAAATACCATTTAAAAGATACATATGTTGGCCAGTGGTGTGTGTGTAAGATATAGAGAGACAGATAGGCAGGGAGACAGACAGAGAGATAGAGAAATGGGGAAGAAGGAATGAGGAAAGGTATACAGAGAAAAAGGAATAGGAGACTGAGAGAGATTGGTAGAAAGAGGGGGAAAAGAGGCGACCCCGACCAGGAGAGTTCAAGAGAGAGATTAAGTGATTGAGATGTTTGAGCACTTGACTGGAAATGCAAAGGTCGTGGGTTCGATCTCGACTAGTGTCCTTTGGCTAGACATTAATCTAGATTTGCCACTCCATACCCAGGAGAGAAGTGGTGACCTGCATGGTAGCATGACGAAGCCTTTGTGATAGTAATTGCCATTATGCATTTGCGGTGACCATACGGTAGCAACACTCCCCAGGTATATTTAACTTTGTGGCATGAAGAAAGTAACAATCATGTACGGCATGTGACGGTAAAATAAAATAACATAATTCAAGTTCATTCATCAAGCATAATAACTTATAGAATGATTGCATGTATGTTGAACTTTGTGACATAAAGAAAATAACAACCATGTACGGCATGTAACGGTAAAATAAAATAACATAATTAACACTATTATGCATGAGTTAATCCAACAGTGGTAATAATAATCTGTAAAGCGCTCAGAGACATCAAGCGTTAAATAAATCCAGATTCATGATTTATTATTCGTCAATCCATTTATTCTGACAATTCTGGATCTGTCCTGAGCGTATACCCCCCCCCCCTCCGAATCATGCATCAGCGATCCAAATATGCATCTTACAAATCAATCACCAATCCACGGTGAGCACTTACTTCCACATCCGACTTTCCCACCTTCCTTCATAATTATATAAAACTGATTAAGAGAATGCCCACAATAGATACCCGGGCACGGTGGCGAAGCCCCGGGGTGACATGATCGAGGGGCACGTGTCCCGGGACACAATAATAACAAAAAGACACAACATTTTTTAAAAGAAAAGAAAGAAAAAGAGAGGGGTTCGAAATCAACATGAATATAAGATAATACCACCCCTTCCATACCGCCCCTTTCTATGACCGTGTCCTCTCTCATCCCATCCACTAGGCTTAAACAAAAAATGTTGTATCGCCCTTTGCGACCGACCCCCAAATCTTGAAATCTACGGTCGGCGTTTTTTTTAAAACCGTTTTTTAGAGAACAAAAATATTAAATCGTTCAAAACAGAGAAATATCAGCTCAAAGAGGAAGGAAAAAAAATAGTTTAAAATTAAAAAATAAACAAAAAATTCTGACCGACCGACCCATGTTTTTGCACCTAAAGGGCAATACAACATATTTTTTTTTTTGTTAGCCCAATGATGCCCCCTCCCACTTAGACCCCGGTGCCCCTTAATGACTTGACCCATGTATATGCCACTGCTTACATAAGCGTACTTGTATTGACATTCTGAAGTGTGTCAGGCGTAGGACGTGACGGAAACAATCGATGGTGAGATGGGAATATAAATCACAGCACTCAATAGAAATAGAACAACAAACATTATTGAAAAGAACGCAACCATGTTATACTCTCACTGGCTCCTATTTGTTTCAAGAGCTGTTCGCATTGACCGAAATCACTTGCTTGCTTATTGTTATGTCGATTTGGCCATATAAATTCGAATGCTATCAAAATGATTTTTGTTTTGGGAGTAGCATTTATAGAGCTATCACAAAGATTTTTGATATCAGGCCTATATGATTCTTTTCGAAATATTTGAGAAATCAATATAATGATATCGTACGTGTATATTGTTGAGAAGATTAAAGGAATTTATTCAAAGTGGAACTGGAAGAAAGAAGAAAAAAAAATCATATAAATAAGTTGTTCAGGACGGTATAATGGAAGAAGAAAAAGCAATAGAAGATATTAGAAAAAAAGAAGAACAATTAAAATAATTGAGTAGGAGGAGGCCTATAGGATGAGGAAAAAAAATAAAAGAAAGGAAACGAGGAATACAAAGTGAGAAGACGTGGAGAAAAATAATAAAATTAACGTCTCTTAGAAAAAGAGGAAACAGAATAGAAAAAAAGGAAAGCACGAAAAAACAGGGTTTAAAATTATGATTGGCATATGTAAACATACGAGTATGGTTCTATATATATATATATGCGTTTCTTTTAAACCAATATTCATTATGCTGACAAAGAGAAACAGCCCTACTTGAAAGCAAATGCAATTAAAACCATAAATTATTAGGTATTAGATGCGATCCAATAACCGCGATGAAACACCTGAAGTGTGTTTTTCGATCCACTTTCACCTCATCCCACAGACAAATCGATCACCATTGTGTTGCCCACTGTTGCGTATGAGAAGAAGCAGTCTCTAGCTGCCCCCTCCCCTTCCCTCTCCCTCATCTCCATACCCATTTTGAGTTTCACTGCTTTCTCGCATCTCAGAGAAAAAACGTTTATTTTCAGGAGAATGTTTGGTTACTATATGTTGAGATCTGGAAAAAACGCGGTTGCTTGGAGATTTGAGACGATGTAAAGGTGAACTCGCTCGTGCCGCTCTTTACCCAAATAATATGTCATGCGTAACTCCATCAGATGGCGTTTCAACCGTCTGATGATGAATGCTTCAAAGCCTTCAATGCTAACAAATCGCGTTGACAAGTATCTCCAACCTCAGGAAAAACATCGAAATAAATATAGCAAGAGAATACCGTCGCAAAATGCCTTGAAGTTCAAAGATGATATCCCATCGACAGTACTCTATCGGATCATCGGATGGCAATTAATAGTTAGACGACGACAGATTAAAGATAAACTTTAGTACTGGTAATGCGATTGAATTGTGAAAGAAAATGTGTGGAAAGGATCAGAAACAGTTGATCATGTAGCATGTAAGTATTGGTGTGCACTGCAAGGTTCGGGAGTCATCAAAATCATAATAAATTTGACCGAGTCTTTGTAAAGTAACAAGCACTCACATAGAAAGCTATATATGGGACAACACACATGGTGTCGGGGCTAGTACTACCTTGATTTCCTTGTCTTTCTATGCTCATTACTCAGCCAGTATACATTTTCTTCCAAAATTGTTTGGCACATGTCATTTATTTGTAATCTTGAACATTCAGTGTAAGTTTCGTTTGATTCTGTGAGAATTATTATTTTTTTTTTTACCAGTACTGGAGTTTATCTTTAAGTGTTAACGATTCGGGTCGACAAAAATCTTTCGTTATCAAAGGCAAACAAATAAAATATGCTGCAAAATGTTGTTTCACATCGCTTGTTCGTGTTGTGAAGTTTCAAACTTAAACATTTATATGATATTTCGTCGACAGGACTATAATATATAGTGGATGGTGATTGAGCGGTTTGACGACGGAAGATTTAATAATCTTAACAAATCGGGTCGAGAAGCATCTCTCGTAAACAAAGGCAAAACTGATGCTGCGATCGAAATGCCTCTTCACTGCTTCTTCATGTTGTGATTTTCCAAAAAATTAACAATAATGTCTAATATATTGGAAGGCGATTCAACCAGTTGATGAGGAATGTTAACAAACCGCTGAGACACATATCTCTCGTAAAAAATATTGACGGAACAAAATCAAGTTTTAACGGTCTCATCGTGTTGTGAAGATGAGCATTAACGATTCGATTTCACAATGGAACCTGACATGGAAGTCGTTACAATCTAAGGATCCTTACATTTACCGAGATCCTGACGGTGAGCGGGATGTTTTAGATGCAGAGATCGACGTTGGTCGCGTCTTCCAGCTCATCCTCGGTTCCATTGGCTTTGTAGGAAACCTTCTCTGCCTCATCGTCCTTCTCACAAAATCGTTAAGGAACTACACAAATTTTCTGATTGTCACGCAAACCGTCGCCGACTTCATCGCTTCAGCGTTCCTCATCCTCGTCGCAAGCCTACGTCTGATGGGCTACGGCGACCGACGTCGCGAAATCCAATCGGAGCGCTTTGGTGCATTCTATTGCTATTTCTTGTACTCGCATCTTCCTATCTTCGCATTCTTCGCCATCTCGACTTACAACTTGACGGTGATCTCAATAGAGAGGTATCTAGCCGTTGTCAAACCGATGTGGTATATCGCTAAATTCAAACGAAGATGGTTGTACATACTGACAGGAGCAGCATGGTGCTTAGCCCCTCTCATGCAAATCGTCTTATCTTTAGATGTGCAGTATGACGATGGTGTTTGTATCACTGTGAAATATTTCTCGTCCAGCATATATGTTGGAATAGCAATTTTCATTTGGGAGTATTTTGTACCAGCTACCGTCATGCTGTTTTCGTTTGCATGCGTAGCGCATAAGTTACGGAAATTAAACCGAATATCCGTAGCATGGTTACGGGATCGCGACCACGTACATGTTGTCGACATTCCTGGTGATTCCTCGGCGACGCACTCGAAGAAGTCGCGATCAGGAGCGTCGGAGCCTGAAGCGAAGCTAGCCTCGACAAATCAGACGACACCATCGCCCCAAAACGTGGCTGCTCCGACGTCCTCTTCATTACCGACATCATTGCAAAAACCCGTGGTCAATGACCGCTGGCCGCCGCGTGTGATCAGACCAGCGATTATCAGGCGTAAGAAAACGACAAAGGTCCTCTTCGTGATCGTTCTGGTTTATATGGTTTGCTGGTCGCCTAACCAATGGGCCTTCTTCTATCATAACCTTGGTGGTCATTTCCTGATTGATGGGAAACTGCATCTAGCAACCATTGTCATGGCTACCTGTAATACCTGTGTTAACCCTTTCATTCTTGCCTTCAGGTATAAGGTCTATCAGCGAGGATTGGTAGACTTACTAAGACGATCATTTAGGAATGGTAGATAAAACTGTATCTAATAATAATATTGTAGTACAGAGACTTCTTTTGATGAAGATGAAGAGTACATGTATACATTTCAAAGACTTCTTTGGAAGAAGCATTGTCTAAAATAGTATTTGATTGGCTTTTTCTGAGATACCTTTAGATCAACAAACTGATGAAGTCAATTGCCTTTTCAAAGTCCTAACGTCATCTGCTTTGGACAAAGCTCTGTCTAAAATGCGATATAATACTGCATGGGCTTTCCTGAAAAGGCTCATTTTCATGACTCTTTCGACAGTTACCATGGCTACTGTAGTACTGTCTGTACTATTTGCATGATCAGGCGCGTACGCAGGGAGGGGGGGGGGGGGGGTTGAACCCTCCCTTTAACCTATTTTATGTGTGTGTTTGGGAGGGAAAAAACAACCCCTTTGATTTTTTTTTAATTAAAAAAAAAAAAAAAAAAACAACAAACAATTGTGGTAACAGGCGACCCCAAAAAGAAAATGTCCTCTTCCCCCCTATTATATACGCCTACAAACGTATGAAATATATTCTTTTCAGGACCATGATAATTATCAAGGAATAAAGTCAACAACACTGTAGTGATAAAGAATGTTTTGTGTAATGAATTTAGGGGCACGATTTACAGGAGGATGCTACGGTCCCCTGCCCCGATACCAACGTTCCAACTTTCTAAAGTTTCTAAAATTTATGAAGTAAAGAGAGGATATATTGAGATTTCACTCAAGATGTATTTTGTATCGAAAGATAAATTTTTCATGTAATACATCATTAAATTATATTAAAATAGTGTGGCAAAGACTTTTGACAAATCAAATGGGTGATGGTCAGTTCTATTGAAATTGCCTCAAATTCACTTTTCGAAGGCCTTGCGATCGTGTATAATAAAGAATATGAAAAGATTCAAGATTCAATATTTTACTGTCCATATATAATAAAGAAATTTGTTTTCCATTGGTGTAACATGTAATATGTAAAACATAAGACAAAAACAAGGTGTCGTGTGCAGAAGGCCAGAAGGGCGTCACAACTCTATAAAAGAAAAGTCTATGAGCAGGTACGGTCCTCCGGCTTTCAGCACAAAACATGACAAGACAGTTACAATGTATGACTTATAAATAGCAAGAATATTAAATACAATTCTGAATCACATCATGAATAAATTTAGGTATGAATATAAATGTGAATATGAAAGTAGAATAGGAGCAGCATCACAATCGAAATACGAGCAGAAAGAGAAAGAAAAGGAGAGCTCAAGCTCGAAGGACTGATAAAAGAGAGAAATATAGGGAGAGTTGGTAGGGGTCCAAAGGGAAAGGGCAGAGATAGAAAAGGAGAGATGGCATAATTTTCAATCAGAAAATCAGAAAATGATTTGAAATAGACCATCTCAATTTTCAACATAACAGAGTTTCATAAACGAAATTACATTGTGACAGTCTACAGTTATTCTAACAAATTGTATTTCGTTTTGTCTATATTGATTTTATTTTAAATCGTTTTCAGCATAAACTTTTTACAGAAAATAAAACGATTTGACAAAAATTACGTTTCCAATCAAACATGAAGTTCGGATTAATCATACGTTATATAGAATCGTAGATTCGCACGACTATCATCTCCATTTTTAAAATTGTCCATAATCTGCTTTTAGTATATACTATTTCTTTATATTTCGTTTGAGTTTGTCCGACTTTCACTCATTGCATTGAAAAACAAAATGTAATTGGAAGGTAGAGTTAATTAGTTGAGTGTTGGTCAATATTCACTTTAGCGAACGAAACTATGATCTAAACATAAAAAACATTAATGTCTCAGAATGATGGAAGGAGATATAACAAATTTATACAATAAAAAAAGGGGGGGGGGGGTGCTCCATCCTTTGCTGGATATGCCATTGTGATTGTTGATCCAATCCAATGTTCTTTTGTGAACAACTAAAGTCATGTACGGTGACCCGACATTACTCTCGATCCTTGCTCCGGTATTTATTTCGTCAAAGGTTTAGGGTTAGGATTATGTTTTACGTTTGGGTTTAGGGTGAGAGAATCCCGAGTCCGCCACGGTTCTCAATCAATATACTGTTTTTACCAGACCTGCCAACCTCTGGAGTTCAAAAACTGTATTCTTTAATCCAAAAAGTTGTATTTTACTGACAAAAGTTGTATTTTTAAAAAATAAACACGGACTGTTACGCGGATCAATGCCTCTTACAGTTCCTATACATACAAGAAGAATTTTTTTATGGACCATTTGTTGAATATGCATAATTTCGTCACGACTGTTGTGTTCGATGATGAACATCCCCAAATCGCCAATGTGAGATGCATGTAGGATACCTTTTTTTTTTTACTTTACTTTTTTGTTTTGTTGTTGAAAATCGTATTCAGGAAAATCGTACTGTCGTATTTGCTTCTAAAAATCGTACGAAATACGAGTAAGCTATCATACTGGTTGGCAGGTCTGTTTTGCACTTGACAGCTTGGTCAGGGTTTGACCGCCTACTTGTTTTGGTCGACTTAAAAGTGACCCATATATTGATTTTTACCCGCCCTACTTTTGCCCCTTTCACGTCTCTTGTCGACCAGACGTGACTTATTACGTTAATGGCTTGTCAAACAGTGTTAGATATACCTCTTTACTCGCTACCCAAATGGGGCGACTGCAAACACTTGTCCAAGACTGAATTGTGGTTGCTCCGAATTCTCACTGGCCATCCCTCTTTTGAGATATATGCACTGGCTACCAGCCCCCCCCCCCCCCCCCACTCTGGGGTCGGAGACCGCATGCGCGTTCCCAAAATCTTCGGTAAAGGGGTACTTATTCGCGCGACAAAATCTGGCCTGTATTAACTTTACACACAGAGATAGCGGGTGCTTTAAAAGGGACTCGGAACGAGCAGGGATTGATTGATTGATTGATTTTTTTTATTCGCCAAGCTTCCAACATACAACAATACACAAGAATTTGATGTTATTATTCCCCTATTTGCTATAGTTGAGATCGATTTTTCTACCTCCCCTTCGCCTGCCCCTATTACTTTGTAAAGTGCCCCTTTTCACCTCTGAAAAGTGCCCCATTTAATTTGACACGTGCCCCTTTTCCTGTTAGGGATCGGTCATACATGTAAATATACATGAGTGAAAATCTACTTTTTTTTGGGGATTCATATTAGAGACCACTACTTTTGGAGTGGAAATTCACTCTCAAAATAGTGGAATAAACTCCAATAACAATGACTGAAACACTACCTTGGAGTGAATTCCACTATAATTTGGAGTGTACTTGTTATTGGGTAACACCCGAATAATGTCGAATTCCCCATGAGAGCCCACTACTATGCGTCTTTAAAAAAAGTGGAGTTTTCTTTTTAGCTCTACATTGAATAAGGGAGTACGTTGTTCATTTCAATCATGTTTTGGAATACTGGATGAGATGCGCTTTGTAGGGGTATTCCTGCATGACAGTAGGAGAACAGATGTTTGCTCGGATAGAAATATAGACGTTATGCTTCAGTGTGGTTTGTCCTCACCCATGCACACAAATCAACCAGGCCGTGCGTGCTGATACGGTTACCTCAAGAAGCAAAGAAGGGTGGGTACACTAATTAATGGAGTCGCCTGCAGGAGATGATTCTTGACGTCCTATATCTCTGATTTCCTTGATATTTGGTTTTAAACACTAAAGGAAAGGACCCTCCATGGAGGAATACTTTTACTGTAGTCTTCATGTTAATGGCGTAGCTATGGGAACACGGAGAAATTGTGCTCCCCGCCCCCATCGTATGGCACAGAAAAAAGAGAAAAGACAATGGAAAAGAGAGAGAAAGAGAAACAGATATATGTATATATATATATATATATATATATATATATATATATATATATATATACAGTGCGTCCCAGAAAAAACAAAACCGAGAATTATCAATGTTTTATCATAACTTAATCACAATTATAATTAATAAATGACACATATTTGTAAAGCTTAGATCCTCCTCTTACTTAATGGATGGTATACAAAGTCACAAGGCTATCGATGAGGGACGTTTTGGACAGGGTCCCATTATGTTTTTTCCCCACGTTCCTCCCCTTTTCGGTATCCCTCCTTTTTCGTCTTTACATTTTTGCCATTCGATGGAGAGGGGGGGGGGGGGGGGGGGACCCGGGATAGTGCCCTCAAGCTACGCCACTTAAGCATTGTGTTAAGATGATAGAATCGTTGAGATAACTGTGTTATTCTTAGTTTATTTAATAAAAGCAACACAATCTGATAATGGAATAGACTAATAGAGCATATTGATACTAATCATTCCTCTATAAATCCAGCACATTTGGGGGAATTCGCTCGCTCTGGTTACATCGAAGATTAACTTTTCATGTAATTTCATCCTTTATTGTCTGTGTAATGATGCTTTATGTTCTCGTATTTACGCATGCACGTGTATCTATTTACTTGATTGATACGTTGGTCAATTTGGTGCTATGAATATCACATTCTGTTCGCATGGAAAATGCTTCAGGGAGTATGTGTGTGGATGAGTCTAAAAATTGCTATGTATATTGGTTATTGGTTTAAGTACATGTAATTAGATAAATGCTACTGACTAAAACCAATGTTCCTATTTTCAAAGATTTTGAATAACACATGATGATGATGATGATAGCAGTGGCGGATCCAGGGGGTGGGGGCCTTAAAAATCATGTAAAAACACGTGATTTTTTAGCTTTTGGGGGATGCCCCCCCCTGGCGCTCAAGGGGGGGGGGGGGATGCAAATTTTCGAGGGCCAACAAAAAAATGGGCTCAGTACCCTCCCCCCCCCCCCACTGAGCGACTTTTCGGCCGGTGCGATTTTCAAATTGTCGGGAGCAAAAAAAGAAGAAAAGAAATTGGGTCCCCTCCCCTGAGAAATCCTGGATCTGCGCCTGGTTGATACAATACTACTACTACTTCTACAACTAATAATACTTTACAAATAAAATGAAGATATGACAGATCGATGGTGATGATGATGGTGGTCATGATGCTGCTGCTGATGTTCATGATAATGATAATGATGATGATAATTATGATGATGGTGATGGAAGTGATGACGATGATGATGATGTTCATGATGATGATATCAGATCAGATGGTCACGATGATGACGATTATGATGATAATAATGACGACGATGATGATAATAATGGTGATGATGATGGTGATGATGATCAGACGGTCCTGGTCATGATGATGATGATGATGATGGTAATGATGGTGATGATGATGATGATGATGATAATGACGGTGATGATGATGATGATGATGATGGTGTTGGTGATGATGATGATGGTAATGATGGTGATGATGATGATGGTGATGATGATAATAATAATGATAATGATGATGTTGAAAACAATGCTAACAGTAAAAAGGACACTGTAGTAAAGAGGACATGAAGAGTATCAGGAAAAAACAATGTATTTTAACTTTCCCTATGCATGCCCTATATTACACAGTGCCTGTGGTCATCTAAACTAATTATTCTCTCAAGTTCCATGAATTAAAGTGATTGCCTCTCACAACGCGGTGCTATATTTGGTTACACCATCCAGAAAGAAAACATATCCTATAGCTGAATAGCCTGGTTGATTTCCCTTGGTAGGCCTACACGCCTACACAGATCATATCAGAGTTTGTAAACATCTGCAGGTGGTGGAGTTGTATAAATTGTATTTTTGTCCATATTTTATTTTAAAAGAAAAGACTAGAAAGCCCACCTCATTATGTTTGTACTTTTACTAATTACAATCATAATGGTGTGACTCTATTCCAAATGTACTCTTGTTTTGTATTCAATGTTTTTCTTTGTTTTTGCCGAATAAATAATGATAATAATAATAATAATAATAATAATAATCTATATGTATATAGCGCGTACTCCACAGTGTTTTACAGCGCTTTACATGCAATAGGTCTACATAATAATAATAAGAGTATTTGTAACGCGCCAACTCCACATAAATAATGTGTTCGAGACGCTTGGAGAAGAAAAACTATAAGTACACAAAAATACACACAAAAAGGAACAACATGATTGTTATACATCAAATGATCTTAAAAGTCTTCAACGTCACTTTCAAAATTGGATTACTGCTTTTGCCTAGAGGGTTATAACTGAATTTCCAATTTATTTGTCAAATTTTCTTCCTAAAGGTCTGAAGTCCCTACGTACAGGGATGCAAGCTGTGTTTTGTTACAGGGACATAACAGTAATAGCATTGCAGAAGTGCATACCGGTATATACCTTAAATGCACTAAATATATCAAGGTTTTACAAATAAAATGGTGAAGATTTTCGTCAGAAGTTGGAGGGGTGAGGGGGGGGGGGGGGGGGTTTAGAGGGGTGTATCGAGTGTGCATTCTTGTTGTTTTGGCAGAAAAAATGTAGGGTAAGAGAATTGCTGATAACACAATATTTTTGCAATTCTCCTGCCAAATATTTACCATGTGAATTTCTAACATATTTAATTTACATGCACCGTAGTGTATTTAGTACAATACTTGCTTACATCGTTATACCTTCCATAAACATACACATACTGTAGAGTACATGTATCATAATAAATGACATTCTATGTAGAAAACAATATGTATGTTTTGCAGGCCATAGGCCTACTCCAATACGATTAATCTTCCCCCTACTATTAGTGTGTGATAAATGCACTGATTTCACCAAGCTGAGTACTGTATATACACCAAACACGAGAAACACCTGTTGTGGGTTTTTAAGACGTTTTTATTTCTAATCCAATCATTCAATTTACATACTTACAATGCATACAGAGATGTACATATAATCAATAATAATTAATCATAATAGTTCTCTATTTATAAACTAGACTGATGAGATTGACAGACACATGATGGTAAGAAAACAAACATTCAAAATACAAACACCTTATCTCCTAGGGAGACCGCTCAAAAGAATACAAAAATATTGAATAGAACGTACTTCAGAGAAAACAAGCCAAAGAAGCAGAAGGATGCAGGATACACACGCCTTCTTGCTCTCAACTCTCATTACAAAACTAGGCTCCTCCAACGAAGGAAGTCATTCTAGTTGGTTGATCAATGCCTCTTAATTACTGGCACTTCTCTCTCACTAGGCCTGTCCTCATTAGCTTGAGATTGCCAAATATCCTGCTATTTTAACTATCCCGATCGCAAATTATCCAATTAATTTGCGTCTTCATCAGCCGGAAGTTGCAATTAGCGGGATGTTTGGTCGAGATAATCATCCCAAGATATCTTGGGCTAGTTTGCAAAATATCCTACTATTTGTCCGGTGCATCTTCACCAGCCCGAAGACTTGCACTATGCGCAGAGGCTGAGCAAAATATCTGGAGCTAATTTCTTGAGCTCAATTTTCAAGTTTTGAGGTCGAGTCTCGAGCTGATGAGGTCTCGAGCTGATGAGGACACGATTTGTAACTTCGAGATTATTTCCCAAATCAGAAATAGCAGGCTATTTGGCAATCTCGAGCTGATGAAGACAAACTACAAACTGCCTCAAAAAACCAAAGCGGCAAAATAAATTCCACACATCCATCAGTTCAAACTATGGGAGACAGAATCTAGAAATTAAATTCTCAAAAAAGACATATGATGTTATTATGCTAGCTGTATATAAATTTAAGATGGGAAAATAACTGAATGTATGGATTATGAACATTTCAATTTGAATATTAACCTTTCTAAAATTGGATGTTTTTAAGTCATAGAGAATTGTCATAATATATGCATATTCACAGGATAACTTCTTCGTCATATTATTTTACTATTCAATTTTATAACCCATCTTTTCCTTTTACTTGAGATCCAGTTCTTTTGTTGAAATATGATTCTGACATTAAATGATTATCATTAAGCAATACAAAACCAAACTAGAATACTTATGCTATCACATAGCTAGTGACAATACTACGATATGTGATGTAATCGCGATGAGGGCGACACAGAATGGAAATGGTCTTAATACAGGAGTTGAAAACAAGATTGGACACATATCCCTCTTAAAGTCTGATTCTAAAAAAAATACAAAAACCTAGAACTCTAATTCGTTAAATAATAACCTTTATGCTAATAGCAACAAGTAAACAACAAAATCTTAAATATTGGTTATAACAATCGAAGAATTCCAATTGAAATAACCTTGGGTATGAGTTTTAGAGCTCTTCAATGATGAATTAAACAAAAAGTTGATATGGTTATGTATTTACCTTTCAACTGCTTTTAAATATTCCTTCTCATTTAATCAGATTTATCTTTTTATTCTATTGTTCTGTATACAAAATAAACATGGAAGAGTCAATATAAAATTCATGTCAACGTCAATAATGTGCTTGTATATATAGGAGCCTGAATAGAAACACAAATTACTATCAGTATGAATTTTCAATTAAAAAGACAAGGGGGGTGTTTCACAAAGATCATAAGTTGAACTTAACTCTAAGTTGGACTTAAACATTACGGAGAGCCATTTGTAGCTCTAAAATAAAATATATTCAAAAGCATTTTTTAAAAGACTTTTTATAAATTCCACATCAAGAACATAGAAATCTCCTTGATAATAGAAAATATGAATGTTTTGAATCAACATTTTATGTCTTGTAAAATAACTTTTACAAAATATTTTCAAAGATGCTAACAGCTTTCCATAATTGTTAAGTCCAACTTAGAGATTAAGTTTAACCTAGGATCTTTGTGAAGCACCCCCAAGGAGAGGTAGAGACATAAAAGCATCTCATATTGTCTGTTGAGAGCCAGAAGGATGTTAACTCCATGATAACATCCCTCTGGCACCAAACTGATCACAAACCACCCTTATAATATAGATTAGATGCACTTCTAAATTGGTGTTATAAATCTAGATTTCTTGATGGTAACAGGATTAACCCTTAAAATCTTACATGTATTTCTCAACAGAGAGCAACAGTGGCATCAACTCATAATATCCATTCTAACTCTCAACAGAGCATGTTTTTAGCAGCGTTGCTAAATTTTTGGTTATAAATCTGAAATTCTAGATATCACCAGGATTAATTTCATAAAATCATCATCCTACGTACGTAGACATGATTAACTCATATTTTACATATTATTCATTCTCAACAAACAATAATGTGAGACTATTGGTGAGAATTCACTATCAACAAGTTATGTTTGATGAGATCAATCTTTGCTACACAAGCCAACCCTAACAAGAAACTTTAATTTGACCTAACAGGTATCAAACATGATAAATACATGTACAATGGTACCCTTAATTGTAACCCATTTTGCAAATTAAATGGCAAACATTAACTGCATGCTCCTGCATTTATACGGCTGCAGTAATAACTGTTCCCCTGACAACTGAAGAGAGTTCTGTTTGTTCACATGGACAGATAATCATCTCCCCCATACCAGTCACGTCATTCATCATCAAGCTACTCAATTTTCATTAAATGATCTATTCAGCTCAACTGTTTGCATTGCAGTTAATCATCACATTAGCAGCCATGCAAACTGAGACAAAAAAACGCAGCCACGAAATGAAGAAAAGATGACGGATGAGGGAAATGTGTATATTGATTACGATCAGAACACTATCAGAGAAATGTAATTAAAGATACATGTCTTATTTCTTATAAATCAAAACAAATTTAATATCACTGCCATTTTAAACTAATCATCTATGAAAAGAATAAAACAAACAAACTTATTTCTCAGTAAGGAATTCTGTATTAGTTCCAATCTCACTCCTATACATGAAGATAATATTTAAATAGCAAAATACTTAATAGGATTCACCTGGAGAGGGCAGTATATCAGAATACTTGTACACCACACTAATAACTGATGACTGATAAACATGAATGATATTACTGTGAATCACACAGAGGTTGTCGATTACTGGTTTTGGAGTTAGTTTGATGATGGGCACCAGCAGAGTTAATTTCATCATTAAGCAAAAAATTCTCTTTAAAATAGCTTACATTTTAACACATACTGTTAAAAACCCTACCAAATACTGTTCTCAAGTGGAGTAAAATTAGGACAAAAAAGACATATCATAATGGCCACCTCTCTATAGTGGCCACATATAGGAAGAATTGTGTGTTGTAGATCCACCATGTAAAGGCCATAGTGATCACCTTCATGTATCATGTCTCCCTGTGTTCACTGTAGAACCTGTCTAGAAAGGTCACCTGTCTATGACGCATGGCCAATGTTTTCATACATCCTTTCTGTGGTCTTAATACGTATAAATAACGATGAAGTACACTTCATTACAAGAACACGTGCCTCTCTTTTTAAACCTTATTCCACACACACACACAAAAATATGTTTGCGTATTCACGATGGTTTCATATACGCAGGGTAGCATTGACTGCCATTGAAAACAAGCCCTTTACAGCCTCATACAGACTGAGTTGAATAGAAGTAGAATACTTTAATACAAGTAATTGTAAATAAATTAAATAATAGCCTCTTACAGACAATAAATAGCACCTACAGTACATACAGATAAAAATAATACTAGCATGGCTAACGGTAACCCACAAACCAATGTGTCTAATACTGGTATTTAATGGTTTGTCATGAGATAAAAGTTGATAAGAAAGGCAAGACAGTTCTGAGTGCTCCCCCCCCCCTCCCCCATGTAACCCACATGATTAGCGTTGCTCAACACTAACAGGCGCATCAGACACACGCATGGGTGCCCAACAATTGCATTTTTCTTTTTTAAACATAGGGCTCATGCATACAGAACTTTAAAAGTTCATTCTGTAACTCCTTCCGAAAGGTGAATGTGGAGTCCTGTATTAGGTATATCCTTGTCAGCAAATACTTTAGCTCTTCAAATTTCATTTCACTTTTAATTTTAAAATCGCAATACCGTTATGATCTTTGATAGCAAGTAAAAGATGTTATCAACATTTGTTAAAGTGCACAAATTTTACACAAGACTAATTAAATGTGCAGTGTAATGCAATATATAAAAACTACATTTTAGTCCTTTATACATCTCATTTCAATTTGTCATGCATGTATGCAGCAATGTATTAGCTAGACAGAAATTATTGCCTTTACTGCAGCAGAAACCAAAGCTGTAATGCCAATAAGGATGATAATTCTATAAGCACTGGATAGAAAGTATCTTCAAATTTGTTGCAGGCATTTTGTATAGATTGTTTTTGAAACAAATGATTGACTTGATAATGATAATTCACCGTAATTAGAATACAGATAAGAATTCTAAGTGGACTGTGATGACATAAAAGGTAGAGCTCTCTCTGTATTTCCTTGGTCCTTCTTCTTGATATTATCTTCTTCTCATAGTCTTCTATTCCTGCAAGTCATTTAATCTATTTAGTACAGTCAAACCTGCTTTAGTGACCACCTGTCTACAAAGACCACCTGTCTACAAGGACCACATTTTTTGCTTCCCTTGAAAATGGTTTCTCATTGAAACATGTACTTAAGGAACCTGTCTACAAAGACCACCTGTCTTCAAAGGCCACTTTTTGTGTTTCCCTTGGGCGGTCGCTATAGACAGGTTTGACTGTATTATCTTCTACCGGCTTCAGTTGCGATAAACAATATATATTTGTACGATGGACATTTACTTATTGCGATAACCATTATTGAAAAGTCACCTACATATGCAGTACAGTGCAAAAGTCTACGAAGTCACCCTCAGCTTGAAATTTGGAGGAATAATAAAATCTCTCATAACACAGCTCAATGTAATTACTAATCGGTGCTTGGAGGACCATTAACCCAAGAGCTAAAAACGCCTGATAACTCACACCCTATGACAGCTACTCCTACCCCCCCCCCCCAATCCCTTGCACAACAGTTACACCCCTTTTCCAAGGCCAAAACACTCACAGGGAAATCCCCCAATAACAATCCCGATGGCTACCCCAACATCTAGGCCTTTACCTAGACCCCAAGACAGGACTATCTCTGTAAAAAATTAAAAAAAAAAAAATCAATTATGAGATACAATGTATGCCCTCGGGGAAGGTGCATGAGGGAAAAAAGGGGGGGGGGGTGGGGGTTATTGGCTAGATGTAATTGTCCAGAGGGCAGTTTTTAAGTTGTAGTCATATCTGTATGTAGGGTGACCCATGACTTATGAAGTATGAAATTGTATGAAATTGCCACCTATTCTCTTTCCTCTTATGAAACAAACATTAGAACTGAGATGAAAGATTCTAGAGTTGCTTGCTTAGCTACAAAAAAAAAAAAGTACTGCAAAATACATTATAAAAACATCTACATGTACGAAAAAGCCTCTAAACGTACTTCATGAGTTACTGGCAACAGTATTGATAAATCACATATTAATTATGAATATGAATACAGAAATATCAGGAAAAGAATAAGTCTGCCTCCAAATACCAACATGTTCCTATTACATATATGTAAATATGATATTTCCCCATCTCTGTATGTACCGGTATGTGTTTTGAAGGCAGTAGGTCCCTTCTGCAGAGTTTTGCAAACTCAAAGAAACTTGGAAAGTGTTTAAAATATATCATTTAGATATTGTGTATGAAATTTTACAGTCATACAGTACGTTCTTAAACTTTCTTGGTAAGAAATGAAAATTTAGAGCTGTTTTTAAATAACTGAAGAGGGAGCTATTCTCAAATCAACAAATGTAACAGTTGACTTAATTTTTAAATATTTTTCAAGTCCAGAAAATAAATATCTAGAATTAAACATTCAATTTTTTTTTTGAAAGCCAGTTTCCATTTTTTCTTCATTTTGTGGGAAGTTCCTTATCATAGACCACTTCAATATACCACTGGATTAGTGGAACTTCAGGTCTTTAGGTCTGCAAAAGGGACAAACCATCTTTAAAATATAGATGGAGCAGTTCAAATGTAAGGTACTACCTCGTTGATTGGATTAGAAGGAATGGGGGTGGAAAAATGAATACAAAGTAGAGATCTTAAATCTAGACATGATAAACATCACCCATTAATATAGAGAGAGCACATCTTAAAAGTATCGTTAAAAAGTGAACATTTCAATTGACAGAAATCTCTTGAACATTGCCGTCAATAAACTACTTTTGATTCTCGTAGCTCTTACAAAAGTACAAACAAAAATGACATACCTACTAACAAACAACGGTTTTCACCATTTCAGATACGACAATATTCCTAAAACAGCAAATGGAGAGAAATAGTACTAGCTATAATAATTTCCTTCCTTTCCGACAGAATACTTGCATTCAGGGACCAACCAGAAGTGGTGTCATATTTTCCTAACGTTATTAAGATTTACAGGTCAGCAATAGTAGAAATTGCCTGATTAAAAAAAGATTCCTGACCTATAGAGACTGTAGAGAATAATTCACATGTGAATAAATAGTAGCTACTTCACAAAATATGAATTCTTCTCCACTAGATTTAACATGTACGCAAACTTTCTTTCACTTGGTATGAAATTCTGCGATTATTTAACTGTCAACCTTGCATGAGAAGGGGAAGTGAATTAAGGATTAGTAATACAAAATGACTCCTTCTAGTATTGACATGCATTTGAACTTCATTTAGTTATACCTGGAGTGGATTCAGGGAATCATAATTTTAAAAAGAAATCATTTGATTTCCATCAAGACATTTTGCATCTGATATTGTTCTCTCTATGGATATACAACATTGAAGTCAATACAATTTCTGACATTTGTCTTATTTTACAAATCATTGCAATTATTACAATTATCATATGTCGACAATTCTGTGGTTAGAAGGTCCAATTTCCTAGCCTAATTTCTAAAACTCCATTTTGGGGCTGAAGATAGGTAATTATTTTAATCCTCAGTTCCAGAATAGTGATTGTATAAATGTCTGCTCTTCATCACATATGGAGGCATTCTATTTTAATACACCACAAACAGTGAGTTATGTCTGATATTTATGTTATAACCATCAGACATCCCTGCGAGCTTATTCCAATCATCTTTTTACTTTTGCTAATAACTTTTGATATTATCTTAATGTTGGAGAAATACAATTCCATCTATATTGCCATTAAAAGTGAATCTAATACTGAAACTCAAACATGTATGGTGACTGCTACACTCTCATTCTCTAAACCATTCATGAAACATTAATACTATTGCATTGGCAATATACTTCCATCCTAACTGGGCGCATTAATACTATTGCATGGGCAATATACTACCATCATAACTGGGCGTATCCCTGAAAACTTTACTCACGATTCTCCATCCTTACTTGGTTACTCATTGTTAATAACCATATGTGCACCATATTAATCCATTGACTAACAAATTCTCACCTTACCATAGGCTTAATACAGAGACCATTTGCTCCCTGTAAGCAAAGATTTGAATTCTTAAAGTATCTTAAAACATGGTAAAAACTGCTTTAAGCATAGTCTACTCATTGCGTCATGCACAGTGTGTAATACAGTCCACATAGAGGGTCTAAACCTTTGACCAAGGCATAAATCTAAACCCCATTTGTGAGCATTGTTTAAAAATACACAGTGATATATCCTCTTTATATGGTTATGGGAATTTTTTTCTTGTTTTCTTTTATTTTCAATGATTTTTTTTCTTTTTTTGGAAGCGAAACCTATTTGGCACTTCCTTGGTGAAACATGATGACAATGCTTTATCTAAAGACATCCATGATACTTATCAGCAAAATGGTCTCTATCTTCAAACCAAATAAGAATGAGACACCATGTGTCACTCACTCTCTCTCTCTCTCACTTTTGAATCTATGATATATTACCCATCATTCTCTCACTCATTAATACATTCACTCGGTCATAAATATTCTCTCTCACGCTCTCTCTCTCTCATTCTCTCTCACCCTCTAAGCAGTCAGCTACCCATGTCTCCTCCTCTTACACCCTTACTTCCACCTTGGTCCCCTTCTCATCCCTCCTAGACTATGGTATCGCCCCATTGTTCTGGTGGTAGACAGGACCATAGGAGGGGTAATAGGTAGGGTTGGGGTACACGCTACCAGCGGGCGGGGCTGACATCATGGCGTACTGGTAGTGTTGGGCCTGGTTGACTGGCATACCTTGTACAGGTGATTGTCGAGCAGCTAAGGCCGCAGCTGCTGCTGGGTTCATTCCAAGTGCAGGGTTCATGCCCGGCTGAAGG
The DNA here is from genome assembly GCF_000002235.5 of Strongylocentrotus purpuratus. Classification (NCBI taxonomy): domain Eukaryota; kingdom Metazoa; phylum Echinodermata; class Echinoidea; order Camarodonta; family Strongylocentrotidae; genus Strongylocentrotus; species Strongylocentrotus purpuratus. The sequence goes on along the minus strand of NW_022145597.1, from coordinate 33,349,956 downwards.
AGATGAGAAAACAAGAAATGGTCTTACATTACAACTACAGTCAAACCTGTCTATAGAGACCGCCCAAGGGAAACACAAAAGGTGGTCTTTGTAGAAAGGTTCCTTTAGTACATGTTTCAATGAGAAACCATTTTCAAGGGAAACAAAATATTTGGTCTCTGTAGGCAGGCGATCTTTCTATTCAAGTGTTTGCTAAAGCAGGTTTGATTGTACATCTGTTAAGAGCTATAAGAGAATTGTAACATATCTAATAAGATATGCAGAGCTGCCAACCTTGGGCGACCCAAAAAAGGAATCATGATGGCAAAAAAAAAAGGAATTTCAAGCAAAAAAAGGAATTCATAAAAACGAAACTTACAACCACGCGCGACACACTTCCAATGTAGAGATACTCATTCATCATGCTGTTTCTTCCATACAAGCAGGTATTTTTTGTGTGGTTGTTTTGGTATTATCGGCATATCATTCTTTTTGAGAATATTTTTCTCTTCAAGTATGTTCTAAAATTAGTGTTCTATTGAATCTGTGATTATTTTAGGGCAGTTGTTTGACGTGCAGTATGTAAAAGAAAAAGAAAAAAAAAAGAAGAAAAAGCGTAATACCGTAATTTAGAGGAAAAACAGAGTAATTCCGGCAAAAACAGAATGGTTGGCAGCTCTGGATATGAGTTAATGCATCTCTGACTCTCAGTACATGAATAATAATAATAATAATCATTATGTAATCAATGTCTTGTTGACATGGTTAAGTGCTGGTTGCGATACAATCCAATGTCAGAATGATTGTGTGACTGATAACACTTGATTTATAAGAATTTTTTCAAAATAGCTTACATGTAGCTCCAAGGCAATCAGAATATTACCCTCTCTCATTGAATAGTATAGTAGCTTTGAGAGAAATAGTTGTTTTTATACGCTCAAGGGAAGGTTAGAATTGAGCTATTGCCTGAGGCGTGCCGAGGGCAATAGCCCAATTGTAACCTTCCCTTGAGCGTATAAAAACAATTATATACCTCACTTAAGGAATCCAGCCATCTGATTGGTCAAAATTGCATTCATAAACTTTAATTCCTGTCAAATTCCCAGTAAAATTCCAAACCCATGTAATAGTTCTAAAAAATGGTTCTAAAATCCCAGTTACCATGGTTACTGGGAAAATAGTTCAGTCTTGGTGAAATACCCATAGGTTCACATGTTAAAAAATGGTTTGAGCGATCGAGGATACCGTACGTGTGCGAAGAATTGGTCGGTAATTTCAATACAATATCCAGTATTTCCTCTGCGTGTATTTTACAGTGTGGTCTGCAATGACCTTATCTGCTCATGCTCAGACTGCAACTATGAACTGGCTTATTAAACAGCCCCATCATTCCACCCACTCAGACAGGGATGTAAGTCTAGCCAGGCTTTATTCAGATTACACCTTTTCAGACACCTACAAAGTTAATTGTAAACTGAGTGGGGAGGGCGTCAATTTGAAACCCCTCTTCATTATCCACCAGGACCCATCTAAATGGAATTTCACACCAATGTCAAAGAGATGTGCAGAATGTACATCACAGGAATACTTAAGGCTGAAAATGGTTTATCATTTAAATCAAAATATCAATCACATTTCTGACTAACTGTTGAATATACTATTGCGCAACCAAGTTGGCGGCTAAGACCATACCTGAGCCGTGCTTTGTAGATAGAGTTGCCTCTGTTGTTGTTGTTGAGCTTGGAGTAAGTTAGTTGGTGGCGCTAGGCCTGGTATCAGCCCCGGAGGGTAGGCAGACTGTGCACTATATAACGTACCTCCACTAGACTGTAGACAAAAAGGAAAAAAATTAATATTTATTTTTGGGGGGCTACTTTTCAACCTTGCCTACATGAAAAAAACATTCTAAAATTTGTTTTGCCTTGAACTCCATGATTTTCTGATTCTGATTCTGATTTTCGGGGGCTCTTTTGGGCATTTCAGGGGCTATTTCATGTCTGAAGACAAAGGACGACTGATAGTCAAATATTGGTCTCAGGAAACAAATTTAAATCAGGTTTTTATCAGGCCTGAACTTTAACTCAACTCTAAAGGCATTAAAATGAAAGAGGAGAAGAAAAAGGGGAATTAAATCCATTGCTTCCTGGAACCAGGTGGTGTATGTATTAAGCCAATGGCAATGAGAGAAATTCAGGAGTTAACAGGTTAAGATTTTATACTAGAAATATTGCCAATTTGCCCATTTACCTGTGAGAGTGAATGTGTATATGCCGACTGTGTGTGGGCAGGAGATGTATTCAATCCAGTGGAATAGGAGGTGTGAGTCGCTGGCAGTACGTACGGACCTGAGGGCGTAGTACAAAAAGAAATACACTTCATCATTACACAAACAAAGTGGAGAGAACAGAGAACACCAAACAAAAATAATGCTAGGTGATCAAGCATTTGCTTGTGCAGCCCCAAAACTCTGGACTAACTTGCCATTTGAAGTCAGGAAATCACCATCTGTAAATATCTTTAAATAAAAACTGAAAACACATCTTTTTAATTAACTGTAAATTTAAGCATATCAGGAGCTCTTGTAGCGCAGTAGAATATAAACTTAATGTTGGATAGTTCTGTGCTCTATAAATGTATTATTATTATTATCAATAACCTCTACATAAATCTTCAATAGATGATTTAATATGAAAATCCAATATGTATAACGGGATATGCTAAAGATTAGAATATTTTTGGAGGAAAAAGATTTCCCCTATACCCTAGATATACTACTGGATGAATGTTTTTGCAAACTCCCTTTACACATGAGATCTATTCCTTCACTACAAGACAAGGAAACAGAAATTCATGATCTAAAATAAGCTTATAGAAGAGGTGCTTACAAAGAAAATCATAGTTACTAATTTGAATTGATGACAATTTTAAGCTTTATAATTCTTTTTATACTAATATCAGATTTTCTGTAAATGTTTACCAAACTCAAACTGTATCTCTCATATTGCTGCTATTATTAACCTACCGGTATTTCCTACATGAACTGTGCACTCCCTGTATCAATCTTATGAAAATTAAAGAATTCAGAAGTCATCCAGTTAAAATAAACTTGATATCATGATGAAGATATTGGTTCTAGGACACCTACCCCTTGGACGTCCATCCCCCGAATAACCACCCCAGTCGACTACCCCCTAGGACGACTACCACCCCCCCCCCCCGACAACTACCCCTAGGGCAACCACTCTCTAGGACGACTACCCCCGGACAACTATCCCCTAGGACAACCACCCCCAGTCAACTACCCCCTAAGGACAACTACCCCCTAGGACTACCCCCCCCCCCCCCCGAGACAACTACTCCTAGGGTAAACACCCTCTAGGACAACTACCCCCTAGGACAACTACCCCCCAGACAACTACCATCTAGACAACTATCCAAGGGGGTTGTTGTCCAGGGGATAGTTGTCCTAGGGGGTAGTTGACTTGGGGTGGATGTCCAGGGGGTAGGTGTCCGGATATTAACTCACTTCCTTTTCCATATGACCGCATCAATGGAGATGCACTGCTTTCATAGAGTAGACCTCCACCAGCTCCTGCAGGACCATTCGCACCAGCTAAACAAAGATCATTCATGGAGAGAATGCACGTTAAAGGTAAAGATCAGTTTTGGAAACGTTCCCCTCTCAAAAAATGAAATGGAAGCTTTTATTACCAATCATGTAAAAGAATATGTTTTGACTAATACGTGATAATACAAATTTTGCCAAGAAACCACCTACTAATTGATATATTTGGTAAATTATTATATCTATTTGGACCTGACAGATATCACGCACGTGTCGCGTAGTCCCATACACATCTTTCTGTGTACAGTGCTTGTAACTTTACCAAGACAGGGCCAAAATTTCTTATCATTTTGATGATTCCAGAACCTTGCAGTACACACCTATATGCTAGATGATCAACCTTTTCTGATCGATTCCACAACGTTTCTTTCACAATGCAATCGCATTACCAGAATTGGTCTTTATCTTTAATTAACGAGATGTAGGTAAAACATATTCTCCCTGTCAAAAAATATGTCAATACAGCCCAATATTTACTTTAAAGGGATTGGGTAACTTTGTCTCAGATTCTGAAAAAAAATCCTAGATTTAGCTCATGCTGCATAATTATAAACGTTTAGGTCAGTCAGGAACTTTTACAAGCCGATTCGCCTGTCTGATTATCAGGATATTTATGATTGGAAATTGAAACCAAATTTTGCGTTTTCCTGACGGTTTTCATAACACTACAGTCTATTGGGGGAAATGTGTATGGGGGACATGTGTATGGGGGACATGTGTATGGGGGAAATGTGTATGGGGGAAATGTGTAAAACCTGTCGCTCAAAGATTTTTTTACTATTTTGAGGCACTTCATAATCATTTTGAAGCGCATTTTTTTTTAGGGCTTCAATGTTAACCACATCACAGACACTGATAACATGTACATGTAGGGCCATGCATCTCAGATTTAACATTGTTAAACGATGCCTTTAATATTTAAAGTACATGTTCATCGCAATCTCTCCTGCAGTGAAAATAATATTTGCAGACTACAGCAGATTAGAATTCATGATTCTTAGTACTAATACAACTTGGTAACAAGATACTCTGTTTCCCTGTTATTAGGTATCACAGCTAAAGTTTGAAAGTATCTACATTTCATTTCCCCTGCCCATTTCATTTTAGAGCACATGGAAAGAGGAGTTTTGATACCTCATTTGTCAAATTTGAATTAGTACTTTTGAAAATACGGCCACTTACATAAGAGACGAAATGGTCAAATTTTGCGTAATTAGGCTATAACTGACAATTAGCCATTTTCAAGGTGACATAATTTTGTAATTAATTGATGAATCACCTTTCTTTTCAAGAAATCTGTTCTCTGTATGGATTTCTACATGCCTATTTTTTTCCAGGTTCTTTAGACAAATATTTTTTTTGTGGAATTTTTCAAATAATTAAATGAAGCCCATTTTGATGCGTGTGACAAAATATGGCTATTTTTGCGTCGCCGGAACAAGTTTTCATGGGTTTTGAAACATGGCTAGATTTAAGAGTGTCTATGAAGTGGGGCTGAATTTCGGCATATCTAGGGTATGTATATAGCTTAATCATTTCTGTAAGTTTGGACCATCAAATCCATTTAAATTAATTTTAAATGGCATTTAAAAAAGGCTCTAAACTCTTAGAACTTCATATTTTAAAGCACCCTTAAGCTTTTTTTTGTGTTTTCAAGTCTGCCTAAATTGAAAACCGTTAATGGTAGGGGAATGAATTTTGGCACATCAATAGAAAGTATGGCAGTGGCGGATCCAGAGGGCCCCCCCCCCCCAACGGAGAAAATTACAAAATTTCTTGACCCCCCCCCCAAAAAAAAAAGTGCCCTCTTATCCCCCCCCCCCCCCCCCCGCTTATTCAGCGGTTGGCTGAGTCGTTATGATTTTTTTTAGACCAAAAAAAAAAAAAAATGTCCTCTTACCCCCCCCCCCCCCCCCCCCACCCCCTCCCTCCCCCCTAGGCCTACCTAACTTATTTACTATATAAACAAAAATAAAAACAAATCCCTTTTAATTGAAATTCATAAATTGAATCCACGATCTTAAATTTAAAAACTCTGGGAAAACAAGCGTGGGTTCGCAATCACAACATGAGAATAGAGACACCAGTATGGGCGGTGCACGGCCGCCGAGCTATCACCGAGTGTGTGTGTGTGTGTCGTTGGGTTTTCATACAGACGTGCATCAATCAGATATGATTACTGAAAAGACACTGCCTGAATTTAATTGGAATTTAATAATTATTATCCAAAGATCAGAAAAGCCGTCATTACAGTTATTTGATGTAGATTGAAACACACAAAATATTTTTTTTCTGACAAAATTTGATTAAATTTTCACTCTATAAATTGACAAAGATTACAGAAGTTTGTTCTTGAATTTCTTAAAAAGTCACTTTGAAATTCAAAGTTAACTCGCATGACGTGTGAGAAAAATTGCGAGTGGAAAAACACAAACATGTATTATTGGTCTTGTGATCGCTTTAAAATCTGTTTAGGTTACGATAGCATAATAATTCCGTCGAAATATATATGTATTTACTAATTTGTTCGCCAAATGCTGCAAATCCTGCCTCAGTTTCGATATTTGAAGCCTCAGATTCATGCTCCGTTTCGGATCTTGATGGGACGGCAAGCGGCGGGTGCGGTGATGCGACACGTGGCCGCCACGTTTCCCGTCGGGTCCGCGTGCGAAGCTGGGGGCTTGCTCGCTTTAGTCACTTTTGCTCAGTGCGTATTATACACAGAGTAAAGCTGTACTAACCGGATTCGCGCTCTAGCGCCATTTAGCGGTCATTCTTAATATTTACATGATCGTATTCTCCAGTAAATTCTCTTTCTTCTCGTATCAAAATTGAATTAAAAGTATGTTTTTCTGATATAGAAAAATTGTTTTAAACTTTTCACTATGATTTTTCACGATCTTTTTGAAACATACTCCCATCAGTTTTTATATGAAAATAAAGCTTAAGATGTGCTCTTTCCAACCAGTGGATTTTTAAAACTCAAAGACGAATGGCGTTCAAGCGAATTGAGCTAAAACTAGGGATACAAATCGGCCGTCAAAAAAAAATGGCGACAAACGAAGTGAGACCGTACGAATTAGAGGGTAAATCTCAAGCAACTGTGTCGTAAGTAATTAATGGATTTTGATGAAAATGACATGACATGAAAGACAGAATCCTGAGCTTTCGAGAGACATATAATTTTATAATATTTATTTTTTCCATGATATGAAAATCTTCCTTCACAAAGAGAGAATTTGCGTGGTTGAGCTCTGTGTGTCCCCACTCAACGCAGCTCTTCTGTGATACCTACTGTTATCCACCTTGCTTAGTAAAGTATTGATAGGTCAACAAAGCCTTGGAAATCTTTTAAAATTTGTCAACATGTACACAAATTTTAATCAATTGGCAAACTGATTTCCACAAAAACTTCGGGAGATGAATTTAAGAAAAATAATTGAAGGGTTAGTGGAAGGGTTAGTAAACAGTTACCAGTTAAAAAGGGAATGATGTTTAACACCATAAAGCTACATTGAGGAATCGACCTCCCAACTGTGACATTTATAATATTTACTTACTGCTTTGTTTACCCAGGGTAGCCTAATCAGTTATTATATTGTTCTCCCGTAAGCCTATGCAATCATATTATTTCCCCAGCTCTAGCCGAGCTGCCATAATAATGCTCTCTACAGTTTCTCGGCTACAGTAGCATACAGGAATTTCTTCATACCGGGCACAACTTTACCTCACCTATGTGGAATATGGCAAAGGTAAAGTAATACATTTCTTGCTTAAGGATATTGGTGCCATGTCAGGGATTCCAACCGGGACCATGTGATCCACAGTGATGGATTCACCCGACCACAACATCTCCACAACTACCAACGAGTCCCACACGACATGAGATTATATTCATATATTTAATTCAATGAATGAAAGTCTCCTGGCATGACCATGACTAATGGCAAAAATACTATTAAAAAAAATTAAAAAAAATTATTTGATGGTTGTATCAACAGGTTCTTTACTCTGGATGAAAAAATGTGGAACAAAGACCACATCGAAAATAATATCACTAGTGATATTCCTTTGTCTCGCAATGTATGGCCAACAAGGGATCTAAAAGATCACAACGTATCTGTCGTAGAGGACATATTGCAGAGAATTGGCCTAACAAAGAATGATTATATGTAGTGATACATACTGATAGAGCCATGTTGATTGAGCGTGGGGTTAACAGCAGTGTAGAGTGCAGGTGAGTAGGCCAGGGGTGGCATTACACCTTGCATTGGTACATTTCTCGTATCGGATGGTATTCCTGCAGAAATGATAATGAATGAACACTGATTACCAACACTGAATACAAATCGCAATTAGCAGCCAATGGCTGAAATGCTCACAACTTCCAAACACATTTAAAAATACACCAAAAAAAGGCATCGCATTTATGTTAAAATTATACAAACAACATGGTCAACGAACAATAATTAGTGTACATGGACCATAGTGGCTTCAATAAACCAAGAAAAAAAAATTTAAAAAAATGTCATAAATCATCAAACATAATTCCATGGAGAGAAGATAATTGCATAAGTTTGGTCATATGGTAATGACAATATTATTGATCTACTTATTAAAGGTGGAGTTAATAGGATAGCCCAAACTGAGAAAATAGATCAGTTCACACAATCAATAAAAATACTGTATTCTATAGCTAAGGCTATTAAAGAGGCCTATTTAATAGTATTTGACTACATTCTGGGCCGCATGGTCGGGCATACTTCAAACAGGTCTTGTCGTTTTGTCAACATTTGTCATAAAGTATGCAAGCACTAAATTCTATCACCTGTGTGCTGTTGGCAGAAACATCAATAATTTGCCTGTACTATAGATAATTCTAAATTCAAAATATTTAGAATATTGTCTATTCAGAACCAAAAGGGCATTAACTCTGTGTTAAAGTTTATGAATTAATGCCCTTCTGGCTCCAAACAGAAACATGTATGTGAGATGATGAGAATTGAATATCACTTGTTCAGAGCCAGAAGGGCATTAACTCTTGTCTTAAAGGTAATACAAAGTTTTGGTATGGGGTCATGAATATATTGGAAGCATATTGCGGATCATCCTACAATATTCAATGATCGTTGTCGCGGTTGAAATCGAGTCTGAAGTGATGAAACTGTGAATAATAAACTCTTTATGCTGTATAGCTCCCTCTCAAGATTGACATTACCTTACCTTCAAAACAATGTTTCTTGACTAAAATTGACTGATTTTCTATTCCCATTAGGAAATGATATATCAGAACTGCAAATTCCAAGATTTTCATAGTTGCAGCTACATGTACCACTGTATGGCCGAAAGCGCTATTTGAAATTTGGGAGCATCAATAATTTTGATATGTTAATTTCTCAAAATCCTTAGTATTTTAGAGCCCATTTTATCAAAGTTGCTTATAATTCTAACGCTAGGTTTCACTATGGTAATTAAGGCTGCGACGGGTAGTCGAATGCTCGAGTACCCGCACGGTTGACAACTACTCGGGTACGATTTCTTGTACCCGAATATTCGGCCGCAAAAAAAAAAAAAAAAAAAAAAAAAAAAAAAATGTCCAGGCCGACGCTTACCCGTGCCAGGGAGAGCGGCGTCCGCTGGCATGGTACCGTCGGTAAAAATGTTTCCCAACTCAAACACTGTCAAACTCACCTTTCAGAAACTGGGACCAAATGTCCAGATTTCTGTTTGGACTTGGAGGAAAATGGATTATTCTGCCATCTTTGGTTTTTAAAACAGCATTGTTTACTGTTATTATTCTTATTAAATCGGCGCCTTCAACTGCAACTCAAAGTAAAGTTGCATACGATTTCAGTGAGGGACCTGAGATACTGCCGAGTGGTATGGTAGTGGCAAAACAAGAAAAAAAATAAAAAAAAATCCAAAAATAAAAAAAATAAAAAAAATTCAAAAAAATTCAAAAAAATTCAAAAAAATTCAAAAAAATTCAAAAAAATTCAAAAAAATTATAAAAAAACATGGCGTCCGAATATTCGAGTATTCGCCTGTGAGCCTGGGAGTGTACTCGGGTACCTCATTACACTGTTGTGCACAGCCCTAATGGTAATGCAAATTTTAAATTTCATAATCCAAGCCTGTTGAGATATTAACATAACTGTGTATTACCTTTAAAACCCCACTGCACTACTTATAGCTTCTTGCGCCCTCCATATACATGTAGCAAACAATGCCTTATCGGTGACCATTGGTCTCCCATGGTCCCCTTTTTCTGAAAACTGAGAGCTGATTTGATGACATAACCACCTGTCAGTTACCCTGCAGGGAGGTCTAATCCCTCCTGGCCGACCTAGTGCAGATGGACTTTAAGGTATACGAGTTAAAACCCTTCTAGCACCAAACAAAGGATGAATTGTTGAATCATCACCTACCTGATTGAGGGTACCCGGGCGGCAAGTTGACTTGATATGCAGGATTCATCTGGTCCTGACAAAAGAAAAGATATAACGTACTGATCAATGCACAAGTGAAAGTACAACCTTGTTGGATCAATTCAATTCAATTTATTTAGATTCCATCTTTGTATAAAACATTTGTAAAAATATATCAATTAAAAGCATGTAATTTCATACATACCCGTTAAATACATTTGAATGACATAACCATAACATGTTTACATTACATTATGTTTACAGAACTACACTTGGCACAGATGTTAGGCATGCATGAAGGATTTTAGCACACAACATCGGGTGTGCAATCAGACACCCTACTTCTCTAAATATTTTTTGCAGCATCCTTAAAACTTGTCAAGTATTTTACTTCAGTTTTAAAAATTCACATTTTCATCATATTTAAGGTACAAACTCTGTGTACCTCCAATTTTCTTTGGAATTGGGTGTGAAATTGTGAAAATATTGAAAAAAAATTGGCAAATTATGCAGTCTTTTGTATCTGTTCCGAAAAATTATCAACTTACCGATAAGCTTCTGGAAATCATCATTTGAGACCAGATATCCTCAAAATTGTAAGTAAAAGTGGTACTGCTGTGATTGTATGATATCTTGCTTTGCAAATTATTTATTTACCTTATTTTTGATGGATCGCATTTTTGTATTAATCAGTTGTAAACTCCCATGCGTGAAGTTAGGTCTCGTTGTTTTTAAGACTTTTTTTGATGCAGCGTGCACGCGCGATCGGACATCAAATTTTTAGATCGTGATAGTCTATCTCTGAAATCCTTCGAATATAAATTTTCTAGTTGAACCAATTTGTAGTAAAAAACTTTGCCGTCGATTTGGTAATAAATGAAATTAATAAATTTGTGTAGAATATGAGAAATCATAGATCGAATATCACATTTTGTAATATGTTCTAAAAATGTCCCCAAACTTTGGTCAGCCTTCATTTTTCATACAGATTGAGATTACACTTTACAGCGCTCAATGTGTAGGGAGGCTCTGCTGGAGTGGTCATCCTGTATTTTCTGAATTTATCATTGCATCACATTTTGTCTTAAGCTCAATAATGCTTGGATAGTGAATGATATTGCTCCAAATTTGACCAGGGAATTCGGACATAATGAAATGCTGAATTATTGAATGCACAGTGACACACGTCCATTCATGATTCAACTGGTAACTGCACAACACATTAGCAGCAGGCGCAGCACACAGTCACAGCACACAGGCAAAGACCAGTGAAAGAGAATGTCAAAACTACAAACAATCAGATAGGTTTACATCAATATTCCATGGGGTTTGGAGATAGGATATGAAAACTAATGCATAGCTTATTGTAGCACATATGATACAAAAAGAAGAGGATGGTTAATCTTACCTTTGATTAGCTATTTAAGGGGTGTAATGTTGATCGATCTGGTATTGTTTGGTTTTTGGACGTACGTCGGCTCAGATGGCATCCATGTTTCCGTATACACGAAGCGAAGGTCAACACACTAATTTCAGTCAAATTTATTTGCCGCCCTCTGTGCGTTGTAACGGACAATGTTTGTCCCTCAGTGATTCGCCCCGACGAAGTTTATTATTAGGCCAAGTATTACTATTTTTTTAATTTCTTTCATCAATACAGACCCGTCTAGGATGTTTCATTCAGGGGTTGGAATTTTTACCAATTTTCTTCTTTGTTCTAACCTATGTAAAGACCGGAAAGGAGTAGAATACATTGTTACAACTGTTATGATTATACTCATTATATTTTGTTACATATGATTTCTGGCAGGCGCGGATCCAGGATTTCTTAGAGGAGGGGGCCCAACTTTTTTTTTTTTTTGCTCCCGAAAATTTGAAAATCGCGCCGGCCGAAAAGTCGCTCAGTGGGAGGGGGGGGGGGGGGGGGGGTAGTGAACACATTTTTTTTTGGTCCTCGAAATTTGTACCCCTCCCCCCTGGCGCCAAAAGGTAAAAAATCACGTGTTTTTACATGATTTTTTTTTCTCAAGGGGGGGGGGGCGGGCCCCCCTGGATCCGCCACTGATTACTGGAAGACAAATAAACTTGATACTTAAAACTTGAATATAATGCTTTAAAAAATACGAAAAACAAGACTTCCAAAATGTGTGTGTGTGTGGGGGGGGGGGGAGACGTATAAAGTTTCACTCTACATGTAGGTAGGTAACCAAACTAATTATAAACGAAACTAAACTTCAGGAAACTGTAGGCCCTTCCTGAACACACATACGAGAAGATAAGAACGTGTTCTCTCTTCTGCTGCATTTTGAATCTTATACTTCCATTCATGTCAACAGAAAGTAAAAACGAACAGAAGCTTTGACTTTAGGAAATGATTGACCCAATGACCTGCATAAATCTAAATGACGATTTACAGTTTTAGTCGAATTTTTCAGGAAAAGTAAAGAATGTTTAGCCTTTCAAAATACCTTTTGAATATTCATCTCCAAAGGTGATGAGAACATGATTATTGTTATGGATTATGAAAATGATATGACGTCATCTTTGAAGAATCCCTTTAAAATCAATCATGGATTCTGGGGTATTCAAACAGCAATACGAATTATTGAAAATTAACTATTTATGTATCAAAGTGTGACAGGATTTGCTTGCGCCCCCTCTGTTATTCTTTTGTCTACCAGTTTGTGATCGGAGGCGAGGATCTATTGTTTTGGATAAAAAAATGTTCATCGGCTGAAGAACGAATGGCAATCAACCTTTTTATCCATGCAATTCCTCGAGCATTCCTTCATAATTTCTTCTTTATTTGAACAATCATGTCTCTAAATTTTCTTTCTAATTCATTATATCCTCAATAGTTTTTGTATAAAAATCCTTATGTCAGTTTCCAAACTTCCTGCAGTCTCTGACCACCGAGTTATTGACCCATGGTTAGACCTTCTTAGTAATGTCCTAATTTTTTTCTTCCTAGTTTTTCTTTAATTCATTATATCCTCAATAGTTTTTGTATAAAAATCCTTATGTCAGTTTCCAAACTTCCTGCAGTCTCTGACCACCGAGTTATTGACCCATGGTTAGACCTTCTTAGTAATGTCCTAATTTTTTTCTTCCTAGTTTTTCTTTAATTGATGAAATATTCTAATCAGGGTGGTGGACGTCATAACAAAATTGGTATTTTCAGCAAAGTAGTCAGAAATATTATTGTAGATGTTCCCTTTACACCATGTAATAGCCTTACAGAAAAGTTTGTTGATATGTTCTAATGTCAAGAGAATTCCCTTATGGGCGTTAGGAGAAATTGAGGAAGAGTAAAGGAAAGGGAAAGAAAAACAAAACTATTGTCGGGATGACAATAGTCATACGAGCAGTGGTCATTTAACAGTGACAACAGGTCCTGGGTTCGAGCCATATCAATGCACTGATGATCCTTGCATGCATGGGATAATAACCCTCACTAGCCAAGTGAACTGGATGTGACATTAAAACCCCTCTGCGCTAGTTTGGCCAAGAGGGATTAACCTCCATGCATGGTCAATGACAGGTGGTTCTCTCATCAAAATAATAAGCTCTCAATTAAAGGTACTATGTCCCATTTGCAGGCCAAAAAAATGAAAAGGTTAAATTCCAACGGCATTTGAAAGGTAATTTCAATTTAGGACTTCCCTAAAAAAAATTAAAAAAAAAGGGGGGGGGGGGCTTGAAAATGTCTTTAAGTGGAAAAATAACGACTTTTAGTTGTCAAATCGACTTAAGAGCTATAGAGCCAGTAAGTAATAGTCTGATTTTCAGACCATTGTACCGAACGGTCGTACGTTTTATGCTGCGCAAAGATTCAATCAGTTTAATTTTGGCCTTTACAAGACCGAAGTGGGTTATTGATGTAGACAAATGCTCATGTACCCTTTATAGCTCATTTTATGTATGTTATTACAAAAGAAGAAAAAAAGCCAGTCAGTCACTCAATAGTGTCTGACAGTGCAGTCTAGCAAGTAAACGGTTTTCCTTGCATAATTTGAATATTAGGACACTGCTAACGTTTAAATTTCACAGATAGGATGATACATTACATATTCATAATTCCTGCAAAGTTCTACACAATTTGATGTTGGCTGCAAAAGGGACATAGTATCTTTAACATAAGAAAAAGGGGACCATGGGGAACCGATAGTCACCTATTAGGCATTGTTTGCCATATAGAGGGCGCAAGTAGCTATTGCAGTGGGGCTTTAAAGCCGCAGGTCCCTTGGTTGCCTCATATTTACAAACATTGTTTTCCCGGGGTGTAACCATGGTAAGAAATGACTGTTTGAAGATTTCAAAATGACCCATATTCTGCAGAAAACAAGTAGATTTATTACACAATTACGACAACAGATTGAAAACATTATAGGATTTAGGTACTATCATGTACATACTATTTTCAATGCAATCCGATATTTTCATGATTTTCAGGTGATTGGTGATTGTCACTAGTTTAAGATCGACATAATAACAAGGAAAACAATTGCCTTGGCGCAATATATTACCGGGATGCGGAAGCGGTTGGCAATGGTAAAATTTCCTATCGTCTGCCAAAGCAGGAAGCCAACAGATCCTTGTCATAATACTTCAGATGTTTGAAATCTGTTGCGTATCCAGAAATAAAACGGAGTCAAGGTCTTGGGGGGTCTTTGACAGGGAAGCGGAATGTATTTTCTAGGCAACACCGCGTCATAATAATAATAATGGGTTCTTACATTATAGCACTCATTTCCGCCTCTCTCATCACATTATTACCCTAGCAGGTTAAATAAAATAAAAGGCATTCATATAGCGCCGTCTATACACAATTCTATTCCGAGGCGCACAAATTATTCATTACCCGACTTTAGCGTAGCTGCCATTAAAGCGCTCTAGAATTTTAAGGAATTAAATCCTGCCAGGTACCCATTAACATCACCTGGGTCGAGTGTGGAAAATGTAGATTAATGCCTTGCCAAAGAACATTAGTGCCGTGTCGGGGATCGGTTATAGCCGACCCGCCAAATGACTAGCACTCAAGCATCAATGGTAACTTTGCCACTAATGGAACTACCATGGAAACCTTGATTTTGATTGGCTGTTGAGCCCTGTTGCCATGGTAGTTGCCATCAATGGTAAGTTTTCTGCAACGGTGCCCTGTCACCTGGGTGGAGAGTGGCAAATTACACCCGGGACTCGGAGTATCTCCTTTCAAGAGGGTTGTTTGTTACAATCGGAAATGCAAATAAGCCTATTTCGCACGGTTTAGCGGGTTGAGGTCAACTAGTTGCGGGCTCCACCACTTCCGTAAGTTACGCTGGTCGGTGGAAGGTCCAAGTAAGAGCGTGTCGACAACTATAAATGGTGTAAGTGAAATATATATGAGGTATTTACTGCTGCAGGGATTAACTTACGCCGACTAGCAAATCCCCGTCTGAACAAGACTATTCAGTTACAACACGAATCGTAACCTTATACCCTTTGACAAAATAAAGACCGGTGCAATTATTATCGCTACAAAAAAGTGTTTTCAGTTTGTAGTGGTTGTCAGCAGGCACGTAGCCAGTGGTTGTCAGCAGGCACGTAGCCAGTGGTTGTCAGCAGGCACGTAGCCAGAGTTTGATGTTTTTTTTTTTTTTTTTTTTTTTTTGGGGGGGGGGGGGGGGGGGGGTACATGTTATCGATCGAGGTAAAAAAAAAAAGGGGTCTAAAAAGTTCAACCGATCCTGGAATTTTGTTGGGGGCACGTGCCCCCCGTGCCCCACCGGTGGCTACGTGCCTGGTTATCGGGGGTAGCATTGTCGAAGATTTTTTTTTTTTTTTTTGTAAATATGATGTGGCAAAATTCGAATATGTGAAAATGAACAAAGGTGTACATGTTGAAAATTGAACACCAACCATTTGTTCAATGTTTATAATACATGTCTCATTCATATTGTTTTTGGCTGGCATATTATTTAAGTGTGTTTAGACAAGAGTGGTTGTTTTCAGCGCTGATGTTTCTAATAAATGACCCCGATTTGACATCACCATCCGGCAATACCAGGGACGCGAAAAGGGCGCCGATAATATCTGCGTATAGGGGCCAGGGTGCATGGCGGTAACTATACCACCCCAAACCCTTGTTTTTTCGAAATTGATATATTATCTTTTTGATTTTTTTCCCCTTTATTTTTACCAACAATCTGTACATATTTCCAGACAAATATGCACGTTTTGGATCAATTTTTGAGCAGTTTTTTGTCGCCATTTTAATTCTTCGGGGGGGGGGGCGGTCTCATGAAAGTCAAGTCTATTGTTTTTATGACGTTTTTCTGTTACTTTTTATAACAAGTCGTTTTGAGTTTACTGCGAGATGTTCTTTGAATTAGAAATGGTGTAATGTGTAAGCTACTACTCAATGTATTCGATGTCCACCTTCAATATTGTATAACATAATATACCAGCATTATATCCTTCACCTGTATGGTAGCATGTCCCATATTGTATTCATCCTCGTGCTTTATAACAATTATTACAAGAATACTTTCACATAGGATGTCCTTTCACACATTAGTTAAGGACATGTCAATATACAGTATCTCTTCTCTCCACGAATTATGTCAGTACCCCACCAGACCCACCAAAAAAATCTTCAGATGGGGGGGGGGGGGGGGGGGGCTTGGAAGTGTTGCATTCATTTTCTACACACACAACAGTGGCAAATGGAGGGAGGGGGTATTTTGTCCCTCCTTTTGTTTAAGATTCCACTTATGGAGTTAAAAGCTGCATAGCAGTGCATGTGGAAGTATTCGTACGATTTTTATTTATGAAAGAATTCTGAAGATATATATTTTTTTTTTGGGGGGGGGGGTGGGGAGAGAGAGAGAGAGAGAGAGAAAGAGAGAGAGAAAAAAAGAGAGGGACGGAGAGAGTCGAAAGAGAAGGGAGAGACAAAGAGAGAGAAATAGAGAGAGAGAGAGAGAGAGAGAGAGAGGAAGGGGTGGTTTAAAGTGAGAGAGAAGGAAGAAAGGGATAAGTGTGAATTAGTTCTATACCACAAACAATATTAACTACATTTCAAAGCGTGGGATCAGTTTTATTTACATATTCATCAAAATACCAAAGTCAGAATTATCATTTAGATAGTAAAGAACCAAAGTCAGAATTATCGTGTTCTTTACTATCATTTAGATAGTAAAGAACACGATAAAAGACATTTGAATAGGTCATTATCATTTAATATTTCCCCAAGGGGCCCCTTCACCCCTGGATCCGCTTTTTTAATTCAATCAAACGAGAATTTACAACATTGTCAAATAGTTTCTTTTTCTTTCTTTTGGGGGGGGGGGGGGGCATAGTGATACGGATAAAAACCGTGTCCCGTCCTCATTATGCATGAGCAGTTTACAACTAGCAGTGCCCAATTAATTGAGAAACACTTAGAAAATATGTTCAATCATAAAGATGTTGTTTGACAGAACCGGATTTAATTGTGGTTATTGGATGATTCAAGAAGAAGCGGACCTGGTTACTTCCTTCGCCACAAAGATTTGATTAATAATCCATTTTCAATTTTTACGGTTTTAGGAAAATACTACAATTTCAATTATGCCTATATTTTAATTAAATTGACTCGTGCAGGGACGGACCTAAGATTCATCTTAGGGAGGGGGAAGAGTATGAACAATCTCTGATAAACCAACAGCAAAATTATGATTTCATTTCCAGTTGTCTTTTCTAAGATTTGAAAAATGGGCCACATTCTTCTTTTGTGCATTTCAGGACAAAGACAGTAGCATAATAAAACAGATAATCTAAAAATTTAGGTGGGACATTATCACAAATAACCAACTGAGTATTAATGACAATGATAAGAAACTTAAATTTCATTTATCAAATTTGCAAGAGTACGAGACAAGTATCCTCTTGATAAATGATAAATATACCTGTGTATAAATACAGATATTCACGTCTATGAGGGTACACAAATGGTGAGTATGAACAATATAGACAAAATTCTTGTCGCAATTAAGGGGGGGGGGGGGGATATCTTCATTTTGAACTAGACCAGTTTACATGCTTGGCAAAGAAAATTAACAAACAAGTGTTTAGAGCAAAACAATTCGAAAAAATAACAACTTAGTTCTGGTGGTACCCGGAAATCTAAAGCTTTTGAAGGACGTCAGATATTTTAAGGCAAATTATCCAGTTTTCAATAGCAGGGCATAGACGTCAGATATTTCTAGGAAAATGATCCCTTTGTTCAGCAGAGCAATACGTCAGCTATTTTAAGGAAAATTTTCCCCTTTTCATTGGCAGGGCATATATTGACGTCAGATATTTTAAGACAAATTAACATTTTTTCTGTAGCAGGGAATATCAAATAACAGTCACGATTCATTTTCAATGGAATTCCAAACTGAAACCCCACACATTTGTTTTTGTCAACCAAGGTTTAGTGTACTCTCGTATTACTATCGTTGTCACGATATAGGATTAGAATAAAATGTCAGGTATAGCTTCGAAATATTTTGAGAGCCTTCGACAATGAGAAGTGAGATTATTTCCTGTTCTTGGCAGAATTTATTACCAAATTCGCTAAATATTTGATGCATTGTGTTCCATTAGAGTGAATTTAACCGTTACTCTGGTTACCAGACGTGGCACACCCATAATAGTACGAACTTACACAATAAGAAGTTATGATAGTAATTAAATGCAAAATGGAAATTGCAACGCATTTTCGTTGTTGTTTTCTTTACCAGAATCCAACATTTGTTGATAGTAGCCTACTCTTTTGATAGAAATTTAACAAAACAATATCTCTTCTACATACATAAATACAAATGAAAGATATTGCAATGACATATAAATGACTAGTTCAGTTTCCAAGGATCATTTATTTACAATGTCTATTTTCGGCTTTTATGGAGTTAGTTCGTTTCATATATCCCTCAACCGCCACTCTAAACATACTAACAACAACATTTTGTAAGGGGGTGGGGTGTTATACCAAACGAGTTATATATAACCCCAAGAGGCTCATCTCACCTACACAATAATCGAAGGAAAAAACAAATCGAAATTTGCAGGCAGATCATTTTGAGGGGCGAGGGGTAATCAACCACAATCAGTGGAAAAGGCATTAATACTAATTGTTACTTTTCAAGAAAACGAGGAACAATCTAAGCAGACTAAGTTGTAGAGGCATGATATAGGAGATGAAAAGGAATTTAAAACAACAATATAAACACAATCGCAATTACTTTCTAGTAAATAAACTCGGGGGCAATATTGTATCCCATTGATATCATGTTAAGATTATATAATACGCGGCCATTGTGTTATTCGCACATGTCATAATGTGACGGACAAGGCTCTGGAAATTACCATAGGTTTTTTTCTTTCTTCTAAAGTCTGTGCCATCGTTTTAATAATACAAACACATACATATTTCCTCAAAAACAATTGGTTGAAGATCAAATCTTACTATAAATATACAGTATTATACTTCTGTCAAAAATAAAATTACACAGTATGTGAGTCCAGACCATTAAAACTGGTCGATTCCGTGATTTTTGCTCTGCTTTCCCGTGACCTGCGATGCCATCGTCCTTGCATCAGCATGGCCATGCCCTTTTTGAACTTTTGTAATCTAAGAGCATAGATGAAGGGGTTCACGCAACAGTTCAAGAACGCTAAGGTCACTGTGATGTGATACCAGGCTCCTGTAAAGTTCAAAGGTCCTCCGAAGTTGAACTGTAGGAAGGTGATTTGGTTTGGGGTCCAGCATATGGTGTAGACGGCGAAGAGGATACAGAGCGTCATGGTGATATTCCTGGAGGGATGTACGATCTTAGATGCTCCTCTGTTTGGCATCCTGGTAGGTGTACTTGTGGCACTTGGTGGGTCCACCAACTTTTTCTTCTTCTGCTGCAATGCGATTTTCTTTTTCCTCATCTCGGTGATGATATTGTAATAGACAAAGGCCATGATGCAGACAGGGAGGACGAGCTCCCAGATGAACAGAGACACTCCTAGGACGATTCCTGCAGCTTTGGACCACGATGCCTCAAAGACACAAGAGCCAGGGCCGCATGTCCACTGGAAAATTGTTGGGACATATTGCATGATAGGAGCAATGAGCCAAATCAGAAGCATCATGATCAAGGCTCGTCGCCTGCTGAAGTTTCGTGAGTACGTCATCGGATGAAGCACTGCCCAGTATCGCTCAATCGACATCACCGTCAAGTTCCATGTCGAGATCGCAAAACTAGCGAAGAGGAAGAACCGCGACCACCAGAATCGACATAAAAACTCCGCCGTCGATGGCGAAAGGTGGATGAAATGTCCCGTGACGCCAGATGTATCGTTGCCAGCACCGTCATCGAGGTCCTCTTCGTAGGCCATGATTCTTGGTCTGAACACGTTGACGACCCCGAATAGGATCAGCAAAACAGACGTGCACCCGTCAATGAGAGCCTGGTCGAATATGAACATATTCACCTGACTTTTCTTCTGTGTTAGCAACCCGAATACGATCATGACGAGCGTGTTTCCTATGATGCCGAAAGTACCAATGACCACGTACACCACTATGGATACGATGTCGTTAGCACTCAACGTGTGCACTATCTCGGTTGGTGTGTGTCCGACGGCTGTGGATACTGTCATGTTATCCATGGTGGCTTAAAGATCTATCAAATCGTCCAGTATTATGAGTTCTGCTCAAAAGGCTTCAATTTGACAAACTTGCGAAAAGTGTGTAGGATCCAATTCTCTGGCCTTTTTCAGAGCGACATTGTTCTGTGAAAGTGAAACAGATAACAGAAAGGGTTGCATTACCGGCCTCAATGTCGCTGTAGATCTTTTATGCGTCCATGGTCTAATTAAAAACACATGTTAGAGCAGTTGAACGATAAATAAAACACGTACACGCAAATCATGTTAACAAGTCACTGTCAAAATCCAAAGCATCTGTGAGCTATAAAGTTTCTGTATGAAATATCGAGTACAAAAAATCACAGTAAAATCCTATGGTATCAATTTCTCCATCAATCATTCCTCCTATATAAAGGTCATAAATGCGATTATGAATGATCCATTTTTGATCCGAATACCAAGGAGACGTATGCTATTCAAGAGCCAGGTTGGGTTAAACTCGCGATATTTTAAGATCGGTGTCGGGTGTGCAAAATGCGGGTTGACGAGAAAAGAGCGGGCTTTTAAGAATGCGAAACACAACTGACTACCAAGCTCGCGTCACTCAATATTCTTGTACAACGTCAACTTGGTTTATATGTCACACATTAGAAAGGACAATGACGATTTTTTTCCATCCTAGATAACGTGTGATAAGACACCTTTTAAAACCCTTTCATTCCTGTCCTCCTGAAGTCATCGTTATACAGTCCGTGTTAGTATTCGTTTGGGATCGAGAGGGTTGGTTTAGTGGGGGAGTGTATAAACGGTAAAGACCGAGGTCATGTCATATGCCTTCTTTCCGCCTTATTGTGGGTTAGTATACAGCCACAGGAAATGGTGCTGTTTGGAGGTGGAAGATTGACTCTGAGCGGATAAAACAAAAAACGATAACACTTGTGGAAGAAAATATGACACAACTTTGACAGTTGAACAAATTGGGTTATGGTGAATTAATAATAATATAGGTTTTCCCGCCCAACTTCGTAAACTTAGCATCCGAATTAACGTTACGTTCATTCAAGTTCGTGCGAAATTGAATGACTATGTGGATCAACATTTAAAAAGGTAATTGCGTCATTCAATTTGATTTAGTAGCATCAGTAGCATGCGATTTCATACTCTTGTCAATGAGACGTGCAAAACGAGCATTCAATTTAGAAAAGCGTGCAAAGAGCATTCAAATTCGCGCCGGACAGACGGTGGTATGTATTCGTGCATTCAATTTCGTGATTAGGCATACATATGTGACATTTGTGCATTGCTTTTCATTTGATGAATTTGTCACTAAGTCTTAATATACTTCTGTTTGAATAATTTTATGCAAAGCTTAATTGGATGACTGACGTGCGTATTCGTTAGTGGATATGTGTCATTACATAGGTAACTGTCCCCAGAGAAAGTGCACAATTTGTGACTTCTCTTCCAAGCACAAGCTATATACAAACAGATCCTGGACAGAGGTAGAGTTTAGCTTTAATAGACATGGACATGATGGAAACAAAATACAATGATGAATAAAGAAAAGATGCTAAGTGGAAAAAAGAAAGGTCATCTAATCAATCAAGATTGATAAAAACAAACCATTTAAAAAATAACCTCTAAGACCTCTATAATGAAAAATATGAAGATATGAATAAAGAGATGTTTCAACAAAAATAAAGAATGTCTAAAGAAAGATAAACATAAAATGCAATATAAATATATCAGACAAATAAGAAGATTATATAATGGGAAATCATGTCAGAAAAGATCATAGAGAAAAAGAATAAATAAATGAACATGAAATACTGAATATCCGAATAAATGTCGAGCCTCATACTATAATTATGAAGTCTAGTTTTAATTTGAATGACCCGATTGCGAAAGAGGTTGCCCGTAGACGAAAATGAAACCGCAATTCGCCGAAGAATTCTCCTTCCACTCAACATTGGCGAAATTGAATGACCCTTACGCATTTCCAAATTGACTGAATCAAGCTTTAATTTGAATGTGCATGTTTAGAAAATTCAGTGACTCGAAACGAAATTGAATGCAACAAGTTTTAATATGAAACAGGGGAGCAACGAGTGGAGAAAATTTGCTCGAACATGAATGCACGTTAATGAAGTTGATTGCTGCTTTGACGAAATTGGCCGGGAAAACCTATATTAATAAATAAAAACGTTACTAATAAATACTACAGGGTTCCTCTATTTTCTGCCAATAAGCAATACAGCAGGTACAATCTAGGGATCATTTGAAGTCTAAATGTGTTTTAGGTTTTAATGATACTTCAGGTCGCCACAATGACCAATAGAAACCAACTCAGAAAACAAAGAAATACAAAATCATGTTAAAATCATCTTTTGTCATATGAATGTGTTTTAAAAACTCATAATGGCACTCAAGGTCGCCACAATGACAAATAAAAACACAGAAAAGAAAGGAGAAAAGAAAAAAAATCAAGTAATAAATCACATTTTGCCATATGAATGAACAGCAATTTGAATAGAACCCGTTACATGATTGACATTTGCTTGTCATGTATAAGCTTTTCTTGCATTTAAGTTTAGAGAAGAGATGTCAATATCAACTTTTGCATGATTGTATTGTGGTTGTATATTTCCATGTTTGATATCGCATAATAAAGGGTTGCTTTGGAAGGGGGAAACATATACAAATAAAGAGAGAGCGAGAAAGACGGGTGAAGGTAGGGACAGAGAGAGAGAGAGAGAGAGAGAGAGTGGGAGGAGAGGGAGAGAGAGAAAGATTCTGTTTAACACATTTTTACTTTTAACTTTTACTAGCGATTTAAGATTAACGTTTGCACAATTCAATCACTTTTATTTTTTAGTAAAGACATACTAGATAGAATAATTAAAGGTATATCATGAATACAGGACTAAAATTCTATAGCGCAGGGACAGGACCTTTAATTAGGAATGAAGTCAATATATAATATAGGCATGCTTGGGACGTTACTAATGGATTTTAAAATTAATGAAAAGGATTTTGTGTGTGTGTGTGGGACGGGTGGGTTTTTTCTTCTTCTCACTGGTATGACTTCGACATATGTAAATAGGAATATCGTTTATTGTTGACATTAAATTCTCTCTATGAAATTACGAGGGTACCCTTTTGGATATGTGATCAGCCATTACATGATCCATCCAGGGATGTGTCCCTGATCCATCCATCCCCGAGTATTCCCCCTCATAAACTTAATGGACAGTATATGCGTGAAAGCAAGGACATCGGATACTATGCTTCTTATGAATAGGGGTACCTTTAGCCAATGGATTGTAACCATATAGCAGCATGTATAGTCTGGAATCACATACATTGGAATTATTATGGTTAGTGACGTATATGAAGCACTTTCCCCTCATTGACGGGTAGCAAATGGGTATCAAAGAGGAGTAAACGGACTGAAAGAGAGAGGCTGAGAGAGAGAGAGAGAGAGAGAGAGAGAGGGAGAAATAGAGAAGAGAAGAGAGAGAGAGAGAGAGGGAGGGAGGGAGAGAGAGAGAGAGAGAGAGAGAGAGGGGGGGGGGGGGGGGTGGCTGAACATAAACGGAGAGCTTGAAATTTAAGAAAGTTGAAAGAAGATTAGAGGCTATATACAGAGGCCTGGTTCTTGAGAAAGATCATGAATATATCATGGACAGAGAAGATAACTAAATGAAGAAGTTTTCAGAAAAGAAAGAGTAAAATCATCACTCATCAACACAATAAGAAAGAGGCCAATGCAATTTGTTGGTCACATAATCATACAGAAAGGATAATTGATGGGGAAAACAATATTAACAGGGAAGATTGCAGGAAAGAGAAGCAGGGGAAGGCAACGCCTAACATAATCTGTAAAACCTGAACAAATGGGCTACCAAAAATTAAATCAGCAATATCAGTTATTTAAGGAGGGCAGATAATAGAGAGGATTGGAGGGCCGTGACTGTCAATGTCTCTAACAAACCAGACACTTGATGATGATAATGATGATTAAAATGTTCATTCGTATCATAGCTAGCAAAAAATTGGTGCGTCAAATTCATGCCTCGTGAGTGAACCTTCAATAATAATAATAATAATAATAATAATAATTTATTCTTATTGAGCGCTACTACAGACAAACTGATCAGAGCGCTATTACAACAGAAAAGAGACAATGGTTGCACCTAGTACGCTACTTCTTTCCAAGCTAACAAACATATATTTAATGCAATTATACTCAGAAAACACTAAACTATTATTCATATCCATTTACCTCCTACGTTCGTGCATCGTGGTATACCTCCTCCGTGAATCACGAATCCCCGTCGGAAGGAAGGAACTCGCTGAATCTATATCCCGTCTAATCACTTCTTTCCTAATCAACGACAATTAACTCCTTATTTGGCACAGTAATCAACATGACTGGTGGTCAATGATGACGAGTAACTGTTGATCAGCTGATGCTTAGTGCAGTATGAAAGTCAAATTCAACTTAGTATTCGATCTACTTTGAGAGACTGCAGTCCAGTGCCCAAACATACAAGTAACAAGATATTGTAGATACAACTCCAACAGTTAAGTACAATTAGGGCTGTAAATGGTAGTCTGCATTGGAACATAGAGGCAAAACATGATGAAATTCGATGTTTATATACGAACACTTTGGACTCCTACAAGCATGCCAATCCTTTTTAATAGCTTCTCAGATTATGAATAAGATTCTTTATGGCTCGTTTTGTGGCATGCTCAGTTTGGTAGTTTGCTTTGTAAAGACCAGCAATACGAAGTTTTAGACCCAGTTCTGCTTCATTACAATCCTCGGGTGAATAATAAACGCTGTTGATCTGGTACCCACCAAAATGTGGAAATACTTGAACTTTGGCCGAGCCTCCTTTGTCAGTGTATTTAATTTCGTTTTGTTTTGCACAAAACATGACCTGG